>NC_132785.1:126441386-126741386 GCF_048418805.1 Vulpes vulpes | reverse complement strand
AGTAGGACTCATAAATGAAAACTACAAGTACCGGATAAAAGTTTGAGAAAAGGCAGGTTATTTAGGTAGACGTCAAAGCATCTCCCCACGTGATACTTCTTAATTACAAAAGCTAAAACAGAAACTACGCTGGAGAAACCTGGCAGATGTCATCCTAACCAAATAATCAAAATTAACATCTCCAACAACAGAACCAATTGACAGCATGTGCCTCCTGATATGATGCCCCAAGAAGACACAACATCACCCCCGGGACATTCCTGCCAGGAAGTCTATAATCTGAATTTAATCACGAGGAAGCGCCAGACAAACTCAAAACGAAAGACGTTTACAAAATAACTGGCTTGTACTCTTCAAATATGTGGATGTCATACTTAAGTGTTCTAAACTAAAGAAGACAGGACAATGATGGTAATGCATGATCTTGTATTTTCTTTTGCTATAAAGGCCATAATTATGACACTGTTGAAAAAAATCTCCATAAGGTGCATATAGTAGATTAGACAATAATGTTGTTTCAGTGTTATTTTCCTGGTTTTGATCATTGCTCTGGGTTACGTCAAACAATTCCTTGTTTTTAGAAAATACAACTGAAGTATTAAGGTAAAGGGCCATCAGTCTGCAACCTACTCTTAAATGGTTCGGGAAAAACATCGTATGTGTGTATATGAATATGCATTTACCTATATACCTACATATCTGTACCTCTACACCTCTTTATATATGGAGAGATAAGACAAGATGATATTAACTTTTGGGGAATCTGGGTAAAGGTTTTCTGGAAATTCTTTCTACTATTCTCACAACTTTTCTGTAAGTCCGAAATTACATCAAATTTTTTTTTAAAAAAGAAGAAAAGAAAAGAAAGTAGTTTTCTTTTTTGGGTAAGTTTTTTGTGAAGTTTCTGTTTTTGCTTTTGTTGTTTGTTTGTTTGTTTTTTGTAGGCTGGTAAATTTGATGGAATTATTTGCAAGGTCCATTATGGCAGGCTACAATTTTCAGAGAGTTTTGGCATTGTGACAGTAAGCTTTCTCTAAAACTAACTAACAACGGAGAGGAACTGAGTCTTATAAGTGGGGCAACAACCACTGACTTATTACAGCTTCTTTAAAGTTAATATTTCTACAAAATAGTTTCCTTTTCTTTTCACTTCTTTATTTTCTAAGTGCTATCTTTGGCAGACTTCTTAGGCTTCTAACCTAAGCAAGATGAGAATAAACCCCTGCATTCTCCTCGGCTCTCTGCTTTCAACCACTGTCCTAATTCACCACTGGCTGCTGCTGAATTGAGATGCGCAAGAGTAAGATGTCTACTGCACAGAAGTCACAGGTACGAGAATAGCACTCATCCTTGAGGGAGGGTCACAGCAGAAGTTATGAACAGAAATGCACGCCTATTTCTCCAGGTCAAATAGCTCTCCGACTGTTAGATTCTCTGCACACCGCCCTCAGAATCAATTCAGCACTTAGGGATTTTTTTCCTAATATATAAAGAGGGAGACTTTAATAAATAATCTTTTAACTCCTTTTATCAAATGTATATTACTTTTAATTTGTATTAAGCAAAACCAAATGAAAAACCAATTTCTTTCAGTTAACTAGGGAATTGAAGTAGCTTGCCAGGCAGTTACATGATTCTAGAAAAATCCTTTAGAAAATATAATTAAGTCTAAATGTTCTAAAACCACTAGTCTTATCAAAAGTTGTTTTATTAACTGAAGCTCCAAGGATACAGATAACCAAATCAATTCATGTCAATATTTTAATGTCATGCATTAATTAGCCACACTAATAAAATAAGAATGCACCTGAGAATGAATGTCAGGGGCCAGAGAGAGTGACAGGTTAACTAGCTGAGCTGAAATAGCATTGATTTAAACCTGTAAGTGTAGTTAATGTCTCCTTCCATTGACTCACTCACTTAGGAAATCCTTACTACCTGGAGACCCTAGACAGGCCAGAAAGGTGGCCCTCCTGAGCAGTTTGTCCAAACAGGCTGAAGCTGGGGAGCCTCTCCGGAGCGGGCACCTACTGGGCCCCTCCCCATTAACCAGAAAGACACAGGCACCAGGTGTGGGGAACAAGGAGTAAGCCCCATCCAGAAGGCCCACCCGGCCTTGGTCCTCCTGAGGCTCATCCTACATCCCTCTCCAAGCCCACAGGGCACAAGCTCCTCACTGGGTCACCAGGAACAAGCCACAAATCCCTTCCGTGTGTCAGTGTCCTCATCTGCCAATGGGAACAGCAAATCTGCCTGTTCCAAGCTGCAAGGCTGCCAATGCAGGAAGTCATTTTGCCCACCACCAGGATCCTCCATTCTTTTAATTAAGCCAACATGTATGTAGAGAACACTTACTTAGTGCCAGCCGGTTCCCTGATTTCTTGGAACTAATTACTCAAAAATCAAGTATTATTATTATGAATAGATTAAGAACTGGGCTACACACTATATGGCTCCATTAGTACCTTCACCTCACCTTAGCCAAATGTCACAATTCTTCTGTTTCCCTGAAGAGGGTCAGAAACTCAGAGACCAGGGGTTCTGGCGATGGAGAGGCAAAGGTGGATTTCATTTCCAGCCTGCCACCCACTGCTGGCCAGAGCCAGCAGGCCAACCTCAGGACTTGCCTTCCTGAGAATACACACTGCTCCCTGAGGACTCCTCGTCTTTAGGATTTGGCTAGAACGTCTGGGGCCAATTCCATTTTCTTTTCCTGGACCCTAAAATCTTTCAGATTCAAATGTCAGGTGATGTACTACATGTGTTATGGACTAAATTGTATCTCCCCGCCTCTGCCCTGCAAGTTTAAATACTGAAAGCTTAACCCATAGTGTGGCTGTATTCAGATGGGACCTCTAAGAAAGTAATTAAAGTTACATAACGTCATAAGGGTGGGACCTTGATCTACTAACATTAATGTCCTCAGTAAGAGATACCAGAGCACTTGCTCACTCCCTCTCTCCATGAAGAAAAGCCCATGTGAAGATACAGTGGGAAGGGAGCCATCTGTTCCCTAAGGGGAAAGACTTCACCAGGCTCCTGCCACCTGCCGGGACCTTGATCTTGGACTTCCAATCCACAGAACCACAAGAAAATAAACTTCTGTTATGTAAGCCACCCAGTCTGTGTTTTGTTACAGCAGCCCAGGCAGACTGGGACATGGCATTTCATACACATTACTGGATTGAACCCTTGATTTTCTGAGGCTCTCAAAGGCTGTATGTGCAGGACTGCCTAGGCCTCCCCAAGCCACTAGGATCTTGTTTATAAAAGGCATCTTGACAGATCAACAGTGAATTCTCCTGTAAGAAGGAGAGACATACACCCTGAACCATTTGAGCCCCTGAGACCAAAGGGAATGGTTCCTTCTCTCTCCCTGCACTCCAGGTCTGACTCATCTGCTGAAAGGCAGGTCTCCCATCAATCCCAAGTGGAAAGCACATAAAGTGTCCCCTCCCCTCATGGCAAACTGGTGCCTGGGCGCTGTCCTGCCAACTAAAGCTCCCCCTGGCCCCATGGAGAAAAGCTGCTGGGAACAAGATAAAGATCAGAGTTCTAGAAGGGGGGTGGACCTCCTTTGACGAAGCAGACAGCTGGGGGCAGAGGGTGTGGATGGGTCCTGGTCTGTAGTCCCAGATCAAAGCCGGGGGGAAGAAAACAAAAATAGAAAACAAAATGTTCCAAAATTTTACAAATGAGCACCCGCACTAGGTACAAAGTCTCCAGTGGCCGCACCACACACTGACTCAGGAAGCGCGGGTCTGAAATGACTGAGACGGAAGTGAAGCTGACACGCTCTGGAAAACTACATTAGATGACTCACAGTGCCCGGGGGACCACGATGACTCCAGTGCCAGAGACACCAGAGAAAGCTCAGAATATTGCTTCGTGAAAGGTAAGAAGAAAAACAAACCAATATCATGAAATTAATACATATGAGATTTTAAAAATGAATGTGCAACTAAATTAAAATTACATTTAAAGTAGAATAAAAACCAAGGTTCTGTACTTTTGAAAGAGGTATAAAGATAAAAAAAGATGTACACATATCCATTTGACTAAAGAAGTGAGATGGCTCCTCACAGGGGCAGCTCCAGGTAGGGCATCTCAGACGGAAAAGCAACAAGGCCAGACCGGCAGTCAGCACCCTCAAGTGACCAGCTCAGGGCTAAGCACCCAAGGCTCAGGTAACACCCCATCTACAGACAGGGGAACTGAGACCTAAAGGGGCTGAGATGATGGCCCAGACACAAGGCCAGCGAGTGGCAGAGCCAGGCCCAGCACCCAGGCCACCTGATCCTGGATGTTAAGCTGATACACCTTGCCATACAAGGAGCGGTGGGGAAGGTACCTGAGCTCAGGTCTTCCTGCCCCGTGGGGCCGCCCGACCCCCAGGCCACCCTTGCTGTCTGGAGGCAGAGGGCACCTGCACCCATCCCATGTCTGGGGATCCAACATGGCCACAGCACAGCTGCAAGTCTCATCAAAGACCACAAGCACCAACTGGCCATCCTACAAGGTAACTCATGCCAGCCCCCAGGCCTCTCCCTACCCAGAGCAACAGCAGTGATGAGGAAGGAGCTGGGAATCAGGAGGCCAGCGCTGCAGCCTCTTGCCTCCTCCCCAACATCAGAGTCCCTGTCCCTCCAAAGGGATGTGGGCAGCGAAGAAGCTCTTTAGTGTGGACCCTGGCCAGCCCTACCCGGCCCAGTGCTCTGGCCAGAAGTCATTTTTCTCACAGGCGGCAGCAGCCCAGACACCCCTGAACTTATATATTGAAACCGGCTATTTTTCCCTCAGTGGTGAAGGATGTCAAGTGATAGGATCAGTTTAATAAAGAAAGTGATGACTGGGACCCCAACGCACATCCTTCACCACATGCCACTTCCAGCTTGTGCCTCAGCAACCTCCGTTAACACGCTGACAGCTGCCAAGGCCGTCACCTGCTCCACAGTGGGAGGCCAGCCCCACAGAGACAGCTCCTTCCTCCAGGGCACTGTGTGTCACTCCACAAATGTTTACAAAGTACCTACTGCGTGTTGCTCACTATGATCACGCTGGGGATACAGCAGTAAGCAAAGCCATGCATCCCTACGCCATGGTTTACAAATGGGATGCAGTCTGCGAGGTGACAGTAAGTGCTGTGAAAGGGGAAGATTACCGGGCCAGTGGGAGGGGGCACTTGACCCAGCCTGGGGGGTTGGGGCGGGAGCTTCCTGGGAAAAGGACTATGAGGAATTACTCAGGCGAAGCACGAGAGGTGAAGAAGAGGGCCCCAGAAGGCTTCAGAGGCACACTGAGGGATCTGGGCTCCATTCTGGAAATAGAGGGGAGCCTTTGGAGGGTTTTAGGCAAGACACTGGATGCTCAACTGGTGTTTAAGACCCTCTGCCTACCACTGCAGTAGCTGCTGCTAGACAAACAAGCACAGCAGGCAATGGGCACAGCTGGCAGGCTCTCCTAGGGTCTGGGAAGCAGAGAGCAGGGAAGACAGGGCAGCAGCCACACCAGGCAGCATCTCTGGGGCAGGGGCCCATCTTTGTTCTGTGTGCTCTTCCGCCTGGCACCACACCTGACACCTGGTAGGCCCTGGTAAATGGGGCGTAGGGGCTCTTCCCCTTTAATGGGAAAGATGCTATGAGGCGGCATGGGGCAGGCACTCATTCCAGGGGCCTGGGGCCTGACAGACCATGCACTATGACAGGCTCTAAGACACTGGGAAGTTGCAGAGTAAAAAGCAACGGAGAGTTTGCTGTAATCTACCTTCTAATCCTGCACAAAGTACATGCAGAACACTTGACAAATGCTGGCTGGGTACAAGCTGGCGCCTGAGGACTGTATGGACTTCTGACAGCTCTACACGCCCGCCTGAAATATAGTGCCACAGCGCCATTGTCTGAGATTCATGCTTTCTTCAGAGAACTTGGAGCACAAATTTATAACTTGTTGTCAAATAGATGCCCACTGTTCTCTAGAAGGGCAATCCCATTTGGGAAAAATAGCCAATAACTCTTCCGAGTTGGAAGCCCATTCTCGGGTTGATTTCCCAAAGCACAAAAAAAGAAAAACAAAGAAAAGTGTAATTGCAGAAAACAATAACCATATAGACATAACCTAATATAGAGCCCATTATCTTCTCCACACTGACTTTTCAATAATTTTGTGATGGATTCTCCCAGAAAGCTTAATTTGTACTTTTAACCACAAGAGTTAGTGGGCCAGAAAAAATTAATTCCAAGCATTGGCTCACAGAGAGAGAAATAAAGGACATATCTATTAATTCTTTAAACTGCCCCATGTGAAGCTGCGGAATGCACAGACACGATAACGCTGTGCCAAGAATAAACGTATGCTCGTTTCATACTTATGCAAATCCAGCTCAGGGCATAAATGTCAGACACAGAGCCCTGGGAAGTCTCAGGGTCTAACTGTGACCCTGCCTGGATATCCGCTGGTTCGTGTTAGGGGCTCCTCCCCTCAGATGACTTTTCAGCCTACATACTCTTGTCTGAAACAAAGCTGAAATAATTTTAATTCTGCCCCCAGCTCATTACATGCACGAGCTTTGGTAAACAGTCCACACATTTCAGCCAGGAAACACTGTTAGATTAACAAAGACCCCTGAAATGAAGCCTGTCATTTCTGAGAAGTCCTTCAAAACAAAAACTTGACAAGGCCTTCATAACAGCCTGCCGAGCACGTGCTGACATGGGCCCTTCCCCACCGTCATCAACATGCGATAGCACCGTCTAATGGGTTTCATGCACAGGCCAGCCAGGCTGCCAGGGACGCTTACTGCGAAATACACAGATCAGGCTTTGGTCTGGGGGGTCTCTTCCTGTCAAGAATTCAGTAATCAGTGGGATGGGGCAGAAAGAGCAAGGTTTTAGAATCTAACAGATGTGAGTCCAAATCACCATTTCCCTCATTTTCAGCTGTGCACCCTATGGCCACATCTGTATGTTCACCCAACAGCTATTCCCTAGTATCTACAACATGCCTCCCCCATGCTGGGCACTGATTAGCACAAGTGACAGCCCTGCCCAGTCACAGCTCAGGCCCATAGGGGCCACTGGATGTGCACACTAAGGGCAGCAGGCTGGAGAACAGGCAAGCATCCCATCAAGGAGGGCAGGCTTGATCCTGAGCCCTGTGGGCTGTGAGGTTAAGTAAGGGACACGCAGATTCGGGCTGCCTAGAGGAAAAGTGCGAGGCAAGGAAGAACATTTTTCAGACTGCTGTACAAAAGGGTGGTAGCATGGACCAGGGAGGTAGCAATGAAGACCAAAGGAGACAGACCCAAGGGGCACTTTAGAGGGAGGCCAGAGGCTATACAACCGACAGGATGACGGCAGATGGGTGGTAGCGGAAGAGTCACCAAGCAGGCAACAGGATCATTCACCATGAGGGGCCGACAGAAGGAGCCGTATGCACAGGGGAAAGTATCAACTTGTCAGGCCTCAGTTTCCCTACCAGTGCAATGGAATGATTATAAACTCTTACTACGTATGACTGTGAGACACCCAGCAAAGTCTGATCCCTAGCAAGTGCTCCCTACCTGGTGACAGTGGCAGCTGCTGCCAGAAGGAGTCCTAAGGTCAGCCCAACCCCTGAATCTCACTGACTAGGAAACCAAGACCCTGACCAGGAAATGTTGGTCCCAGAAGTCAAGCTCTGGCCCCCAAGGCCCAGGATCCTCCAGCCGAGACACCAAGCAGCTAGAAGGGTCCTCGCCTTCAGGACCCCAGAGAAGGTTGAGGCCCCTTGGCTAAGCATAGGCAGGTCACACCTGGGTCATTAGACAAAAAAGCCCTGGGGTCAGTGGGTAGATCCCCAACAGCAAAGAGTATGTCCTACAGACTAACATTATGCAAATGAGGTCTGAGGTTTAATTAGATAGCAGGCACTAGTGTTTGTTTACACAGTATACAAACTGTTAGGCCGTGAACAAACTTGTCACAGAAATGGAGCTAATGCCCTGCCCCTGTTAGACTTTTGCTGGCACCTAGAATGTGGTGTGAAAACTCTATAGGCTCTGATATTTGGCTCCTTGTAAGTGATACGGCCTTCACAGTGCCTGGACACAGGGGCACCCACTCTGCCAGCCTAGGAGGCCTCACCCAACCTGCCCAGGCCAACCTAGCAGCTTTCCACGAGAGGAAATGAACACATCCTAAAGCCTTCCTCCCTGAGAATAAGAGATAACAAATTCCTCATTTTGGCTGGTACAAGGGAGAGCCCAGTGAGATGAGCAGTGGTGACAGTGGTTGTCCCCCTGTTCTGTGATGCAACATTGGTCATCAGCCTCCCCAGAATCAGCCATCAGCCTGGCCTGGATAGATGCTCCCCCTGCACTTCCTGGAGTGACCTATGCCCCCACTGCAAGGTACCAGCAACACCGTGGGGACAGACTGCACCCACCCAACCTAGGAGATATGGCTAGCAGCATACATGGTTCACCAGGGCCCTGGTTAGGATGCAGAGGCTGCTTCCAGAATGTCTGGAGAGGGTCTGAGCTGACTCTCAGCACGGAGACGAGGCCTCATTTCCGCAGCAGAAGCTCTGGTTCCAAACACAGATAAGAAGCCGAACACCCCTTCACAGAGAGGCAGAGAAGATAATGTTCTCTAGCAAGCCACGCACAGAGTGTTCAGACAGAACCTGATTAAATTTAAAAGTAGCCAAAAAGTTCACTTTTCAAGGAAAGCTTAGGAATTCATTTTAAAACTCTTGGTCAGACACGGCCTTTCTCCAGATGTTTTTAAGAGGCAGCAGGTCAGACTAATCATTATATCCAAACATTCTGAATTATTTGGTTCAGTGTGTATTTCCTGAATGCTCCCAGGTATGAGGCTTTGTTGCCAGGTCTGAAGGTGATGGACTGCCCTCTGTGACCTCTTGGTGTCACTTAAACAAGGTGTGACTAAACAATGGGGTGCCATGAGGCCCAGAGAGGACCCCAGTTCAGCCCTTGGGTCCAGGTAAGCCTCCTAACCCAGGGCCTGCAGATCCCCCATTGCAAGTCAGTTCAGGGTGGCATTCTTCCTGGAAGCTTCCCACAAAGACTGTTCTAGCAGGAGACCACAGTGGGGGAAATCAGGACCAGAAGTAATTAAATGACCAAGGAGACAACAAGAACTCGAAGTGAGACACATATTGGCACCATCTCTTATTACTATTATTGTGATAACACATAGCAAGAACAGAACTCCCAGACAAGGAGAAAGCAAGCTTCGGGGCATTTTTAAATTGGGCAAATTACAGAGAGGTGAGAGATTAAATGAAAATCCATCACATTACAGATACAGCCTGCAGTTACTGAAATCATATTTTTTTCATAAGTGAGTCATACCAATAGTAACTCCAAGGTTTTCATAATAGTTTGCAATAAACTCTGTGGGATACTCACCACTTCTCTCTTGAAAAATTGACATCATAAGCCAAAAAAACAGCACTTTGACGTTTCTGTCTTCTTAAGGGCAACCAGCTGGGAAAGGGAATCCAACACCATCCCAGGAGGCGGTGTGGGGCTTGGCCTCACCGGTGGGCAGGCAAATTAAAACAACAAGATCCTATTTCACACCCACCAGAGGGGCAAAAATCAAAATCCATAACAGCAAGTGTAGGAGAAGGTGTGAAGAAATGGAATTCTCAAGTACTGTGCTGGCGTCAGCGGAACAAATGTCCAGGATAGCAACCTGGCCACATCATGTCCAGTGAAAAGGGGCACATGCCACCTGGACAGCAGGGTGTCAACCTGGAGGGGTCTGAGAACCTCCCACAGGTGCATACAAGGAGGTACACCTAAAGGTGTTGGTTTTAAAACAGCTTGTGCACCCTCTGTGACACCTATCTGTTACAAGTGGGTCCCAATTCCCCTCACCTTAAATGGGAACCAGCCTTAGACACTTGCTTCTAGTGACAGAATACGGCAAACAGGACGCTGCCTGCCTTCTGAGGCTAGCTCACAAAGACCATCCAGTATTGGCCTGACTCTCTTGCTGCCCTGCTGTGAGGAAGCCCAGAAGACATGCAGAGGCCACATGCAGTGCTGCTGCCAACAGCACAGCTGGGGACACAGCTAACATGCAGAAGCACCCTCAGCTATGGGAGTGAACAGCTCCAGCCTTCAAGCCACCCCACATGACACCAAGTAGAGTGCAGATGAGCTCTTCTTGCCAAACTGCAGGTTCATAAACAAAATAAACTAGACATTACTATTTGCAGTTACTAAGTTCAGAGGGCCTTTCTTATATGGCAGTAGGTAACAGAACACACGCGGCCATATTGTTTCCAAGAGACAGAGTAAGAACAATTTAACCTTCGACCAGTGGGAGAATGAATAAACTCTAGTTTATCTGCACAGTGGAACACCACACAGCCTGCCACTACGAGTGCGCCTGTTTATGTGTATGCGTGTAAAATCTGCAAAAGCATGTTTCATGTCTTACAAATTACAAATGGATATGGAGTGTGGTAACATTTCTATAAATCTTTAAAATACAAAGCTAGGGATCCCTGGGTGGCGCAGCGGTTTGGCGCCTGCCTTTGGCCCAGGGCGCGATCCTGGAGACCCGGGATCGAATCCCACATCGGGCTCCCGGTGCATGGAGCCTGCTTCTCCCTCTGCCTGTGTCTCTGCCTCTCTCTCTCTCTCTCTCTCTCTGTGACTATCATAAATAAATTAAAAAAAAAAAAAATTAAAAAAAAAAAATAAAAATAAAAAAAAAAAAATACAAAGCTAGTATTACATACTGTTTATGGATAAACACAGTAGACAGCATACCCCCCAACCTCAGTAGAGTGGCCACCCCTGGGGAAAGAGGGAGGCAGGGTATTAGCTATATCTGCAACATTTTAGTCTTTACAAAACAGAGAGACCTAACACAAATATGGCAGCATATTAGTGACTGTTAAATCTGGTGGTGGGTCCACAGGAGTCTTTTATTACCTTTCATTTTCTGTAGCAATAGAGTAAGTCACAAATCACTCGTTTCTATGCCCGCTTGGTTCGGTTTATGTGACTAACAGTAATGGTGTCTCTGCCTGTCTCCTCTACTCTTCTGGGAGCTCCCTGAAGGCAATGCCTGTACTCACAATCCTCCTACACCCGGTGGGCACTTGATAGACTTCCCCTTGCAAGACTAATCAAAGGAACTGACAGGCCCCAGGGAGACTCTGTTCCCTCCCCCGATGTAAGAGAACCAAGCAGAGAGCAAAGGAAATTTTCTAACCCAAGGGACTTGGCAGGACTAGAAACACAGGATGAAAGACGACAATCCCATTAGAAAGAAAGATGAGCTCCTTCCTAGTCCTGGGGTGCACTCTTCTCTTCTCTGCCTTAGCGCTGTTAAAATTTCAGCCTTGGTCGAATGGTTTGTCACAAATAGGCAGTTGGAAATCAGGACAGGCAGAAAAAAAGAAGTAAATATCTCACAATAATGGCCCAAATGCATGAGACACTGTCTGAGGCCAAAAGCAAGCAGAAATAAAAAGCCTCATCCAATGGGAAGAGGTGGCAGAGGCCATGGAGAGGCAGGGTGAAGCAGCCCAGGGACAAGACTAAGTGGGGGGCAGGGGCACATGCCCAGGGATGGGAGGGCAGAGGGAAGAAAACAGCGAGGGTGTCTCCCAGAGTGACTTCACCCAGGCCCAGCCCTGGAGACCGTCAGCCTCCACCTTGTTAAGCTGTGCTCAGTGGGTCTCCTGTTATTTGCAGCCTAGCACATTCCTGGCTGACACATTGGTAAACATGGCATGAAGGGAAACTGGCCATTTTGATTTTCCATTTCCTACCTTTTTCTATTTTCTAAATACTATTACCATAGTAAGAAAATTTTTATTAAAAAAAAGGGGGGGGGATCCCTGGGTGGCGCAGCGGTTTAGCGCCTGCCTTTGGCCCGGGGCGCGATCCTGGAGACCCGGGATCGAATCCCACGTCGGGCTCCCGGTGCATGGAGCCTGCTTCTCCCTCTGCCTATGTCTCTGCCTCTCTCTCTCTCTGTGTGACTATCATAAATAAATTTTTTAAAAAATTAAAAAAAAAAAAAAAGTTGTTCTTAGTCTTGGCCCTAGGAATGAATCCTAAGAAAATAACTACACAGAAGCTAAATATTATGTACATAAAGATGATCGCTAAAGTCTTGCCTATAAAACAACAATAAAAAACCTGCTGGAACAAACCTTGATGTTCAGCAATAGGGATGCAATTTAGTAAATTGTGGTACAACCACATGAAAGAAGATGACTATTTTGAAGGCTGTAAAAATAGGGATAGAGATTAAGTTTCAAAAACAAGATCCAAAATGATACACGAATAATTCTTACAGAACTGTAAAAAATATGTTCACGAGGGAAGGGTAAAACACCAAACCCAACTTTTTGCTGCAGGCTGGGATGTCTGAGCCAGCAAACAGAGGTGGGGGAGGAAGGGGCCACCAAGGCCTGACACCACATGCAGGAAGGGCCCACTTGCCCAGGAGGCAGCAGCGTCCAGGCTTCCAGGTGCCCTCAGACGTCAGGCCAACACAGCTGGGCCAGGGAGGCACTCCTCTGGGTGCCAGGGGTGCTGTCCACTCTCAGCTGCCTTCTCACACAGCCCCAGAGCATGGGGCCCCTAACATAAGGAACCAGGAGAAATCTCAGAGCACAGGCTCGTATGTGCACAACTCTTCAGAGAAGAAAATTCACCATTAACTTCAAATATGCCTGTTCTCAGAGGATTTAACACAGAAAGAGTTTCTGTGCATTTACATGCCTGGCCCAAAATTCAAAGCTTACCCCGGGGACGTGAACTGCCTGTGTTTGCAATGTCACGCCATTCGTGGGAGATTAGATGCAAGGTTCCACCTCCTTACCCGAGATCTTCCTCCAGCTATAAAAACAACTCTTGATGTCAGTGTCTGAAATTACTTGCTCAAAATTGTAATTATTATATTAATGTGGATGACTGTAAAACTATACCTCGGCTTTCTAAATGAAAACGCCAGGCTGCCAAACCTTCTAGAAGAAATTAAACTGGTAATGTGTTAAAGACTATTACATCCCCAAAGACATTACCACAGAATTTTCCCCCCATTTCAACAAGGCAAGATGCTGGACTATATTGGAAACCTCTGTGAATTGCCTAATTATAGTTAATAAGGTCATCATCTTCCCATGAAATAGCCTTTTCTGTTTTCCAACAGAGCTTTCAACAATTCTAAAAACTGTTCATTTGAAGACTCCCTGAGAAGGCTATCACATTATAGGGCAGACAGCAGGGGAAGGAAGTGAGAGGCAGGCGGGAAGAAGACAAGCCTGGGAAGCCACAGAGAGAAGGCCCCCATGGAGAAGGGAAACAGAACTTTCTTAGAGCATGGCATTTGAGGGCCAGAGTCCCGAGACACCAGAGGAGAGGCAACAGCTGTCAGTCGGGGGTGTGAGGACCCCCCATTCCTCCCCCAACCTCATGGGCTCATCAGATGGGGAGGGGACTTCCACTCACTAATCATGGCCAAGGGTGAACCCCAGGGCCGTCCCATAAACCCACAGAACCCTGGGCACAGAACTTGCCCTTTACCCCTCCTGGCTGAAACTACCACAACCAGGGCTCAAATTTTTCTTTTTTATACATACATGGAAGTCAGAAAACCAGCACGGGGGATCCTTGTATGTACAGAGTACAAAATCATGGGCAGTGAGAAAGGAGGACATAAGGATATCAGTAATGACCTTCATGCCGCTTAAAAGAATATGTACAGAGCCTAAGCATACAGGCCAGTGCAGGGGAAATCAAGTCACCACAATAAGCCCATCATGATGGAGACGACCGAAGGTGGATCGCAGTGGCCGGGAATAGCTCAGGGTCACTGCAGCCAGTGAGAAGTCAGGCAGAAAATGGGATCATGGCTCTGTGTCTGTCATGCAGACACATCACACACTATCAAGGTAGAGGAGACGGGCTCCCAGCTCACTCTCCATGCCTCACTGGCACAGTTGACCAGGAAAAGACTCGGTCTCTAGCTCCCCTATCTGCAAGAGGAGGTAACACTCAGGCAGCTCTGCTTCCCTGCAGGGGAAAAATGGCTCACAGCAGCCTCAGAGCAGGGAGGGGGTGGCCGAAGGCATAGCTTGGCTGCTCCAGCCCTCCCAGGGGAGGTTACCCAGGTGGTGGGGAAAAGCTTGGCCTCAAACCTTGCCAGGTCTGCAGGCCTGAGACACTCTCCCCAGACCTCACTGGGTGATTGGCCGACTGAAGTATGGAAAGCAC
The DNA here is from genome assembly GCF_048418805.1 of Vulpes vulpes. Taxonomy (NCBI): domain Eukaryota; kingdom Metazoa; phylum Chordata; class Mammalia; order Carnivora; family Canidae; genus Vulpes; species Vulpes vulpes. Next base: position 126,727,135 of record NC_132785.1, on the reverse strand, counting down.
TGACTCTTGCTAAGTGTTCTGCCTAAGAGCTCCTCAAGGGGGACGCTTTGGTGTCTCAGTGGTTGAGCATCTGCCTTTGGCTCAGGGCATAATCCTGAGGTCCCTAGTCTCTGCCTATGTCTCTGCCTCTCTCTGTGTGTCTCTCATGAATAAATAAAATATTTTAAAAAGAAAAAAAAAAGGTGGGGGGAGCAGGGGCAAAGACACAGGCAGAGAAAGAAGCAGGCTCCATGCAGGGAGCCCCATGTAGGACTTGATCCCAGTCTCCAGGATCATGCCCTGGGCCAAAGGCGGCGCTAAACCGCTGAGCCACCCAGGCTGCCCAAATAAATAAAATCTTAAAAAAAAAAAAAAAAAAAAGAGAGAGAGAGAGAGAGAGAGAGAAAGGGAGCTCCTTGAGGTATGGCTGCTCCCTCCCTTAATCAGTGCAGGTCTAGCACAGGAGACACCCACAGGTAACAGATGGGTGAGGATACGAGGAGGAGAATCGGCCATAGAACCCACCAGCAGAACAGCCCCAGTGCAAAATAGCCTGTTTCCCTACAGAGAAGGGGCTGGGGGGTGGGATTCAGGCTTGGTTCACTGAGGCTCACCTCCCTGGTCTGGTGTAGCTGGACTGTCCTGCAGGGATTCTTTCCTCCAAGGCTAAATGACACTGCCAAGTCACAGGCTTTTGGGAATAATGTGATTTCTAAGTCATTGGCCCCTATCTTACCCCTGGACCAAAAGGTCCTCCAGATAAGGGCTGGTGAGGGTGACTCTCTCAGGGGTGGGTATTATGACATTTCCCCTTCAGTTCACATCAAGCAGCTCGTGGCTGTCAAGGTATTAGGTCATACACACAAGCCCCAAAATACCTGCTAGATCAGAGTATCGCACGCAATCCATGACATCACTGTGCTGCTCCCTAGGGTCACATGGCCCAGCAGTCCCTTCCCTCTGAGTACAAAGATAGGCAGGTCAGGTGCACTGTGCTGCAGTTTATGCCAGCCTGAAATGAGGGAGAAAAGCAACTTCAAGGAAGGTATAGAGAGAAGGGGATCCTACAGCTGAGTCCTAAGGGATAAAAAGGACTTTGAAAGAGAAGGAAGGAAAAGACAAAGGCACAGAATGATGTGTCAGTTTGGGGAACAGCAACCAGACCAACTGGGAAGAGTTCACGCTCATGGAAGGTGGCTGGTGATTCAACCAACTTCAGGAGAAGACAAGGTTTAGCTCACATCTTGTATTGTCCAGGCCACATTCCATACTGTGGGCTGAGGCAAAAACAACAAACGCTTTAACATCAAGGAGCAACAATCAGACTTTACAATAATCAATAATGTAAATACCAATAGCAGTCATCATTTGAGTATCTACTGTTTACTAGGAACTGTACCAGGCCCTTCCCTAGTACTGACTCTTGCTCTTGCAACAACCATGAAGATACATATCCCACCGAGAGAAACCAAAAGGCAGTGAGGATGGGGAAGGTGAGATAAGGTGAGCAACTCAGATAAGTCACAACTCAGCAATGGATGGAACAGCAAAGGCTGAACATTTGCTCTGTAAGGACTGAAACTCAACGTGTCTTATTCACACTGTCTCCTACTCTAGACCTACCACTAACAGGTACTCCACAAAGATGTAAGCAGCAACACCTACAGGGATGCACAACGAAAGGAGAGGAGCAGAGCAGGGAGGAGGGGGTGACACAGCTAGTTGTGCTAAGGCAGCCCTGAGGCATCATCAAGAACTGTGGAGGCGCTGGAGTGCCTGGGTGGCTCAGTCGGATGAGCGTCTGATTCTTGATTTGACTTCAGTTCAGGTCATGATCTCAGGGTCGTGAGATGGACCCTCACATCAGGCTCTGTGCTGGGTGTGCAGCCTAAATAAGATTCTCTCTCTACCCCTCCCTTGAGTGCATGCTCTCCCTCTCTCAAAAAAAAAAAAAAAAAAAAAAAAAAGAACTGTGTAGACTCTGAGATTAACCTGCTAGCCAACTAACAAGCTAGCGTGTCACAGTTTTATACACAGCAGCAGAAGACACAAGACTCTCAAGTCAGAGACAAAAACCAGTTTATCACTTATAACAACAGTAGTAGCCAGAGTAAGAACGCAGCACCCATTCAAAGTCCCCATTCCCCCAGGGTGATTTGATGAAGGCCAGGTGTGAGCTGTACAAGTGGGATGCATTACAAGAGAGGAATCCTGGTGTCAGGAAGCCCCGGTCTTAGATAAGGGGCTGCAGTAAACCTGCCCAACCTCTCTCCTAGAGGGAAACACTGTCTTTATTCCTGGAATACAAGAAAATCCACTCCAAATGCAGACATTATCTCTAATCTTCCGAAACTGCTAGCTATACAAGCATCTTTGAAAAGATAGGCCAGAGGAAATTAACTATTCGTGGCTTTGTTCAGAAGACTGTACAGAAATGTGAGTGACCCAAGTACTATCTCCCAGCAGGCATCACACACATGCAGCTAACATGACTCCTACCTCCACTCAGACACTGTTAGCTGCCTGTTGCCCATCTGAGCATCTCCTCCCCTTTCCTTGTTTAGAAAACAAAACTGACATTTACTTTTCAGTGCCACTGGACAGAAAAGTAAGTCTCTGAGAAATGAAGTAACAGGCCCAAAGCCTCCTGGGTCTTCCCAGTTCTGTCCAGAGCACTGAGAGTCACCTGTGACTCCCAGTATCATGCAATCCATCACGAAGCTTCAGTCATTCTGTCCCCAAACCATCTCTCAGAGCCAGAGATGTCCTGTCATCCCCATCCAGCCACTGGCCTCACTTGCCTGACACTGCAAACAGCCTATTCACAGCTCTCCCTGCTTCCAGTCCAGCCCCTTCTCCATCCAGAGACAAAGGGACCTTTTAAAGGTATAAATAGGCAGCCTGAGTGCTCAGCGGTTTAAGCACCTGTCTTCGGCCCAGGGCGTGATCCTGGAGACCCAGGATCAAGTCCCACGTTGGGCTCCCTGCATGGAGCCTGCTTCTCCCTCTGCCTGTGTCTCTGTCTCTCTCTATCATGAATAAATAAATAAAATCTTTAAAAAAAATAAATAAAATAAAGGTATAAATAAAGAAGTGTCACACCCCTGCTCAAAACAGGTGGTTTCCTACCAAGTTGAACATACGCTTACCACGCAACCCAGCAGTTCCATTCCTAGATATTTACCTAAGGGAAACAAAAACAAAGGTCTACACAAGTGGTCAAAAAACACTATCTCTAGAGCCATCTCTAGAGCCACCTGGGTGGTTCAGTCAGTTAAGCATCCAACTCTTGGTTTCAGCTCAGGTCATGATCTCGTGGGTTATGAAATCAGGCCCTGCCCCAGCCTCTGTACTTAGCAGAGTCTGCTTAAAGATTCTCTCCCTCTGCCCCTCCCCTAACTTGCTCCCTCTTTTTCAAATATATATATATATACATATATATATTTTAAGTACTATTTCTAATATCTCCAAACTGGAAACAAACCAAATGCCCATCAACTCCAGAATGGATAAACAAAATGGTCTTTTCATCAAAAAGAATACTACTCAGCAATGAAGAGGGATGACACACACAGCAACAGGGATAGATCCCATAAACATTACATCAAGTGCAAGAAGCCAAACAGAGAAAATTACATGTTGTATAATTCTATTTTATATAAAATTCTGTTAACAGGCAAAACTAACCTATAGTGACAGAAAGCAGATCAGTGGTTCTCTGGGCCTGGGGTTGGAAGGAAGAGACAGGCTGATAAAGGACACTAGGAACCTTCTGGGTGGTGAAAGTGTCTTCTGTCTTGATGGGCAAGGGGCAGGGAGGGAGGAGTATGCACAAGTGCACAGATTTGTCAAAACTCATCCAACAACACTCTTAAAATGGGTGCATTTATTATACGTAAATTACCTCTCAATAAAGTTAATTCACCTTTTTTTTTTTTTCATTTAAAACTGTCAATGGCTTTTTCTACTTCATTCTGAATATAATCTAAGGCCTACCATGTCATGGAGACCTCTCACAATCTGATCCCTACCTAAATCACCAATCTCAACACAAACCACTCTCCCCTATGCTAACATCCCAAATCTAAGGCAAACCATGAGGACCTCCCTTATTTCTCCAATGATAAGATTGAAAACAAAACAAAAAGGCTAGAAACCATCTTGAATACATATGCTTATAGAATAATCAAAAGTCTATATTTATTAACAGATTTACATGTATATTTAAAATCACCTAATATAACAGATTTTAGAAATACTGTATTTTTCCAATACCACCCCCCTCTCCCTAGGCATCCTCAAGATCATTGTTTTCCCAGGGTGCCTGGCTGGCTCAGTCAGAGGAGCAGGTGACTCTTGGTCTTGGAGTTGTACAAGCCCCATGTTGGGTACAGAGATTACTTAAAAAAAATAAAATCTTAAAAAAAGAAAGCAGGGGGGTGCCTAGGTGGCTCAGTCGGTTAAGCGTCTGCCTTCAGCTCAGGTCATGACAATGGGTTCCCAGGATCCAGCCCTGCTCTGGGCCATATGCTTAGTGTGAAGTCTGCTTCTCCCTCTTTCTCTGTCCCTCCCTCTGCCTCATCTCCCCCTGCTCATGCTCACTCGCTCTTTCAAATAAATAAAATCTTTTTAAAAAAGATCAGTGTCGGGATCCCTGGGTGGCGCAGCGGTTTGGCGCCTGCCTTTGGCCCAGGGCGCGATCCTGGAGACCCGGGATCGAATCCCACGTCGGGCTCCCGGTGCATGGAGCCTGCTTCTCCCTCTGCCTGTGTCTCTGCCTCTCTCTCTATCTCTCTGTGACTATCATAAATAAATAAAAATTTTTAAAAAAAAGTAATATTTAAAAAAAAAAAAAAAAAGATCAGTGTCCTCCCCACTCTCAGGACACATGTCTACATTATCTAAAGGGAACCTCTGAGGTGGAGGAACAGCAATGATTACTAATTACTAAGCACCTAATACCGGGCATTGCCCTGAGCATTTATTTCTGTGGATCATTTTATTTAACCTTCACAAAACCATGCTAAGGAAGTATTACTGCAGTTCCTAAGTTGTGCACCCAGACACCCAACGGAACCCCAGCAAACTCACAGGGTGCCAAGGGACTCCTAAACTTTTTAAAGAAAACACAGCAGGGATCCCTGGGTGGCGCAGCGGTTTGGCGCCTGTCTTTGGCCCGGGGCGCGATCCTGGAGACCCGGGATCGAATCCCACATCGGGCTCCCGGTGCATGGAGCCTGCTTCTCCCTCTGCCTGTGTCTCTGCCTCTCTCTCTCTCTCTCTGTGTGACTATCATAAATAAAAAAAAAAAAAAAAAAAAGAAAACACAGCAGTATCTGTTAATACCATGCCCGCTACTAGCTGAGGTGCTTACCCGTTCCAACATTAGACTGCTCTGCATTTCTTTAATAATGTCATATCTTTGCAAAGCTGGGTTTTCAGCAGTTGCTGTGATAAAGAACAAATATCACATGAATATCAACGTGGAACAGGAAAGGAGGGTGGCAGTGACCAACCAGTCCCTAACATCCGAGAACCTGCATGCGAGGTTGCTAGGACCCAAATACTCACAGTCTGGCCCTAACAATTTAGTCAGCAGGACCAGGGAAGTGCCAAGTATTTGGGCCTGGAAAATGGGGGGGGGGGGTTACTATGACAGAGGGTGCTGTGAACTGAGAAAATCTGAGGCTGGCTGTATGACTTTCTTGATTTTACAGATGGGGAAACTGAGGCACCAAGAGGCTGCTTGCCCAACATCACAGAGCTAAGGTTCAAGCCCGGCATAAAGCAACATGACCCTCACAAACCAAGTTGCCATTAAATGGTTTACCAAAAGACCATGTGTGTAATGGGCAAAGGGTTCAAACAAATTAGGTGGTGGGGAAAGTATCCAAAGACCTGCTAACAAGTCTCACACTTTGCCGTCCAGAATTAAGACAGTGTGCTATAATCTAAGAACTCCTTACATATAGGAAACATCTTCTCCAAGGACGGTCTAAGGACAAGCCTGGCCTTGCATGCTGCTTCTTGCCACACCAAACTGCTCTCAGCCTCTACGCGTGCTGGTCCTTTGCTTGATCCCTCCGTTTCACACTCCTGAGCCCTTCTCTGCCTATATGGCATCTTCTAGGAGTTCTCCCTACCCACTGGACATTTTTCTCTATTTCCCAATAAATAGAATTACTATAATTACCTTGTTAACTAATTAATCTATTAGCCTGTGAGCTAGTATAGCTGGCCCCGGTATGGCGTCTGGTGCCCCACAGGTCCTCAATGAGTGGTGGCTGCTATTATAAATGTCCTTTCCTCCCCTGGGCCGCAGGGTCAAGAGCCAAACAGAAGCAGCATGGGACACCTGTGTTCTATGCCTTCCATCCTCCTTGGGAGACCCTTGAGCATATTCAAACTCCAGAAGGGTTCCCAGAGAGCTCCCTGAGGCCAGGGACTAGCACTTACATGTTTGATGGAGGCAGCTCTTGCCTCTTCCTAATCTCAGTGGCTGCAGTCTCCAAGATCACTTTAAAAATAGAGCTTTAACTATCTCCCTCTGGAAACTCAGAAGGGCTCTGTCCTGGAGTATTCTTATTTTAAAACACCTATTTTCTAAAATGGTAAACTTTTGAGGCTACTGCAAACAATTAAAATTGAGAGAGATCCATGGGGAGATAGAAGGGGGTGGGTAATTATTATCAACAAAACCAATGAGAGGGAACAAATGTATTGGGCCAAAAATCTAATAAAATAAGTATGAGAATTCTGGCACAGCTCTGCGGGAAGCAAATTACTCTTCTGCGTCTTCACAGACAATACACGGGAGAGGCAATTTATTAACTTGCGCCATGTTGGCCTCAGCATTAACCTGTATCCCTAAAGTACTTAACTCTTACCCAGGAAACTGCTTACTTAACTTGCATTAGGACACGCAGGGCCAATGTAGGCTTGCTATTCACAGCTTCAAATTCAATTTAAAGGGATTCCTGTTCCAATTTCCTGTAGAAAGTTACTCCATGTTCTAATACATCAGTGTCAGGAAATACGGCCTTTACTTAATTTCTTCTCATTATTCATACAACCAGGGATCACCCAGAGCAATTTCTCCTCTGTGTGCCTAAAAGCAATGATGGGACTTTTACTTTTCATCTTTTCAAGCGCCAGCTGCTCTAGGCCTCCCCTTCCTTCAAAAGGATGCCTCTTACAGACCCTAGATCAGCTTCCTGGGGGTCTCTGCATGGTGACATAGCTTGCAACAATGGCATTCAAGTTTAACAGCTAATATTTCTGACTGATTCATATTCTAAAGGCAATGAATGCAGAGTCAGAAAACACAAAGACTAGCCCCAAACCACCACATCACCTTAGGTCAAGGCACATCTCCCAGTGTCCTCAGATTCTTCACTTATAAAATTACAGGTTGAGTCTGGATCATCAAGTCCCCAACCTGATAAACCATGGAGCCATTTGCTCAAAGGCAACCATGTGAAGAAACAAGGTCATGAGACATACAATGCAGAACTACTAGGCGTGGGATGGTGGGGGGAGATTGTGTCTCAAGGCAGCCCCCCCAAAATCTCCATGGAGCCCTCAAAGCCCCCAAAGCACAGGCTGCAAACCATCAATCTGACTTATCTAGACAGGCCCCTCAAATAAAATAAGTCTAGTGCTCCAAATTTCCTTTGCAGAAGCAAAACATTCTTAATAAGACTGTAATGGAAAAATAATTCATGCATTTTATTTCCTATTTAATGCATTTATGTATTTTCTACAATGAGCACACATTATTTTAATAATCAGAAGAAAACAAACATTATTAAAAAGAAAATAATTCACATAGCTTTAAAAAAACACAAAACACCCGAGGCACAGAAAAGACCAGCAGGGAAGGTTTGCGTATTCTTCCAGCGTCATCTACCAGCGTTAACTGCTAATTACTTTCCTCCCTTCAGAGCAGCAAAATATCACAAGTGTTTGGAAAAGGTCTGATGAGTCACCAAACGCTCTGTGGCTCTCAGCTGCGTCACTGAGTCCCATGCAGGCCTGCGTAAATATTCCTAATATTTATACACCTCCCCCCACCCTGGGCTTCAGAGACTGGGGGCGGGCTGGGACTGGAGGGAAAAGAAATGGCACTGAGGGAGTGGGGGGCCTGGGCTGTGGATCTCTTCCCCCCCATCTCAGATCTCTTTAGCCCTAACACCCACCTTACAGGGCTGAGCAATATTGCAATTCAACATATATAAACATGGGTTTTCAATAAATGGAGGCATTCTAAAGCTCCCAAACTATAACTGTAATTACACTTAAATCTTGGGAGTCTCGGGGATCCCTGGGTGGCTCAGCGGTTTAGCGCCTGCCTTTGGCCCAGGGCGTGATCCTGGAGTCCTGGGATCAAGTCCCATGTCGGGCTCCTGGCATGGAGCCTGCTTCTCCCTCCTCCTGTGTCTCTGCCTCTCTCTCTCTCTCTCTCTCTCTCTATCATAATAAAGTTTTTTTTAAAAATCTTGGGAGTCTCTAATGAAGAAGGAGATAGAGGCAAAACTATCTAAAGTCAGGGCTAACACAACCCCATGCCATCTGCTCTATCCTACGGGCCCAGATTATATATCACAGAAGCATCACAGGAGGCTTCCCAGGGGTTTTCCCTCCAATTCCACACCTACCCATTCTTGAACTTTTCATGGCTCCCAGTCCCTATAGGAAAAATTCTAGGTGCACCCACATGCTTGTCAAAGCCCTGACCCCCCCTCCCCACCAGGCCATTACCATGACCCTCTACCTTAGCCTCTCCCCTGAGCCTGATGAATAAACATATGTGCTTGGTTCCCAGGGCCCTCAGCCAGCACTGCCTCTCCCATCCCCACGGGCCCTCACCCCCAGGGCCAACACAAGCGTCTTCTCCCACCCCATCGGGTCTGGCTCTCTTTCTCTTTGCTCCCCAAAACCAGCCAAGCATCCTTCCCAAAGCCTATTTGTATTTAATTGTCTAGATATTCAGCAAGTACCTCGAGATCTCAGGGAAGAGTCCCCACTCCAATCTTGGGCATCCAGACTCAATCTAGCGAAACTGGGCATTGGGGCCTGTTCAGGCCCTAAAGTGCAAAACTATGGTTCTTGCTCTTAATAATTTTATGCTTCAGGGGAAAGATGCCTCCAAAGCCTATAGAAAGAACACAGCCAGATCTCCCAGGGCACATGTGATCTGAAAGGTTTCTCTGGCTTGCATGCAATAAACAGCCACCAATCAGTAGCAGCTGCCCTGGGAATGCACCAGCTTCCAAAAGGATACCTGAAGAAGGCAGCAGAGGAGCCTAAAGGCATTCCTCTGTCCCTGCCCTCCACCTCCAGGCTGATCCAGAAGCCAACAATTGCCACCCAGGAGGCCAGCCACGCGGATTTTCCAGTCCCCATATCCCCTGAGGTGGGAAGATGGGTTTTGAATTAAAGGCTCTTCCTTGGAAATCCCTGGGTGGCTCAGCAGTTTAGCGCCTGCCTTTGGCCCAGGGCATGATCCTGGAGTCCTGGGATCAAGTCCCATGTCGGGCTCCTGGCATGGAGCCTGCTTCTCCCTCCTCCTGTGTCTCTGCCTCTCTCTCATAAATAAATAAATAAATAAATAAATAAATAAATAAATGAATGAATGAATGAATGAATGAATCTTTAAAAAGAAAAAAGGCTCTTCCTTACTGCCTCCTGGACTACAAGAGGCACGTGGACCTGATAGTAAACAGGGGGTTATTCATGTCAACAGAGGACAATTACCCCAAAAATGTGACCATATCAATAAGACTGTAAAAGCAACTTTTCCAGAACATAGGACACAGTGCAAATTAAATGTCTGAGTGCTGAGTATATATCATTACCTAATGTCTCAGAAACTCTCTGGTTACTGTTATGATGTTAACTGCCAGCTCAGCCCAGCAGATCTTCCTCCCCTTTTTTGAAGGACTTCAAACTTTGTCTTCCATGCATAACCCACTGTGCTCTGGAAATGCTGCAGCCGTCCTGCTGACTCTACCACACAAGGAGCTAACAAGTCAGGCTCTTCACACTCAGCACCTCCAGTCCCGGTCAGCAACACTCTGCCAGGAGAGCAGCTCCAAATCACCAGAATGAAGAGAAAAGGGGGCGAAGAAAGGAGGGAGCAGCTACAGATGTACTGCCTCATCTTTAAATCGTGTTTCATATCTATCCAACTGCCCTGAGCCTGCCTTTCTTTCTCTATCCTCATATGTGTCATTCATTCATTCATTCATTTATTCACTCAAGACACAAACGTCTATCCATCACTTGGTGTAGAGAGCACAGGAAGTTGCAGCCTTGACCTTAAGGAGCTCAGCCCAGGGGACTGAGAGAACACGGCGGGGGGCGGGAGGGGGGGGGTGGTTACTGCACACATATGGCAGACACTAGCTCTGGAGGTGCACAGGGAGAGGATTTAGTGAAGCTGGAGGGCATGGATTCCAGTTCTGTCACCTGGCAGCAGGGGTCCAGGTGCCAGCCACCCTGCTGCCACATGGCCTTCCCCACTCAACTTGTAGAAAGTGGGGCTATCCACATACAGACCCTAGCATATAGTGAAACACAGTAGATGGCAGTTGCTTTCTTAGTATATCACTGAATTATCCCACACCGTCCTCGGGTACCCAGAACAAGAAGCACACCTACCTTACGCTCCTCACTCAAGCCCGCACCATCAATACTGAACAATCCAAGTGGTCTCCAAAGCCAATCACTCCAAGTCTCAGAGCCAGGACTCTAATATAGAGTCCTCTATATTAGAATGAGCACTTCAAATCTCCCTACTTTGTCCTCTGCTTTGAACTTGGGCCCACGTTTTGATTGAGCTAGAGTCTTTAAGCTATGGGCGAATCACAACAGCTGATGTGTCCCTTCACGGCAGCATGGGAGAGTGGAAAGAACATGGGCTTTGTAAGTAAACAGTCCTAGTCTCCTATCCTAGTCTGCCACCTGCTAATGACATGCTCCTAGGCCCTCTGAGCCCCCTCAACCACAGCATGGGCATGCTATCATCATCTCTGGGGGTTCAGGAGGATTCACTGTGTACACAATGCCAAGCACTAAGCTGGGCACATAGTGGAGCCTCAGCAAATGGGGAGTTGTCATTGCTACCAAAATTCAACCCCAGGGAGCTGACTGCCTAGAGTTCTTGTGATACCACATAAAGTCCACGCCAGCACAGCACCCTTCTACTCATGGCCTTCATCAGGCAAGCCAGAAGCCAGGCCAACAGGAATTAACTTAATGCTCCATTTGGCAGTGCTTCCCTAGGTCCATCATCCATTCTTATTCCCTGGAAGCTGCCGGCCAAGCAAACTGGAATATTGATCGCAGCAATCATCCTGATGCAAGTCTGAGGGCCAAGCACTTTATGTGCTTTTCAATTAGAAGAGTAGCCTTGCCATTCTAACTCTCCTTCATTCCAGCCAGCTTCACTCTGGGCAACAAATGGGCTCCTAAAAAGTTGAGTTAATCACTAATCTATTAATGGAATCACACCTCCACATTGATTTTACATTATCATTTCAAAATGATGCATATTCATTCTCCATCTTCAGTTTCAAGCATGGGAAAGGAAACAGTAGTTATCATGCCTATGCCAAGCTCCAGGCATCACTCAGGGCTGCCACCCTGCTGACTCTGCACGACAGTCCCACTTCACAAGAAACAGGCAGGAAAGGCTGAAGACTTTCCCTAGGCGTCCCCTGTAGAGAACCACAGCTCGAGGACAAGCCTACCTAGCTTTTTCCAGGAGTCCCATTGATCCCAGTAATTTCAAAGGCCTTTCACTCCCTCAATATTTGGCCATACAGGGGCACCTGGGTGGCTCAGCGGTTGAGCTTCTGCCTTCGGCTCAGGGAATGATCCCCAGATCCAGGATCGAGTCCCACGTCAGGCTCCCTGCATGGAGCCTGCTTCTCCCTCTGCCTAGGTCTCTGCCTCTCTCTCTGTTTGTCTCTCATGAATAAATAAATAAAACCTTTTAAAAAAAAAATTTGGTCATACATGCTTTGGTTGGAAAGGTGACCAGGTCATTCTAATTCATTTGAGCTCAATCCAGGTTCACTTCCTGCATGGGGGCTGGGTGCTCCCTAAGATGCAGAGATGAATGAGGAACGGATGCTCCAGAACCAGGATAGGGGACCTGGTGGCAGATGGGATGGAGTAGAGGGGGATCCATTTTTCTCTGAACGTCTTTTTGTCTCTTTTTAATATTGTACCAAAATTTGTGTACTTCTAAAAAATAAGTTTTCAGGAGCCGCTGGGTGGCTCAGTCGGTTAAATGTTTGCCTTTAGCTCAGGTCATGATCCCAGGGGCCTGGGATGGAGCTCCCTGCTCAGCAGAGAGTCTGCTTCTTCCTTTCTCCCTCTGCCTCTCTCCCTGCTTGTGTTCACTCTCTCTCTCTCTCTAATAAATAAATAAAATCTTAAAAAAAAAAAAAAAAGTTTCCAGAGAAGTAAGGAAAAACGGTTTCTTCCCCTTGAGTAAGCTAACAGTCAAACAGGAGGGATCAGATTGGATCTACAAAGGGAATTTTAATTCACCCCAACAACCATTTATTGGGCACTTTCGGTATACAAGCCCTGAGTTACTCAAGACCAATTCACACACGTAGTGAAACTCAGCTGCTGATTCCTTGGAGAGGAAATGACCTCCTGACATAAGGGTGTCCTCCCAGTGGGTATCCTCAAAGGCTGGCCACCTAAGTTTCTTCCCCCTGGCATTTTACTTCATCCCATGGCACTGCTCCACCGTTGCCCACAGTTGTTAGTAGCTTCTCTGCCTGCTTAATGACATCCTCTAGAGGTCATGTGGAGAGAAAACTAATTCAGAATCCCGAAAACTCATTCAGCAACTCTGCAGGAAGACTTGAGAGGGACACCTGTAATCCTCTCATTACCTCATTTAGCTAAAGGTAGTTTGGAGATCACAAAACCGCTTGGCATAAAAGGGCCTTGGAGAGCATAGTCAAACCTCTGTGTTTTCTAAATGAGACACCAAAGCCAGAGCTGACCTCACTTGTTCAGCATCTCAGCTGGCGGAGGACAGATCCACACATGGACTCCTGGCCCCTGATAGCCAGCTCATTGCTCTCTCGATCCCCCATGGCCCCACCTGTCTTGTCCCTGTCCACAGTAATAGCCCCGCAAAGAAATGAGTCACTCACTTGCTGGGATCACGCCTGTAAAGTCAGACAGTTATTTTTTTAGGAAAAAGTAATAACAAAAGAAAAGGGGAAAAAGTATCTTAAATAAAGGTTGTCTTTCCTGACATGATGGATGGAAAGCTTTTGAGCGCACGATGGAATGGTGTGTGATTATACGGAGGTAATAATGGCTATCACATGTCAAGAGAGCAGATGTCACTACCTTTTGACAGAGGGCACTTGGGAAGAAGTTACAAATAGAAAGCTTTCCCTTTACTTTCTGAGGGGTAGAATAATAATTCACCTGAATTGCCAAGATCTGTTCCAGGCAGCATCTGTGCAATAAAGTGAGGGGCAGAGAGCTCTCCCCCCACCATGCCATCACAGGCACTCATGAGAAAAGCAGTCAAAACTGGGTTTTAAAAGCCTCGCACAATTGAGCAAAGTACCGTTCAGCACTTACTACTCCTTCAGCAGCACCTACTAATGGCAGTCACACCCCAGGAAGAGGCACCTAGGAGAATGGGGGGGGGGGGGGCGTGCCCCTCCCAGGAGTCTGTGCTAAGAGGACACCCTAGAAATCCAGGAGAAAAGGGCCAGCGCCAGCATACAAAGAAGAGGACAGACAGCTATCAGCAGCGTGAGTTAGGGGTGATTCATCACGCCCCTGCTTCTTAACCTCTCCAGCACTTTTCAGTTCCTCCACATGAACAGTTTTTCTTCTAGAATCAGAAACAGTAAAAAGTCAAAAACAAGAAAAGATTAAAACAAACAAAAACATTGTTTAAAAAGAAGCACAAGAACATACTGGTAACAAAGCTATGGGGAGAAGGAAGTGATCAATTCCAGCAGGGGTGGGTGCCCAGGATAGGGGGGTGGAGAGGGCATCTGGAGGCAGCAGAACCTGAAGCAGCCCAGACCTAAAAGGACTTGCATGGTGGGGAAGTGGGGATGTGGGGAATCTAAGCTCAGGGCTGCCAGCCCTATGGCAGGGACAAGAAGCCTCTGACACTGGGGGGAAGGAAGGGGTCTGGCCTCTGGGGCACTCAGAACTCCTGGTCTGAGACTCCTGAAGCAACCAGAAGTGATAAGCAAGGATATACTTAATTAGGTGCTGCAAGGGAGGATCCAGGCGGGGCTGGGGCCACCAAGGAGGCCGGGCAGAAGCAGCTCAGTGCAGCAGAGGCTGCGGCCGCAGGGGAGGGGGAGAGGCCCCGCCCGCTCCAGCAGCCGCCGACGCACCCCGGAGGCCCAGAGGAAATATTATTGCGAGACAAAAACTGAATTATGAAATCCGCAAGCAATAATTAGTTTAAATTACTACTTCTACTTGAATAATTAAACACGCTTATTTTCACTCACTGATGTTTTATTCATTACCATACATCTTTCCTGAAAGTTGTTTTTAACGTGAATATTCTTTTATTTGCAAAGATCCCACAGAGATTTACTATGCTAATTTCAAACCTTTCTTCTAAAATAAAAACAATAACAAAAACACTCCAGATTATCATCCATTAGTGACTGCTGTGTGGGGTCCATTATCAACTTAAGTCACAGCAACTGACTAGAAATACTGCGGGTAGTTGTAAAGTTATTCACACACCAAAGCTTCCTTCCTTTAAAATTCACAACTGAATGGGTGATATTTAAATAAGCTCAAAATGAGTACAAAAATAAAAAGACCCAAGTGCAGCAAGACCATTTAGATACAGACGGAAAGAGCCTTGGCTTTTTATCACACTCTCTATTAATGAAAATGTTTTTGCATTTCCACAAATAACGTTTGGATTTTATAAGTCTTATTTTTACACCCTGGAGCCAGGATACCCATAAGCACAGTAATAAAGGCTTAAGGTTTTTATTAAGCAAAGTTACCTTTGGGAATAAGTACTAACTTAAATATAATCCATGAACTAACTCTTCCCTGCTGGGCCATTAGCTGGTGTTGGCTAAATGGCAAAACTCCAAATCCTAGCTAATGCCAACAAGCTGAGCCTAAGTCAAACCCTGAACAAACAGCAAGGAACAAGGCTGCCACCACAATAACCCGGCTCCATGAAGGCCCAGAAGCCAAGAGCCCTCCGAGGGGCCCACAGAGCCTACTTAATGTGCAAGCACGCGGTTGTTCGGCAGAACTGACAATGCCGGACTCACTGGATTACTCTGACAAATATCAGGGGGTGCCAGCTACTCTGCAGTAGGGCACAGGCTGAACACGAACACACACACGCATACCCAGCTCTGTTGCTCAAGCACGGCCTCCCCTCTGGGGAGGAGCACCTGGCTGGCACCCACAACTCCTCCCGGAACGTTTGTTGAGTGAAACTAAGCATCTGAAGATTTTTTAGGGCCCCCATTATATTTTCTCTGTCCCCCCAAATCCTTTAAAAGCAATCAGTCATCCATCTCAAGAATTCAGCACATATGTAGACCCACCTCCCACGTGAAACTTAAGATATCTGTGGAACCTACAGAGCCAACACCTTTCATGTAGTGTTTTCCTTCCATTAACACAAGTGATTCGGCTGAGTATTTTTCACACTGGTTGCAACCGGTCCTCTGGAGCAACAGGAAAATGGATTACTCAAATTTTGAAGTTTCCAAATCAAAAATGACCATCTACTGAACAGAATTATGAGCTGTGGCACCGGTTTGGCCTTTGGAAAATGAAAGGACTCCAGAGGCCACAGGCCAGGGCTTAGCTGATTCTAGAACCCAACAGTAAGCCTGCGTCATCATCATCGTTAGAAGCATCCAGAAAGCAGAGCAGAGCTTCTGCTGGGCTTGTTTCCGTGGCAACAGCTTCACTGGCCTGTCTCGGGGAAAGGAAAGGAGGAAGGGCATGGGAGCTGGAGAGGGAGAGAGTGAGGCAGAAGGGTGGATGGGAGGGAGGGAAAGAAGGAAGAGCAAAGAGAAAGCGAACAGAGTGGGCATGGTGGAAGGCCCAAGAAAGCAGAACAGAAACGGGGAAGGAGAGGATAGGAGGAGGGGAAAGGCAGAGAGGAATGTGACCCAAGGAAGGGACAGAAGGAAAGCAGGGACTTATGTCTGAAGGCTGTGCGAGTCCACCTGTGCACAAAGAACGTTCTCGCTTCCCTCACTAAAGGTCACACTTCACTCTCAGTCACCACCAGTCACCACCTCAGATGGTAAACACAGGGAAGCTGAGGAGAGGTCCAACTCCAAGCCCTCACAAAGGTCAATACAAGCCCACAGGTTCAGCGGCTGGATTCAATCCCAAAGGAAAACAGCAAGAAACGAAGGAACAGAGACGGGTTAGCACTAGAGAAGCCAGGAAGAGGGGGAACTGGCCCGGGAGGAGTGAGCCCCATAAGCCTCATTAGGGTGGAAAGCTTCCTCAGGAGCTGAGACTCATTCTGCTCCCCATGCAGGTCCCCTCCCCCAAATCATTAAAGGTCAAAAGAACAAGGGCTCTAAAGGCAATGTCAGATCCTGGGTTGGATCCTGAAACAGAAAAGGGACATTAGCTGTAAAACTGGTGAAGTCTGAAAAACTCTAACATTTAGTTAACGGATACTCATTTCTTAAGTTTCGACAAATGCACCAGGGTTATGTAAGATGGAGGGAAAGGTGGGTGATGAGTTTAAAGAAACTCTGAATTTTACAACTCTTCTATAAACCTAGAATTATTTTCAAAAGCTTTTAAAAGAAAAAGAAGGGCTGTTTAAAAACAAGACTCCTGTTTTTCTAACAATGATTTATCTTTTTCATATAAAACCAATGCCCTTGATAGGGTTTAACTACCATAAAGTTTTACTGGAATGCTGGCTGAAACATTACACTGAACACTGTACTCCTGCAGCAGAGACGAATTATTAAATTCAAACTGTGTTAGCAGAGTCCCTTCCCTCCAAAGCAAAGCTGTAAGGAGCGACGTGCCTCTGTGCATCAAGGAGCAAGGGCCTGTGTAACAGAAATAGGACAGCTTTGAGGAGCCTGCTCTCTCAACCTCATCGCACTCCACGAGGAGTCAAAACGGCTCTATCTGTAAGAAGCAAAGGAAGCCAGCCCTTTTAAAAACAGATTCTGTTACTCCATCACACTCCTGATTTCCTGCCTCCCGAGGCTTCTCCAGACAGTCCTGCACCCTTGTTTTATGTGTCCAACCCAGTACCCTCACCTATCAGCCCTGCAGTCCGCTGGTGGCAGCACAGTCCTCCAGCCTTTGCACAGTCTGTTCCCTCTGCCCAAAATGTTCTTCTGTCTCTCTGCCATGGAATTACTTCTACCCATCCTCTCAGATTCCTTGTGACTCTCAGTGACACTGCCCCTCCCTGGGGCTGTCCTTTGTGCCCCAGAGCATTCAATCCTCCACTCCACGAGACCAGGTATGTATCTGTCTAACCGTTTCTCTTTCCCAGAGGCCCAGAACCTTTCAAGGAAGGATGACATGCCCTATCCATCTCTGTATCCCACTTCCATCCCTAGAACCCAACTCCTGCATCAGTAGCTAAATGAACGAAATGAGTCAAGAATGCAGGCAATTCTTTTGAAAGAGAAAATACCAGCAACAGCCTTGCATCTCGTGTTAAAAGGTCAAAAAGGTTCTATACGTAAGAAGTGAAGCAAGCCACTCCTCTTAAAAACAGATTTTGCTACAGAACAACAGGTCCATTTCCACAGACATAAGCACTGTGCAAGTATCCTCTTCCGACTGGGAAGCTGAAAAGCTTTTCCAAGGTTTTGGTTTCCTTGACAACAGCATTGCCAGAGACAAGTAGGGAAATAATTAAAAAGTATGTTCCCTTCGTTTCGAACTTAGTAAGTGTTTTTAAGCAATCATGAACAGGCCATGCTCAGTGTGAAGAACATCAATATGGACAGAGCCCAGGGCATGCAGGGGGACCCCATCCTGCAAGCCCTGCCAGCGGCAGCTCCTCTGAATGTGAGGGCCTGAGAGAAGGACTTGTGCCCCCAACCCAGGATGATATTCACCACAAGAACCACAGCCCAGATTGGGCAGATTCACAACTACACTTTCCAACTGCCAGGTCCCAGGCAAACACTGCGGCATACAATCCTTACAGTGGCTCTTAGCAGGAGAGAAACAGCTGCAGAAAAATGCCTGGGCAGTGTGGCCGAGGGGCCTGGGTCCTGGTGCACCCCACTGATCCCAGGCTGGCCTCCCTCTGGCCCTCAGATCTCATCACAAAGTAGCCAAAACATGGCCCCAGAAGAAGTTGCCTTCCTCTAAGCACCACCACCCAGCTAGCCCACGTCCCAACACAAAGCCACGTGTGCTGGCTCCAGGCCCTCACGCTGCCCCAGGGCTATCAGGACATGCGGAACAAGATGGAAGGCGCCAGCCCTGTAAGGGTGGTCAGCTCTGAACTTGATTTATGTGTCTCCTCTTTTCAGGGTGGCTATTCATGGTCTGTTTTAACAGCTTTACTGTATACGTATCTTTTATTGTAAGCCTCCTGAAATCCTTTCTGGATTTATGATTTCTAAATAAACAATAAATAAACAAACGCACAAGCTGCAAGGATCGGCCCAAGCCCATTACCTGGGAGAGTAAACGCAAACATTTCAACGGATGGGGAGTAATCACCACTTTGATTTAGCTCCTGGCTACAGTCCTCAAAGCCCCCTCCACAGCCTGCCACCACCACCACCCCCATGGACGCTTCCTACACGGGCCAGAGGAGGGAGAAAGGGGCCAAGGCAGGCGGGGCAAGATCACCCCCAAGACTCTCAATCACCCTGGAGTTCAAGGAGGCCCACAGGAGCATGGGAGATTGTGCAGGGGTCACTCACTCTCTCACAAGTGTTGTGTAAGCCCCTGCCTGTGTCCAGTTCTCTTCCAGGAGTTGGAGATACAACAATCAAGACAAGTTTCTGGCATAATGTTACTCGGTGTGCAGATGAACTAATTAAAAGACTCAAAAAGCTTAAGGACCTTGCACACACTCCTGGGACTACTTTCTGGAGCTGCACCGGGAAGCTAACATAGAAACCCGGTTTCTATGAGAGGGTAAGTCCCTCTACAGAGGCAGAGAGAGTAAGTCCAAACACCAGCTCTGGGTTCAGGAGTCACAGATCCTTCAATGTTCCTCTCTGATCTTCAGTTTTCTCAACTGTAAAACAGGCTCGAGGATGTTGCTGCTGCTGCCAGCTTACATGATGAGCATTTGCTACTGGGGAGCCTGGTACTCCCCTAAGAGCTCTCCATGATTTTTCTTGTTTAAACCTCAGAAAACTGAGGTGGACGCTATTATCATCCCTACTTCCTGATGGGAAAACACAGGTTCCTCAGAGTTATATAACTTAGACCAAGCTACTACTAGAAAGCAGAGCCAGGGATGAGGCCAGCAGTGGGACTCCCAAGCTCCATGACTGTCTCATGCCCCAGCTGTGGGGAAATGAGGTGCAAAGCCTGGTGTGCTGTCTGACCCAGCACAAGTACCAGAGGCAGCAGCCAGCCTAAAGCTCGCAACAGGTCCTGACTCCCTTCAGTGGACACCAACACTTCCCGGACTTGCCTTCACTGGCCCCTCCCTGCGGCATGGCAGTCATGGCACAGGGCTCTCCTCCCCACCCACCTCACTACTCATCTCCTCCCCTTCCAAGACCCAGCTCTACCTTTCCCTTCCCCAGAAGCCTATCCTGTCTTCTACCCCCACCCCAACAGACACACTCCACTCCCCTTTTCATGCCCATACCCAACATAGGGGGTGCTCAGAGGGCCTGTCACATTTTCACACTCTAGTCTGTTTTGATGCCTGGGCCCCATTACCTTGCCAGCAAGGGTATTTCTGGTCCCTGTAAGCCCAGAGCTTGTACAGAGCCAAGGCAGATCCAACTGATGACTGGATCAATGAATGACCAAATGAAGAAAGAAGTGGAGACACTAAGTCTTCCTATACTGATTCCCAGGGCCATCTCTCTCACACGCTCTGTGGCATCTCGTCCCTGGGGCCCTTACTGCTCATACCACAGAGAGAGAACCTATCACAAGGCCTGAGGGATTCACTGGCTACACAGCAAGTCTACAGCCTGGCGTCCCAACCACCAGAAGCCAACATCACACTGCAAAGCCCAAAAACAGGAAGCCACATCTGGAAGAGCCTAAGTTCCCTGAGAGGCCTGCTGGTGTCCATGGGCACACACCATATTATTTGTTCAACGAAACAAGGTAACTGAAGGCAAATTGGATTGCAAGCCTCCCGTGCTTAAGAACTTGGCTTTGCAATTACAGAATATACCCTGGCTTGAAGTTCTTGGTAACACCTTCCATTTGTAAAGGCTTTATAGTTTACAAAGTGGTTTCACACATCTAACCTTGTCTGATCCTTACAGCCCTGTGAGGTCATTCTTTCACAGATGAGAGTGTGGAAGCCCAGAGAAATCAAGGTGGGGATGTGTCTACCTCATGTGCATACTCACAGCATGCCAAACACCGTGTCAGGCTCCAGTCCCTGTATTCAGGGCTGAGCCCAGTCCTTTCTCCAGGGCAGCACACAGCCGCCAGGGGCCCCAGCCACAGGCATACATCATTCCAGAAAGTTTAGAGTTCCTGACCCCTGCTTGCATTTATGTCCCGGTCACTGGCAAACGTGGGCTCCAACCTGCGCTGAAGCCTTCCACCCTAACGCCCCTCAGGAATCCACTCCCCAAGGTAACCAGTCCTGAGTGCTGGAAAGTTCTTCTCACAGGGTACCAACCTCTTCCCCTGCAGTTTCCACCGTTAGTCCTGCTTTTGCCTAGGAGTACAACCCATTTCTCTTCCCACCACCACCCCACCAGCACCTGAAGACAGCCACCGTGCTCCCCCGCATGTCCCTGTCACCGGGCTAACGGCATCATGGCAAGACTCCAAGGAGCCAGGATATTTCAGAACACACTTGAATGAGAGCAAAGAACATGGAAAGAGACCAGGACGAAAACAAACAACTTTTCTAACCAAAGGTTACAATGAAAATGTGTTTTAATTTGTGTTTCTGTACCTTTCAAAATAACACTTCAACTAGTTCAGAAAGAGACCACTTGTGTTTATAAAAGCTCTTCAGTTTTCCCTGCAGTTGTCGGGCTGTGTAAACACACTGTGAGCAGGGAGAGAAATTGCTCCTTGTGATACTGTTAATGCTGGCTTGTATGCGAATTAGAATTCTAAACTCAGCAGGTTAAAAATGTTCTGAAAGCAATTTTGGTGTTAGTCTAAATAATTATAGATCACATTCACTTAGAGAAGGGCCTTTGCCCCCTTGGGGCTCCAAGGGAAAATTCTAGGCATGATAGTTAAGCAAAATAGTTGGTTATTACGCAGGCTTTGCAGTGGCAGTGCAAATTGGTATAATCCTTTTGGAAAGCAATCTGACGGGAGACGTATCTGGACCCATGAAAATGTACAAGCCTTTGACCCAGCAGTCCCACTTCTGGGAATCAATCCGAAAGAAATAATCCAACAGAAAAGGATTTCATGCATGAAGATAACCACTTCAGCATTATCTATAATAGCAAAAATTAGAAACCACCTAAGTGTCCAAGGACGGCTAAGTAAATTACAGTTAATCAACTCGATAGAGCATCATGGAACCAGCACAAATTGACGGCCCTCCAAAGACGCAGAGGCGGCTGGTGGCGCTGCGGCAGGAGAGGCTGGGAGAGAATGTTAAGTGGGAGAAGCAGGCTGCAAAACTGTATGCGCACTCTGTGAAAAACACAAGCCCATATGGACCAGAAATTGATGGGAGGGTGTTGAAAGGATAATCGTAATTGAGGTGTATGCTGGAATTGGGAGGTTTTTGTCCCATTATTTTGTAATGTTAAATCACCTTCACAACTGGCAGAAGGGAGGGCAGAGAGAAGGGGCAACAGGGCCCAGGGGGACTGGGACCCTCTGGGATCATGTTTTGGTCACACCGTTTGGAAATCTAACCAAGCAGGAGGAGGGAGTGACGCAGCCAGGGCTGAATCTATGCACCTCCGCCAGGGCCGCAGGATGACACCATTATTACCCATACATGCAACCCGCTAAAATGAAATTACAGACATAAATCAAACCGTGCTACCCAGACCTTTTGGTGGGACGCTTTTATACTCTCTAAAGTTAGTGAGGACACCAAAACGCTGCTGCTTATGTGGGTTATTATCAATCCATATTTAGCATATTTGAAATTAAAATTGAGAACCTTAAAAATATTAATTTATGCAAAAGTATCAGTAATAAGCTCATTGTATGTCAACATAAATAACATCTCTTAGGAAAAATATATTTCCCAAGACGAAAAAATCGGTGAGAAGGCACTGTTTACATTTTTGCCAGCTCCTTAACGGCTGGCTTAATAGAGACAGCTGGGCTCGCAGAGCTGCTTCTGTACTTAATCTATTGTAACAGCACACATCCCGTTGCCTCTGGAAAACTCCATGTAGCTCACGAGAGAATGAGAGTGAAAAAGGCAAATAACTTCTAGGTACTATTATGAAAACAATTTTCACCCACCAGACCCCAGGAAAGGATCTCGAGGACCCCAGGGGCTCAAAGACCACACTGAAAACCACAGCAATGAGTCACAGCATTCAAACCCTGCTGCTGCAGTCGGGGAGGAGGGGGGCAGGGTTTAAAATTACATGGATAGTTGGAACTCAACTATGTCGCCTTTTATTTTCAAAGACTGGATGGAAATACAACAAAAGTCTACAGTCATTGCCTCTGGGTGCAGAGATAATGGGCAATTTTTTTCTTTATACCTTCCTGCTTTTTCCATAGCGTACATGTATTTCTTTTATGGTCAAAAACAACATTTCATTTTTGAGAAAAGGTTGGGGCAGCCGTGGCGCACCCGTGCCCTGCGGAATAAGCTGGATGGGAAGAAGGTCATTTTAAATCATTAGTAGCCAGCATCAGTGTGGGGGAGCGTCACGAAGCAGGGCTGCTCCTTAATATACCAATCGATCCCTGGCACCAAGCACACATTCATCACGGCGGGCACAGCCTGCCCCGGACCCACAGAAAGCCTGGAAGAGATGATGAGAATTGAAACTGGCTCAAGCTAATCACTGCTAGATGAAGGTCAAATATAGGTGACTATTTATCAGATCTTGAGATGGGGGAGGACATGCCATGCTCTAAGGCCACAGGACAATTACAAAGGGAAAGGTCCATAGACTTGACCACAAAAAAAATGTCAAGTTTCCTCTGTTAAAAAAATAGTAATAATGAAATGCCAAAACTCAAAGTCAAACAACATACGGTAGGGGAGGGGGGAGATATGACGACAGGTCAATATTGTTAGTATGTAAATTGCTGGATAAGAGAAATGCTAAAATGGCAGAAGACTGATGGACAAGACCCACAAACACTTACTGAGCATTAACGAGGTGCCAGCCTGGTTCTAAAGAAGCTGCGAGCAAATGAATTCATTTGGTTCTCAAATAAGATGCCGCTCAATTAGCAAATGTTTTAGAAAGTTAATAATTCTACCCCTGTCAAGGGGAAGAAGATACAGTCATGTTTACAAATAACTGATGGTGTAGTGTCATAAACGGAAGGCCACTGTAGGCGCTAAAAAGAACAAAGTAGATCTGTGCAGATGAGAGTGGAAAAAGCAGCTGGAGGACGTGAGAGAATGACGTCCGCACACTCCAACGGAGACCCCAGCACTCTCCCCTGCTCAGATCCCCCAACTCAGGCATCCAGGGTGAAGAGTCCTGTCTCGGAAACTGACCCGGCTACCCAAAACACCTAGGGAGGTTCACGTGGGGGGGTCCTGCCCCTAGATGCTGGCTGGCTGCCTCACCACCCTGCGGCAACCTCCCTGCTGACAGGCTCCATCCGCGCACACACTCACACACTCACTCGCACACCCTCACACACACTGGCCAGATTGGCTTTCCCCGGGCCTCCTCCCTGAATGGGAATGAGCAGTACAGCGTCTCCTCACGTGAAACGCAGACACCAAAACAAAAGGATAAAAGGAGGTGACAAGGGGCAGGAACATTTTCCAAAACACAGGAAAACTTTCAAAGAACTCCAAGAGCTAAGAAAAGACCCTGTAAATATGCAATAAAAAAATGACATATTCTTTAAAAAAGGAACATTCAGAAAACAAGAAGCAGCTCTTGGAATGTAAAAATATGATAGATCAGAATAGAACACTTTTCTGAATATAAGTTATACTTCAGTAAAAAAAAAAAGAAAGAAAGAAAGAAAAACTTTAAGTATATGGCAGCAGAAATACAAAATCAAAAAAAAAAAAAAAAAAAAAAAGATCGAAAGGTAAGGTGGAGGAAATTTCCCAGAAAAACAAAATAGAGAGGCAAAGAGAGAACTAGAAAGAAAATCAGAAGCTCTGTCCAGGAACACCCAGACCAGCCAACTAATCTGAGTCCCCAAGTAAAGCCCTTGCCAGGGAACCTCCCCAAGGGTACCACCCATCTCCCTGTGGCCCCTCTTCCAAGAGAAGGGATGTGGTACCTGATGCCTCATCCCTAGCGAGGGAAGACTGGCCCCTAGCGAGGGAAGACTGGCCTGGAAGCAGCTCCAGGACCCCCAGCTAGGGCCACTTTGTTGCTAAGTTTCTAAGGCCATCTGGTTCTCCTGCGTTTCAGTCTGGGTTCACGGCGCTTTGTGAGGGGGTTGAGGTGCGAGAGTTCCCGGGGTCCTGGGCTAATACCACTGGCCTCCCTCAAATGCACTTCTGACCGCCCCCTGAAGCCCTCTCCTCTGCACCATGCCCCACTGCCCCCCCTCACACACGGGGGCCTGGGCCTGTAGGAGATGCCTGAGTAGAGACAGCAGAAGCTGCAAGAAAACGTGACAAAGTTGGACTGACTTACGCACCCCTTCTTTTAAGGAGTAAAAGCAGTCTTGGGGGAAGATAACCATCACAAAATTTTTAAATGCTGCTTACAAAAACAAAGTACCTAGAGTATAATTAAAACCAGTTGATACTCATGGGAAAAAATACTGAAAGGAAAAGCTGCTTACAAAACATTCACAGTTGTTATGCTTGAGTGGAGATCTACGGTTTTATTTTTAATTTCTACCCTTTTTTGGTATTTTTTCACAAAATCTTACTACTTTTATGATAAAACTAAGTTAAATCTAAAGCAACTAATTTTTTTTTTTTAAGGAGTAAGACAAAGCCATCGCTGGGCAGTAAATGGATGTCTTTAAGAGTCTTCCGTGTCCAAGTTTTAAAAGCAGCAAGAAATAATTTACTAGACTGTCTCAACTCCTAACCGTGCCAATTTTGCAATCTGCATTTTTCAATTACATTAAAAGCATTTTCCCAAATTGCTCTATTCTTCCCTTAATGACACGGGATGAGCCTGGATGAGGCTGGTTCCCTGAGGACAGAGTCTGCACCTTCACACAGCACTGTTTTCTCCGTCAGCATCTGGCAAGCACACGGCCCTGCCCTGGGGATACTGAACTGCTAAAGTTCAACGGAATGAAGTTTTCAAAATGCAGAAAACACAGCTTGGGTTCCGCCACACTTTCCTTTTCTTATTCCTCCTTCAACCCAAGGTTTTTTCTGCAAGGCGAAAGCTTGCAAGGCCCTTCTGGCAACCAAACGGAAAGTGGGAAATGTCTCATTTGTTGGCCTCAGAAACGTTGCAGCTTTCATACGGAGGAGAGGAGTGTCAAAAAAAAAAAAGCTTCACTTCCCACGAAAAGAAGGTTCCAGCTCAGGATCTCACAGCAATCCCCAGAGGCTCACCTACCCTGCTGTTGGTAGGCCTGAAGCCCTCACTCCCACCCCTGGGACAACTAAGATGACCCTGAACTTTCTCTGAAACAAAAACACATACAAGGTGGGAAGGGAGACAAGTAAACACAGGGTCCAGTGAGGGACGCATCCTGACACTTCCTACACAAGATCCCAGCTCCACATCACCACCTGACTTCACTGTGTGCCCTCAGGCAAGTGTCTTTCCCTCTCTGGGTTTCTGTAAAACCAAGATGGGCCCAAATGATCACTGTACACAACAAACACCACCTAGTCTCTCCTGGCCTTCACCTAATTACCCTCGGTGCACTGTTAATCATTCACTCCCCAAATACCAAACGCCCACCACCACAACCCTACCCTCCTCCCCAGCTGCGCAGCTCTCATTTCCAATAGATTTGCCTCGTGCTTGGAATAAATTGCCAATCATCTGCATAATGCTCCACGACTCCTCACTCTACACATCAAATCATTTCTCAATCTCATTTTGTAAAATCCATCAAGAATAATTCTTTCAAAACTGAAATAAACCTTCACTCTGGCACTTGAATCCATAAATTCCTTGTCTTTGAATCTGAGATATATTACTTTCTACAAAGCACGTCTAAGATACCCTAATATAATCAGATACGCTAACAATGATAAATCAACGGGATCCTGTAATACATAAAAATGCAAATCTAAACCACTATGGAAATCATCTCTTATGTCCCTTAACAGAACCACAAGACTTTGAGGCTGGGACAGCGCCCGGGCACCACTTGGGTTGAGGGGATATGCTTTTCCATCCTTTATCCTCCAAGGCAGAAGAGCAGAGTGAGTCTTTTAGCTCTGTTTGCTCTGTGGTCTGACAGCTTCACATCTTGCTTCTACAGTTTCCTAGCTGTGTGACAAATCCCTTAACCTCTCTGTGCCTCAGCTTCCTTGTCTGTAAAGTGGGAGTAAGACCAGCCCCTGCCCGACAGGCCTGTCACGAAGTGGAGCTGGAATGTTTGGAACCATTCCTAGTAGGTGGTAAGCCCTCAGGGATGGTGAGCTCTCTCCAGCCTCTCAATGATACTCTGTACCAGTACTCTGTGCCAGAGGCCACAGAGCAGGCAAGCAGCACAATGAGATCCCCAATCTGGGTCTTCAGCATCCAGAAAAAAAATCCTTTCCTTCACACACAACATGGGAAAGGGGATGAGACCCATCTGAACCTGGTGCCACCCTAGGTAAGCACCTCTTCCCTGCCCCAGACTAACTTTCCTGGGCCTCTTCAGGTATGAAATAGCTCCTCCCCACACTGCCCGGGGCCCAGACATAAAACACTCAGAGCTGGCAAACTGCTGTCCAATTTATTTTCTTCTAACACATTTTAAACATGATCAGTTTAGAGACACAGACTGAACCCCACAGTACGTGCCTTCCAAATAATCGTGCAGTACATCAAAAGGGAGCCTGAGGTAAACTGTTTGGTACAAACCCAAAAACTTTTTGAATTTTAAAAGTATCTATCTCAGGAGTACTGACATTGAACACTTGGAAAAACATGTATCTGTAGACAGACTATTAAAAGATTCACAAAAACAAGTGTTACATTAAGTTGGAGCATCCTGGGTGACTCATCTTTTTTCTAATTGTTTAATCAATAAAAGAACAGAGGAATCAGGAGCCCCTCCTGATGTTTCTGCAGCCCCTCCCATATGCTAGGCACTGCGCTGCATCTTCCCATTTCTTCTACATAGCAACAACCCTCAAAGGCAGCCATTATACCCATTTTACCAATGAGAAAACTGGGGAATCAGAGAGGCAAGGTGATTTTACCAAAGTCACATACCTACCAAGCAACAGATACAGAACAGAAACCCAAGGGTCTCATGCAACGATAGCACTGAAGCTCTGCCAATTTATTCAGGTTCCACTCACCAGACACAAAGCCTATAGCTCAAGCCCAAGTGTGTATCAAAGCCCATCTTACCTACACTAAGGCAGCAGAAAAGACGTTTACTTATAGCCATGTTCACTGAAGTACTCACCATTTCAAAAACAAAAGTAAATAACGATATGAAACAACACATAAATGACAAAGCAAAGTCTTGGATTTGAAACAGACATGAAAATACATTTGGGGGACACCTGGGTGGCTCAGTGGTTGAGCGTTTGCCTTTGGCTCAGGGCGTGATCCCGGGGTCCCAGGATCGAGTCCTGCATTGGGCTCCCCATGGGGAGCCTGTTTCTCCCTCTACCTATGTCTCTGCCTCTCTCTGTGACTCTCACAAATAAATAAATAAAATCTTCAAAAAACAATACGTTTGGAGAAAGTTTTTAATAAGGTAGAAAAGCGCCCCTTACAAACAGCACAAAAGATGGGAGGGGAGAGGGGAGCAAAATCAAAACTGCACGCACTCTGTGGTGAGCCTAACTCTGTGAGCACACAGGAATGCGGGGGTCCAGACCAGGAAAGGCCCCCGGCGTCAGTGACTCACCGACTCAGGATTAGGATTAGCAACGATTTCTTCATGCTCTCTGCATTTTCAAAGTTTTTCACAATAAGTTTTTATTACGTTCCTGATAAAAAAATGAAAAGTTTTTTTTTTCTTTTAAGTGTTGTAGGGAAGTCTGTTACTGAAAGAATTCCTAAAGAAAACCATTTTGTAAAACAAATGAACAACACTTAATTCATATATTTGATTTAATACCCTTCTGTTCCAGAACTCTGGGTTCTGACGCATGGACGGGGGTCCCCTAGAAGCAGGAAACATGTCATATGCCTGTGAGAATATGTCTGGTGCCTAGCAGAGGGCTCTGCACACAGGGCCAATGGTGAGGGCTGCCCGCATTTGGTTGAAGCAGGCCACATCTGTACTTTGTCCAAGAGCTTCAAAGTCTGACTTCTACCTTTACGTGCAGTGGGTATTCAAACGTGTTGAGCTAAATGAGGACACAGAGAAATGAAAAGAGTAGATAAAAGGGTATCCGTACTGGGATTACAACTGTGAGAAACAGATGTGTGCTATACAGGAGCAGGAAGGGATCATCAGGAAAGAAAACAGAGCATCGGTGCAGAGTTATGAGTCATTGTTTTATTTTACTTAATTTCTCCAGCTGTAAATTTTTCAAAACTAATATAAGCATATTTTACAGCTCACAGAACATTTAGAACATATTAAAATAAGTATCTTTCCACTGTAATGTGCCCAATTGAAATTTATGAATTCCAAAGCTACGTTTTAAAGAGATAAAGGAACTGGCACTCCATGCTCTTTAGATTAATCAGATGGATTGTGTTGTTTTTCTCTTGATCAGAAAAGAAATCATATTTCAGTAAATGTTACCTTGAATCAAGGATTCTTTCACATTCTAGAAGCTTGAGTGAGCCTATATTAAGTCTTACTGTGCCCCCTACTGGCAAATAAGATCTATGCACTTAAGAGATGATCCTTTCCTAAAGGCTGTAAATAAAATCCAAAAAAAAAAAAAAAAAACCGTTTTAATCTTTACTGATCATTCAGCATACAAAACTTTGTGCCAGGTGCTTCGAAAAACATAAAAATGGACCTGGCACAGTTTCCATGCTCAAGACGCTTAAAATCGAGAAGATGTAGCAGATACAGTTCACAGTCACACCGGCAGAATGAGATGTCACTACATAGTAAGGAAGGGAGAAGACCCCCGCGGAGAGCAAAACCATAAGGACACAGCAAGTGCCTACCCTGTGCCAGGCACCAGAGAGGTCACATATAACACTGCTTATTCTTCAGAAAAACCCACCAAGGCAACGCACAGTTGTCTCCACTTTACGTACAATGGCTGAGGTTCAGGGAAGTAACTTGCCTGAGATCACACAGCCAGTCAGTGGCAGAGGAAGGATATGAACTAAGGGCTGTGACCCCAGCACCCAGGCTCTTCCCTCCTTCCGGATGCAGTGGGCTCAAGAAGGCACTCTGGCAGACTTTAACCAAAAGACAAGGAGAAAGGCACCCTAGAAGGGAGCACAGAGTCAGGGGGTGGGGGAGGGGCCCTGTCACACCCACCTCTTCTAAATCTTTCCCCACTGCACCCACTGCTCTCTATCCAGGCGGGGGCTGCAGGGAGCCTAGACTCCTGCCGGTGCCCGCAGCCCCATACTCTCCAGGTTCATCATCCACATGCCTCCCACTCCCCCACCCACCTCATAGGCCCCCAAGATCTACCGTGCCACCTACTCTCAGACCTCGGGGTTGGGGGAGAACACCATCCTGCCTGGGGCTGCCAGCCGCACACCTGGCTACACATGAACCTGAGGCCCCAGGAAAACTGAGGAGTCAGCCAGGACTTCCCTCCCGGGTTCCCAGCCCTGCCGCCACCCAGTTCCCAATTGGTTTTCCTATCCTGGCTCCTCCAGCCCCTGCCACACATTCTTTATGCTGAAAAGTTGCTCAAAATCAATTTGCCAAATAACTCTGTCACTGAAAACCGTCAAATATCTTAAAGCAGTGAGGATCCTGGCCCAACAATTTGCATGTATGGCTTATAAAAGCCCTGGTTTTTCAAGACCCCACAGGAACAAGGAGGTCAGGAGACACTGGCCCCAGCAGCATGATGGCAGCTGCACCCTGTCCCTGGACCACCTCTAATGCCACCCCTGCAGCCTCGCCATGAGGGACGGGCAGTGCAGTGGGCAGGGCTCCCTGCAGATGCCAGGCCGAGCAAGGGGCCAGCGCCCACATCTCCTGCAGCACACATACCACCTCCCCGGGAAGGGGGGCACAGCACCAGCCCCACTGAGGGCAGTTCTGCCACAAACGGCCCAGGACCCAGGTCTCACTGAATCACCTCAGACAAGGCTTTCCTAGCAGTCACTCTGCCTGAGTAGCTTTCCAAGCTGAGCCAACTGTGCCCCCTTCTGGACACAAGGCGTCACAGCTAGTTGGCTGATCCAGGGTCCTCTCCACGGGGACCTCCAGGCACCCCCGGTGCAGAGCACCTAGCACACTCATCTACTCTACAAACACTCACTACACGACTAAACAAACCCAACACCCCAAATCAATGGCTTTCCTCAGACGCGTTCTGTTTAAGAACTATACTAGAGTGGGGATACCTCTGCTCAGGAAACCTAAACTTCTCGGGGCAAAGGTGATCCAAGCAGGCCCCACAGGGTACCTCACTGATGCCAGGTGCAAACCAGTCCCCACAGGGCTCCATGCCTGCCCCTCACCATAGGAGCTACAGCCCCGCGGGTGGGCAAGCAGACAGCAGGCATCCACTAAGGTGTACCTGCCGCCCTAGGTCCCTCCACCTATCTCCCCCACGGCAACTGGCCGGTCCTTTGAGACCTCCTGACAAGACTACCTTCTCCAGCCTACCAGATGGCTCGCTCCCTCCAGGGTCCGAGAAAGGGACTTCCCATGCCCCTCAGGTGATCCACCTGTAACCACACTACCCTCCACAAACCTTGAACATGTGCCTAGGATTATCCTGGGTGCTTCAGACACACACACCTGGGCATTTGTCTCACCTCAGAAGGACCAACCATAGGTCTCATAAGCTTGCTTCATCGAGGAGGAAACAGAATCTGAGAGGTTGTGTCTTGCCCAGGGTCACAAAACTGTTGGGAATGGAGCCAGACCCTGAGGCCCAGATCACTCTAACTCCAGCCTACATCCAGGGCCAGCCAGACGCGGCTTGGCACCACACAGGCCCCACAAAGGCCCACGCCAGAAGCCCTCCAGATGCTCTCCCTTACCAAAGGACAAGTCCCCTTGGCCCTCCGTGGGCACAGAGTCTCAGGAAGGAGCGCTGAGAAGCCCCAGCACTGTGGGATTGAACCAAGCATGTTACAATGCACACCAGGGACACCAGAAGCCTCCGGAGCAGACCGGAGCCCCCACCCTCACAGGAATAGCACCAAAGCGCCGTGCTAACGGCAGAAGAGGGCACTGTTCCTGCACAGCTCTATTAGCCTTGCCAGAAGAGAACACAGACAAGTTGATTCAGGACTCAAATGGGCCACTTAAAAATGACACCCGTTGGTTCAGCTCATTTCAAAGCCTTCACTGCACTTAGGCTTCCTTTCTTCATTTCAGAAAAAATGCCTCCTAAGAAAAAAGCTCAAAACATAACTTGCAAATACAACATCCTGTGCAGGATGGTTCCAGAACTGTGAGGAAAAGAGAGGGAGGAAGCCGACATTTACGGAGTACCTGTGGGGCACCTAGCTCTGTGCCCGGGATCTGTAGGCGTTTTTCTTACGTGACCACATGACGCAAGTATGACGATGCCCTTTACAGTTGAGACGCCAGACGCGGAGTGGGGCCAGCTAACCAGCTGCTCCACAGCAAAGCTGGAGCCGAAGGCCTGTCCCTTCAACTCCAAAGCCATTTTCTTTCCAGGAAGCTTTGGTTCAGTGTGCATTTACTTGGCACCTACAACGTATAGATGACTTACTAGGTGCTGAGGTGCTTGCTAGAGACAGAGTAGAGCCCAGAGGCACTGGAGACAGGTTACAGGAGATGCAACACTGCTATGCTAAATCCCTGTATGAGTGGGGATTGCTTACAGCAGGTCAGCAGGATTTCAGTAGCTCTTAAGTAACAATGAAAAACGGAGTCTGTATAAACCGGAAGTCCTCGGCAGGGCATCCACAGCTATCCTTGGTCTGGCCCCTCACTCCCCAACAGGTCCCTCAGGACTTCCCAGGCTTACGACCAAGAACATCCTTTTGCTCTTTCTCACGACCTTCACCAAGTGAACCTTCCCCTCCTCCTGAAAGCCTTCACCAAGCCCTCCCAGGGGGTTCATGGAGCACTTGTGTCCCTCTGGGAGTCTGGTCCTCACACTCCTAAGCCCGGGGTTGTGAGAGCCTCCCCACTGGCCCATGGCCCCCACCATACTGCACACCCTGCAGCCAGGGGCCAGGTCTATCTACCTCGGCTCCCCTGGCATCCGACACAGTGCCCAGCACAGAGCTGCCACAGCTCCACATTCCCCAAGCTTCACAGGGACCCAGGACTTGTCCCAGGCTGGCTTTCCTCTCCCTCTGACTGTCCTCACTCAGCAACCTCATCCTCAACGGTTCCAGTGTGTCTGCACGTCCTCCGCGCTCCCACAAGGAGTAAAGGCTAGCATCCTCAGGTGGCCTAAGCCAGGCAGCATCAGGGGGAGGGGACAGAGCGGACCAACAGTCCAGGGTGGGCCACTGAGGACCCACTCCTGAACGCAGCAGAGAGAATTGCAGAAGTTCCCACACAGAAACGTTCAGCCCCCGTACCTCACTGTTGTGAAAGGCAAAACACCCCAGCAATTTACTTCTAAAAGTCCCTGAAGAAGCAGTATCACTCAAGTCTTACCTTGAAGGTTTTATCCATAGACACTGAGAGAAGCATGTGGCTCTTAGCAAAAACCGGACACCACTGTATGCTGTTGACAGGGCCCCTGTGACTTCTCAGGTGGAAGAGCACTTTCCTGGGAATGGTGGTTTCTTTATACTGACTGTCCAAATAGGGCTGAATAAACTCAGACACTCTGGGGGCCATACAGAGAGGAGCCGGGGCACGCCCTGCAGACGGACCCTGCGCCTCCACATCTCTGCCCTTCCCAGTTTCTGTGCTTAGTGCCTGTGACTGTCTTAGTCTTTTTGGCGTATAGGGCACAATACAGTCCTCACACCTTTCCTTCTGAAGAGAGTTGCCATGTTTACCTGGGGTTTCAGATTTGGTTTGGACACAGAAGGATGGTTCAGGGGAGTCATAAGTTCCCCAGGAGAGTTTCACCCGCCTAAAGTGGGCAGCTGCCAGGGGCACATGGCCAGCTGGAGTCTGGGTGGTCCACAGGGAAGGTGGAGGAGGCTTGCCTGTGGGGAAGGTGATGTCAGGCTCCGTCCTGGGCCACTGTAGCCTCTGGCTGGGACAAGATCCTGGGTCACTTCTCCAGAGCCGGACCAGTGGGAGACGATGGCCAGCTGGATCTGCACCAGAACCATGCTTTGTGGCCAGTACTGCCCCTTCCGTCACACCTGGGGCTTCTGATGCAAAATCCTGCCCAGGAGGCTTGACCACATCAGAGGTGTCTTTCATCTGGCTGGCAGCATTAAAATTTCCCACGGGCTCAGTCTCAGCCTCTGACTCCGAGTCATCATAAGCCACCAATGAAGCCATTGAAGACACAGTTTCTTGATATCCTTTGAGGACAAACTACCTAGACCAAACAAAGTCAAGTGTCAGAAAATACGCACAGAAGAATATTTACCACCACACTTAATTAAAAGAAAACATACCACCCAGCAAATCCACAATTGGAAAACTCTAAGAATAAACATACTAAAAAATGAGGGCTTGGGACACCTAGGTGGCTCAGTCGTTGAGCATCTGCCTTTGGCTCAGGTCATGATCCTGGGGTCCAGGGATAATCCCGAGGTCCAGGGATCGAGTCTTGCATCAGGCTCCCTGTATGGAGCCTGCTTCTCCCTCTGCTTGTGTCTTTGCCTCTCTCTCTGTATCTCTCATGAATAAATAAAATCTTAAAAAAAAAAATGAGGGCTTTTCTATACACCAGACATAATTAGGAGATTTTATTTTTTTAAGTAAAGACTACAGGCTATCTGGGGAAAACGAAAACAAAAAATCAGCAAAAGCCTACAGAAAGAAAACTAAAACTTTATTGAAAAACATAAAAAGAAGACCTGACGAAATGGAGAATGGATGCCTGGACAGAAAGATTCAGAATTTTAAAGATGCCTTATGGAAGGTCAACTTGGGTCTTTGAGAGTAGGTCTGAAAATACTAAAATGCAAAGATGTCCAGAACCCATCAAGTGGGAGAAGCATGTCACCCTGATCTTCACCCTCCCGGTGGGCCCCAGTGCCTCCTTCACCCCCTGCCCAGATACTCCCACCTCACCGATAAGCCAGTGGTGAGACAGACCCACAACACAAAACCACGTGTTCAAGGCCTCAGCCCCCCCAGTTTCTGAAGGGTTTTATCCAAATTTGCCAGCTTCACTCCAAACACACACTCACACAGCAGTGTATTTCCTTTTCTAAAAAATCCTTCCTGAAATTCTGAACCACCATACACGATAAATCGCTGCCAACTAGTTTCTGGAAAGAAGCCCTTCAAGTCTGGAGTTCAATCCTGTGCTTTTAAGAGGAAGTACTATCAGGACAAGGATGCCCAGCACATCCAGGACAGCAGAGGGCGTGAAGGAGCAGCACCAACTGCTGAGCTGCCCCAGATGAGGCCCTACCTTAGGTACCACGCTGCGCCCCTCCTCCTGCAGGCATGTGGGGTCAGGTCAGCGCCAGACTCCCTCTGGGTCCCCTGTTAAGCCACTCAGCCTATCACCCAGCTCTCCCTCACATTCCCTGGCATCCAACCACTTCGCCCCACCCACACCTCTCCCCCAAAGGGTTTCCATCGCCTGAAGGGCTCCACTGTCCAACACATTACATCATCATTCAACAAATATAGTCTACCTCCTCCAAAATTCCACCCCGCCCCCTCCACCCTGCAGCCTAATCTGGGCAGGTAACACCTTCCATACACAAAGCCATCTGCGCTCTGCAAACAACTTGGCATTTCTATTCTCTAAACACTTAGCCTGGTCCTGATCAGACATCTCACCTGTCTCAACTCCTGTAGACAGCACCACACACCACCACATACCATTCCTCCCTGTCGCAGGGAACCCACCAGGTTCCCACTGCCAGGATGTGGGTGCTCAGCCACATGATGGATTCCCACCCACCTCCTTGTCTGCAGTGGTTGACTCAGAAGAGAGACCGATGGTGCCTGCCTGGGTGGCTCAATCAGCTAAGCGTCCAACTCTTGATTTTGGCTCAGGTCCTGATCTCAGAGTTGTGAGATCAAGCCTTGAGTCAGGCTCTGTGTTCAGCACAGAGTCAACTTGAGTTCCTCTCCCTCTGTCCCTCCCTTCTCGAGCAAGCTCTCTCTCTTCCTCCCCCACTCCAACATAATAAAATGAACCTAAAAAAAAAGAAAAAGAAAGAAAGAAAGAAAGAAAGAAAGAAAGAAAGAAAGAAAGAAAGACAGACATCTGGATGGCTCAGTGGTTGAGTGTCTGCCTTCCACCCAGGGCCTGATCCTGGAGTCCTGGGATCGAGTGCTGCATGAGGCTCCCTGCATGGAGCCTGCTTCTCCCTCTGCCTGTGTCTTTGCCCCTCTCTGTGTGTGTGTGTGTCTTTCATGAAAAAATGAATAAAATCTTAGAAAGAAAAAAAAACAAGAAAATTTTAAAAAGAAAGAAAGAGGTCCACCGTACAACATCAGAGAGTGGTGGGATTGGGGCCCATCAGCCCACTTCCTAGCTAGGCAAGGCAGCAAGGGAGGAATGAATGCAGGAGGGCAGATGACGAGGCTCTGGATACTACCTGCTTCGTGAACGTTTGGCTCGTGTACCCAGGACCGATGGCGCAGAGGCCACTGGTGAGGCCCCACGGCAGACACACAGCGAAGGGGGGCCGGCGCTCACCATGCTCGGGTGGCAGTGGCAGAGGCCGACCACAATCCAGCGAGATGCAGGGTCCCAGGCAGTAAGATCCTAAGGAGAAAGGCAGAACAGAAGAGCGTAGAGGCGGCGCCTGCGGGCTTGGGGGTTGCAGCTCCATCTCCAGTGGGTGGCCGAGGTGGGCCCGACACCAGAGGCAAGGAGGAGCATCCAAGGGGGCCAGAGGGAGGAGGCAGGGAGGCCCGGGGGGCGACTCTGGGGGGGGGGGGGGACAGGCAAAAACGGAGGCCAGGGAGACGCACTGGCAACAACGGAAAACTTTCGGGGGAAGTAGTTGCTGCCTTTTGAGTCTGCGAAGGCACATGGGCGGGAAAAGGGGAAAAAATTTCGAGGTGGGGGCGGGGATCCGCGGGAGGAAGCCGGGGACCCAGCAGCGCCGGGTCGGGTCGGCTCCTCGAGGGCAGCGCTTGTCGTGCTCGGTTCACTCGCTGACACCCCCCCACCCCCACCCGGGGTCCGGGAATATTCGTGGGCGGCAGCTGCGGGGGGTGGGTGGGGGTGTGGGGGGTGGGGGTGGGGCACGGAGAAAGTAAAAGAGGGAGGACACCCTCCTTCGGCGAACACGTCCTGATTACCTACTCGGGGCCAAGCCTTAGACTGGGTCTGGTGTGCGCACAGATTAAACACAAAACACGGATCCGGCGCCGGAGGCCGCAGACCGAGGAGGAAGGCAACCAGGCAGACGACCCGCGATGGGTTTTGAAGGATGAAGAGAAGTTAGCCGAGCTGTCAAGAGCCGGAGGTAGGGCGGGCCCCGAGCTCGGCGCGTCCGGAAGGCAGCTCCCGCCAGGACCGGCGAGGGAGGGTCGGAGGCCGCGCTGAGGGCCGCGGGGCGCTCCGGCCGCCGCCCCCGCCGCCCCCGCCGCCCCCGCCGCCGCCGCCCGCGCCCAACCCCCTCCCGCCCCCGGGCCCGCCGCTCACCGCACGCACCGGAAGCGCTCGGTCCTCCCGCAGGTCGTCCGGCCTGCACTCCGCAACCCAGTTGCGTTCCGCTGGTGCCGGACCCGCCAACCAATCATCCGCGGCCTCCGCTCCGCCCCCGCGCGAACAGCCAATGGTGTGGCAGCACGGCCGGAAGTCGTTCCGGCCGGACGGCGTTTCCAGGGACGCCCAGGAGGCCGCCGGTGGCTGAGCCCGCGGCGCTGAAGGGCCCGGCTGGGCCGGTAAGTGAGGGGATGAGGGGGCCCGGGAGGGAGGCCGGGGTGGCGCCGGCTGACGGGGCCCTGCCGCAGCCTGCAGGCGACGGCCCGGAGTATCCTGCTCGGAGCCCGGCTCGCTGCCCGCCGGGGTCTGGCTCCGCAGTGGCGCCCCGTCCCCCGCCCCCGCCCCTCCCCCCCAGGGCGAGACACCCCCCCCCCCGGGCAGGAGCGTGGGCCCCGTGCCGGGGGCTCGGCCGCTGCCGTCGCGCTCGCTGCCCTCGGGGGCAAAGCTAGGCGGCTCCCGCGTGCCCATTTCACAGATGAGGCGCCCGAGGAGGACGAGGCAGAGAGGTAACAGCCCTCGCCCCAGGGCTTGACCCGAGGCAGGGCCCAGAGCTAGGTCGGGCCGGGCCGGAGCTCGCGCTCCTCCCACCAATGCGCATTGCGCTGCCTCGGTGAGCAGCCGCGGGGATTTCTGCGGCCTCCCACGGCTGCACGTAAACAGTTAGTCCCGCTGGTGCCGAGGGTGGGTGGGGAACGGGAAGAGGGTGGGGAGGTTATGTGCCGGCCAGCCCGGGGCATGGGGTGGCTGATGCAATGGCCTGCACCCGGCCCCCCCACACACCCACCCACCCCACCCACCTCTGATTGGACCGTCTCAGCCAGGAGGTTGGTCAAGAGTCTCAAGTGTTTCTGAGAAACTGAGTAATTTATAAAAAATCCCTACGTGCCAACAGCTGGAGAGTGGGGTAAACAGGAAGAAAAAAAGAAGAGCCTTTTTAAAAAAAAAGAAACCGAAAGAAACAGGGGAAGACTATAAAAGACCTTTGGCTTCCCCCCTCGGGGCAGACTCAGGCTCGCAGCTGCCCAGCGAGACCAGTGGCCGCCTCTGCCGCGTCCTGCACATCCTGGGTATGTATCCGGATCTTCCCCAGGCATCCAGCTACTTGGTGTTTTTTTTTTTACCAGCCTCTTACCAAAGCGCTGGAATGGAAACCGTGGTTCCTGGACGGGCGGACGGGCGAGGGGCGAGGGGTTGTCTCTCTCAGAATCGGGGTGTCCTGTGTTGTATTTCGGCGGGATGACCCAAGTAAAGTCCAGATGATTCAGAGCCTCCCCCACCTGGGAGGAGGGGGCAGTGGAGGGACTGGGCGAGCAGAGCAGTTGCCTGTTGGGGCTGATGGCCGCACCTGCAGCACATTGATGCTGGCTCTCACAGTTGTCACTGGCGAGGCCTCCTGACATGCTCAGCATCCTAACATACTACCCCTCTTCCGTGGTCGTATGCAAGAGCATCTCAGGCCTGGCTTCGTGGGAATTCCCGTCGTCTTTGGCTTTTAAGGTAACATGCATTTTATTACCCGAAGGGGAAAAAATTGCCTTGCTTCTGGGAGTTTAACAAAGAAAAGGTGGGCATGACCTGTCCCCAGGCTCGAAGCATTCAGAGAAGTCCTGGCCTGACACAAATCGCTTTCTTGTCCCCTGGGAACTTGGCGGTGCAGAGCCATTATCAGCGGCGCCCTGGGGCCCGGCAGTAAAGGACGGTATCCCACCTCCTGGTGGTGTTCCGGGCACCCGGAAACTACAGAGCCAGCTGCTCTCCCCGGCTGGGTTCATGCTCCCTGTCCCCAAATTGTAGACCAGTGTAGTCTGGTCTGTGAGATGATCTCAGGACGGCCCAAGTCATCATCATGTTCTGTTAAATGGTTCTGTAATTCTTTCTGTTCCCCATCCCGAAACTACCCAGTTTCTTCAAGCACCTGTTCTGCTTCTCGAAAACAATGGTACCTTTCATTTTGAAATGGTACCTCGCTCATTTTGAGCACAAGAGTCAGGTTCTTTGAAAAGGGGAACTGCGAGTTAATTGTTAAGAGTCTTTTAGCTTTCTCTTTAAAGGTGCACCGTGACCTGCCACGGACTATTCAGGTCTGCTCTTTCTACTCCATCCTTACTTCAAAGGAGATGATGGATGATTCCACAGATTATAGCTCTGTTTCTTTGTTTTAGATTTTACTCTGTTAAATAGATGATACAATTCTCTTTAAGAAAGATTCAAAGCTCTATTTGTACTTTATGCAGTAAACACTAAGACAGTCGTCCGTAGACTTTTGGCATCCCAGACCCCTTTATCAAAGTAACCTCCTGCATGTTCTGCTTAGAACCATGGGCACACATACCAATGTGTATGCAAACTGTCAGTGTCATTTCAGACATGCTGAACTCTGGGTTAAAAGCCTCTGAAGTAAATTTCATTTGAAAAGTTGACAAAGAAAAGAGCATGTGGACTAGATGTGAGGGAAAAGGAGGGTGCACGTTGCAGGGCGGGGGGGGGGGGGGGGGGGGGGGATGGTTGGGTGTGTAAACCAAGACTCTGTGCTATTGTCCTGTCTCTAAAGAGGTTGCATCACACACACAGGATTTATCATGTGGGTGGTTCCCAGGCAGTGTTTGCCTCATGTCCTGAGAGCAGGGAGACCTTATCTTCTGTTCCTCATCAGGTCTAGTTCCCATGTGCTCCTTCTCAAACAGAATTCTGCTAAGGAAAGGCATATTTTTCCCTACAGCATGGTCCCTAAGTTTGGGTCGCGTTCATCTAGCGGATCCTCTACGTTATCTGCTCCATTGCAGGGGGAGATGGTCTGTCCAGGACACACCTGTTATTTACCTGGTACTTTCCGTAGGAATTTTTAAGAGTAATGCTTCTGGTCCTGCTTGCTGACGTCAGAACCTTACTACTGTCACCTGTTGCCTTGTATGCCAGATACCACACTTTTGGAAGAACAGGGATTAAACCCAAGGCAATCCCAAAGAGAACGACCTGGTAGGCGCAGTTAGCAGTGGCTGAAGAAACCAGACTAGGGCTGTGAGACCTGGAGAAGGCGCCATGGGTCAACCTGGCCCTTCGCAAATCCAGCAGGCTCAGCAGAGTGGCAAGGTGCTAAAACTAAGGTGGTTTGTTTTGAAGTCCGCATGTAAATCTACCTTAAACTGGAACAAGCACTTACAAAGATAACGTGAGAGGATATAAATCTTACGAGGAATGTTGAACTGGGTGACTTCTGAGATTGATTAATGCAGTGAACGTTGATAAATTGCTGTGTACCAGGCATTAGCAGTACACAAAAGAGTAAAAACCCAGTGCTTGATTTCCCTGTCGAGTGGAGAAGACGTGAATAACTAAATGCTGTGCGAGCGCCCTAATCAAGTTAACAGTGCTTGGGGATCACCGGAGACGCAGGAGTCAGGAAAGGCTGCAGAGAAGAGCTGAGGTCTGAATTAGATAACCTGCAGCGTAGGCAGAGGAGAGTATCACATTCCGGGCAGCCGGAATTCTGAGAGAACACGTGATTTAGGCGGGCTTTGGCGGTTGAAC
The DNA here is from genome assembly GCF_048418805.1 of Vulpes vulpes. NCBI lineage: Eukaryota > Metazoa > Chordata > Mammalia > Carnivora > Canidae > Vulpes > Vulpes vulpes. The sequence goes on along the minus strand of NC_132785.1, from coordinate 126,686,295 downwards.
CTCAGGGGATTGCTCTAACTCCCCCATCACCTCTCATCGGCTAACACAGAGTTAACTATGCCATCCAACTTTGAAGTTTGGACAAATCTGAGATCTTGTGTAAAGTAGCTGGACAGGATGTTTGATTGTTTGTGGCTAGAAGTACATTTCATCCCTTAGATTGTAATTTGATACAAGCCTGAGTGGTTCTCTCCTGGGGTAGTCAGAGTCTCTTCCGCATTCCTTCTTGCAGGCCTCCCTAAACTGTTAGCTTTGTTATCTGAAGGAGGTATTTCATCCAACTTCCCTTTCTGGGAATTGAGGTGATTCTCAGTAAGGAGAGAAAAGAAACTGGTTTCTGTCCTATCCTAGTTTCAGTATTATGCTCATTGATTTATATAGAGTAGCCTAGTTGGGACGCCTGGCTGGCTCAGGGGTTGAGCATCTGCCTTTGGCTCAGGGTGTGATCCCGTCCCACATCAGGCTCCCTGCATGGAGCCTGCTTCTCCCTCTGCCTGTGTCTCTGCCTGTCTCTTTCTGTGTGTCTCTCATGAATGAATAAATAAGTAAATAAAATCTTTACAAAAGTTACTCCTCAAGTTTTTGTGTTTGGTTCAAAGAGTTATTAGAAAAGTAATTAGGGACGCCTGGGTGGCTCAGCAGAGGAGTGCCTGCCTTTGGCCCAGGGCGTGATCCTGGAGACTGAGGATCAAGTCCCACACTGGGCTCCTTGCAAGGAGGCTGCTTGTCCCTCTGACTGTGTCTCTGCTTCTCTCTCTCTCTCTCTCTCTCTCTGTCTCTCATGAATGAATAAATAAAATCTTTTTTAAAAAAAATTAAATAAAGACACAAAATAGCCATTTATTGAACCTGTACTATGGAGCCAGGGCTGTGCTGGTTAACTCCCTGTGTTGTCACACTCTAGCCACACAGCAGTCTTGTAGGTAGCGTTACCGTCAGTCCCACTCTACAGTTGAGAGGCTGAGACTCCTTACGGTTAAGTAACGTATAGGACACCACTGGAGAGTGTGAGTTGTAGCTGCTTGAGTTTGTATCCCATCCCTTCCAGTAGTGTTCACTCAGGAAGGTTCCATAGCTTCTTCGCCTCGGTTTACTCATCTGTGAAATGGAGACAACAGACCTTCCTCACAGGAGTGCCATGAGGCTTTGGTGAATGGATGTGTATAAGGTTACGATTTGTGACAAGTCTTAAAAAAAGCTGGGTGTGGTTTGACCACACCCTGGAGCCCTAATAAATAATACTCCGAATGGATTATAGCTTGCTTTACAGTTTACAAAATGCTACCTTCTAGTTTTTCCTCATTTCTTCTCATAGCAGGTGTTGAGATAGGCAAAGAGATTCCTGATTGTGCCACTCTATTTTTTTTTAATTTTTTTTTTTTTTTATGATAGTCATACAGAGAGAGAGAGAGAGAGGCAGAGACACAGGCAGAGGGAGGAGCAGGCTCCATGCACCGGGAGCCCAACGTGGGATTCGATCCCGGGTCTCCAGGATCGCGCCCTGGGCCAAAGGCAGGCGCCAAACCGCTGCGCCACCCAGGGATCCCTGTGCCACTCTCTAGATGAGAAAGCTGACATTCAGAAAGGGGAAGTGACTGACCCAAGAGGGCACTGACCGTGACCCATCTCGGCTCCAAGGCAGCATCAGGTGGTGTACCCTGTGTCCCACCTTTTTCAAGGTTAATAGTAAATAATGACTAATAAAAGTTGCAGGTACACCTTTTTCAGAGATCTGCAGTGAAGTAAGATAGCATGTAAAATGGACAGGCTATATATCATTTTCCTCGTTTGGAGCCCAGAACAGATAAGGCCCTACCCTCCACCCTAGATAAGACCTTGTCCTGGACCCCAGACCTTGCTTAATCTGAGAACAGAGCAGCTGGCCAGCAGAAAAAGCCATTTGTACAATGACCTACTGCTTATGGCTGCAAGGGCGTGGGACTCATCCCCAAAAACAATTAAGATAAAAAGTAAATTGCAGTTTGCCAAATGTTTTTAGTTCTGATGAACTTAGGTTTGTTAAAGCACTTTGGTATTCACAGTGTGTGCAAACACAAGTCCTTCCCGGTGCTGGGCACTGAGTGAGACCCACTTGGCCTTAGTGGGAGGAGTCCCACAGCCCATAAATCAGAGCCGTTCCTTCAGTCCTCACCATTGGTATCTGTTCTTCCTCTTTTCTCCCTTTTCATGGCCCAAAATTAGTGCTTACACTTTTATTAATGTTATTATATCCGTGTCCTCTCCAACCTTTTTTGGAAAGATGAAGGACTAGGTAGATGCAGGAAAGATAAAACAGTTACAGTGGCTCATTAATCTCTCCCTTCTCCTCCCCCCCCCCCCCCCCCCCCCCAGTTTTGTCTGGACTACTGACACCCTAGCCAGCTGTAAACCTAGATCCTGGAGATGGCGGACATGCCCAACGGTGAGCAGGGGTGTGCGTCCCCGCTGGAACTGTTCAACAGCATAGCTGCTCAGGGGGAGCTCGTGCGGTCCCTCAAAGCTGGAAAAGCATCGAAGGTATGTTATTTCGTTGGGCTCTCTACACGTGTATTTAAACCAAGCCTGAGGGGATCCCTGGGTGGCTCAGCGGTTTGGTGCCTGCCTTTGGCCCAGGGCGTGATCCTGGAGTCCCGGGATCAAGTCCCACATTCGGCTCCCTGCATGGAGCCTGCTTCTCCCTCTGCCTGTGTCTCTGCTTCTCTCTCTCTCTGTCTCTCATGAATAAATAAATAAAATCTTTAAAATAAATGAACAAATGAATGAATGAATGAAAATAAACCAAGCCTGGGGTCATGCAACCCAGGAACAGAAAGTTTGCAAGACTCTGTTCCCTCAATAACTGAGCTATTCTGATTATAACCTTAAATTCATTTTCTCCTTGATGATGCATGTGGTCTACAACCACCGAAATCCAGCAGTCATCTATACCCTGCCTCTTCCGAGAAACAAACATTTCAGTTCTTTCAGCTGATTCTCTCAGAATCACACTTTTATATTGCTCTTTGTTGATATTCAAGTATGGGGCTTTAACTGTGGAAGATGAGTCGTTAGCACTTCTGTCAACATCCCATGTCCCGTGCATGTCACAATACCAGCATCGATGCTCTTCTGACTGCGTAAATGCTACTGACAGCTGACCCACGGAGTAGAGTTGGAGTGTTTTTCCTTTCCTGCCCTGGAGTTGATACTTGTCTGAATTCCTCTTGGCTCTGTGTTTTTGTGTACAAATGGTTATGGCTCTCCAGGCCCCTGCCAGTTGGGTGGGTCCCCTCCAGAGGCACTCACCAGCCAGTCTGCAGCTCATCTCCAGAAGGTCTCACCTAGGACCTCTGCCTGCTCAGGACTACTGTCTTTCACCGTCCACATTGCCCACCTTAGGCCCTTCCCTCGCCTCCTTGTTGGGTCTTTGTTTCCTGATCCTGTGTCTTTCATTCCTCCTTTGTTTACTCTCTTGACAGAACAGATATTCTAATGGTATCTGAAAAAATTTCTAGCTAAAGAAATAATTTGATAAGCAAGAGTGCGTATGGAACCCTAGGGCAGAAGTGATTTTCTCACAGAATTCGGAAGCCAATGCAGTCTTCACCTGGCTTCCCCAGTTGGCTGTGGCAAAACCGGATGCTCTTCCTTCATTTTTCCTCTATGGAAATTTGCAGGATAGTCTCTTTGTTCCAATATTCTGAAATTTCTTGGGATAAGTACATCCTTTCTAACTAGAAACTTAGGATCCTTAATTCTCAGAAATTCTTTTGTTTCTGATTTCTTCTCTCCTGTTTTCTCCATTTATGGATTTCCCCTACACACACACACCCCACCCCACCTCCCCGGAAACCAGTCCTCTGCTTTTCTTGTTTTTTTTGCCTTCTGCTTTCCATTCTGTTTTCTTGTTCTTTCATGTATACTTCCTCAACCTCTTGTGTTGTCTTTTTTTTTTTTTTTTAAGATTCTATTTATTTATTCATGAGACACACACACACACAGAGAGAAAGAGGCAGAGACCCAGGCAGAGGGAGAAGCAGGCTCCATGCAGGGAGCCCGATGTGGGACTTGATCCCTGGTCTCCAGGATCAGCCCCTAGGCCGAAGACGGTGCTAAACTGCTGAGCCACCGGGGTGCCCATCTTTTTTTTTTTTTTTTTAAGTAGGCTCTTCGCCCATCATGGAGCTCGAACTCCCAATCCTGAGATCAAGAGTTGAATGCTCTACCGACTGAGCCAACCAGGCTCCCCTTCCTCAACTTCTAATCTTCCAGTTGTTTTTCATTTATCCCATCATTTTTAACTTCCGTGAGCTCAGTTACTTTCTCAACGATGTCCCTTCCCTCATTGCACCCCATTCTTGTTTCCTAGGTATGATAAGTATCCTTTTATCTCTGAGATGATGGTTTTCCTGGCATTCTCTGTGGGACAGAAGAGCTGGGCTGTGTGGCCATCCCTAACACTACCTGCTCCTGGTGTCTTCCCCCTGCTGTGTAGAGCACCCCTGGTCTAGACACTTGTAACTGGACCTCCTTGATACAAGACTTCTGTCTGGAGAGGTGGGCAGGTATAGAGAACCAAGCAGCTGCTTCTTAGACAGATTTTGCACTGTGCTCCTATTTCATAGCCCACATTCACCCTAACTTCAGAATGCCCCAGCCCTAGGACTCTGCAGCATTGTAATCCCAGTGTTTCCACAATGTCCTCATGTTTGTTCTGCTCAGTCCGTGGCCAGTCATCCAGCAGCTCTACAGCTTCCAAAATCTTGTTGGTGGCATTCTCTTCTCATTGCCTTTGTCCTCATGGGGTTGTACCTTTCTGGAAGGTCTTCCTGCTGTCACTGCAGGATGTTTCAGAAGTGTAATCTGTGCCATCTGCATCTTTAATCCATGTGAGCAATGCCTTTCATTCTGCGATGCCTCCACCCTTAGGTTACTCAGCTTCTTCATCTCCATGACTTCCTTGTCCATCATTTGCAACCCCTTTTGTCTCCTTTTCAGAGTCCTGGGTCCTCCCCAGTTGGTGTCCCATCCATCTTGGCCTCCCATTCATTCTTCCACCCAAAGGAAACTTTGACTCTTTGGACCCCAAAGAAGTCATTACACATTAAAAGAAATAAATAGTACTGAAAGAAAGCGATGTCCAAAAAAGGAATTCATTATTCACGGGAAGAGGTTTACACACCAGATAGGACTCAGTGGATGAGAATAAGATGTTTTTAAAACTAAAATAAATAAAGGATCCAAATGTTAATCATTTGCTCTTTGAATCCATTCTTGAAAACTTGACAGTGGTATCTGTGTCAATGTCATGTTAAATTCAAACAACATTTAATAAGTGTTCGTAGTTACCAATTCTTAGTGATCTTCAATTATGTTCATTATTAAACAAGCAGTACTTAACACAGTTTAGAATTACTCTTCCAAGTGTGTTCTTTGACTTATGCAATCAGCTGACCTTCAACAAGAGAGATTAGAGGCTGCACAATGGAGTCATGAGCTAAGTGATGAAAATTCAGAAATAAATGTATTTTACCCAAGAATGTGTTATAATAGAAGCACCTGGTATTTTAGAAATTCACTTTATGCAAAATACTCAAGCCACTCAAGGAGTACCAATATTGTGAGGACACCGTGGGCTCTTTCTCCAGCTGTCTCTGCATGTGTCTCAGCCATAGTACTTACTGTTCTTTTCTGTTCTGTGTACTAAAGGAATAAGATCCCCTGCTTTCAGGAACAACTCACTAAAAAGCAGGGTGTCTCTTGGGGGGATAGGTAAGAATCTAGGGGCTCTGAGGGGATACAGTGGCTGAGGGCATGAGCAGTTTGGGCAGGACTCAAGAAATGACACAGTATCACAGAGGTTAAGATAGCACAGTCTTGTTTCTTGTGCTTTTAGTTTAAGTAAGCTTTTTTAATTGAAATACACCATTTATTGGGAAAACTATGAGCTCATAATCTGACAGCTTACTGAGTTTTCACAAAATGACCACAGCTATGTAACCAGCATCCAAATCAGGAAACAGGATAGTAGCACCCGGAAGCCGTCCCTGGGCCCCTTTAGTCACTGCCTCTACCCTCTGCCATAGGCCTACCCCATGAACAGTTCTCTTTGTGTTGGAACTTCATATATAATCAGCTTGTACAGAGCCTTTTTTTTTTTTTCCCTCTCCTAGAACATCAGCTTTTCTTTTTTTTTTTTAGAACATCAGCTTTTAAATTCTGTTTCAGTGTCCTGGTCCATGTTAGATCGAGAACAGGAAAATAGACCAGGCAAGCTTGCCTGTCCATTTAAATCGCATTCTGACTACAAACAGTTCTCAAGCAGGGACACAGGTTAAATGTTTGACTTTCAAAGAGCCTCCTAGTTGCAAGCAGAGTTAGAACAGATAGAGTACGAAATGTCAACAGAACCAGTGATAAAAGGGTATTGACTAAAGTGTACTTCAAAGCAAGGTAATTCTTCCCATGGATAATTCAATAAATCATGCTTGCTAAACATTTATTTTGTTACACTGAGGCTAGGTACTGCAAAAATGAGATGAGTAACTTACCTACTTTTCCAACCTGGGCAAATATCCTCTCTCTTAAATGAAGTATATCGATGGATTTACTGAGCCCACAATTTTTATTCATTGTAATAACGAAATCCAGATCATTTCAGAATGTGAAACATAAATCCGTGTCTGCAGACCTGCCGCACAGTAAGAGTTCTTTGTGGCTCAGGTGCTGTACCTGAGGCAGCATCACCCTCCAAATGGAGGGTGGTGTTGTCCTGCCTCTCTGCTTAGGAAGCCCGCTTTATATAACATGTGTACATTCTAAATGGGAATGTTTGTACTTCCTTTGGCAAGCAAATTGGCCTGTGTATATTCTTTGTTTGTGATCTAATCCAGCAAGGCCAATTACAGGAGTAGAGCTTTGGGGCATAGCATGACTAATCTGCCTAATTAGGCCTGCTCTTCCAGAGGCCAGCCTTCATGGGTGGCTCGTGTGGGCTTCTGGAGCAGGAGGTCTCTACCAGATTTCCAGAGTACTTAAGGATATATTTTTACATTTGTCTTTCTTGCGCTTATTTTTAAACATTCAGTATGCAAATACTTTGGACAGCTTGATAAGACTCCAAAATACCATAATATGACTATTTCTCACTGCATCCCTCCTTAATTTAGGATTTGAAAGCCTGTTTTTGTTGCTTTTATCTGTTTCCCTGATGTCTAGAGTTGTGTTACTGTCCTCGGTAGCATTGTTTAAGCTTCAACAAATACTTATTTCAAGTGTGCGGAATGTAAAAACAAGGTCCGATGTAGAATTCTGTATACTCAGTGCAGGGAGCATGTCACACATATTTCTTGGCCTAAGTGGCATTGAAGCAACCTTTAACATATTCGCTGTGTCATAAATAACTGTGTGTCGTAACCATTTGTACCATAGTGTCTCATAGTAATCCATACCACTAGAACAGCACAAAAATAAGACATTTGGGCCACGACTTGCCGTGTGTCTGTGGGCAAGCTCCTTCACCTCTCTGAGTGTCAGAGGCTTCAACTGGAAGAGCACAGTGACTGTGGTGCCTGCCTCCGAAGGGTGTCGTGAGGCTAAGGAGATAACGTGTGTGGGGGCACTTAGCACAGTGCATGCCACGTAAGAGCAGTCGTGTTCAGCAAAATGTTAGCTATGGTGGTATCTTTAGCCTTCATCCTTATTTCCTTTGTCCAGGATGAAATCGATTCTGCAGTGAAGTTGTTGTTATCACTGAAAATGAGCTACAAAGCCACCGTGGGGGAGGAGTATAAGGCCGACTGCCCTCCAGCGAGACCAGCACCTGAGAACAGTGGTGGCCTGAATGCCGCAGAAGCTGAGGAGGACTTTGTGGATCCGTGGACAGTACAGACAAGCAGTGCTAAGGGCATTGACTATGACAAGCTCATTGGTATGTCCTGAGAGAAAACCCAGCTTCTATAAGTGATTCCCTGGAGTTGATCCCATCAGTGTTTTTTTTTTTTTAATTTTGAATTATAAAGCCAATCAAGCTTCAATGCCAAGAAAAAATAGATCCTAAAATCTTTTTGTCATGCATTACATCCCAAAAGATTGTTTTTAACAGATAATAATATAAAACTTCACAATAACGATCTGTAATAGATAGCTTAGCATAAGCTTTTTCCCTTTCTTTGAGCGATTCAGAACTTAAGTTGGAATAGTATGTTTGAGTCCTTTAAAGCACCTCTCTACTTAATGGTTAAAGTCAGGAATGGATTACCTAAATCTCTTTTCCAGTGATACTGATTGTGGAGCTGGAAAGCTGGACATCAGCTTAAGAAGAGTAACTCCTCACAGAGCAGGTGGCCACTGGCAAGCCCTTCCTCACAGGGCTTCCTGCTCAGGGAAGAGGAGAGGCGTTACTAAAATGTTTTTATCAAAGTCAAAAGCCATTTTTCATAATTTAAGTCATAGACCATCAGTGAGGGAAAATTTGTTTGAATTCAAGTTAATTTAATGCAGCAAATTAAATATTAAAATTACAGTGGTCAATGTCCATACATTATACCTTAATAAGCATCTGAAAGAAGGGAGGTATGAAGAGTTGCTAGGCAGAATGAATTCTGGATATGCTTCGCATCAAAATCCAATCCCAAACAAAACAGTGATTTATTCTGTAATTTGTTTCCTGTTTTGCTGATTGTGATTTCAGCTGTCCTTGTTAACATGAAAGACATTTGACTCTAGGTTGAGAGAAGGGCCTGGGAGCAGAAGGCCTAAAAAGGTCTGGGTTCATTTAGATTGCACACAATACACTAGTTTTTCCCCTTCAGTATTACCCGGTTGCCAAACCTCACACCACCTAAGATAGTTCTGTCTCGTTCCAATTCTGTTTTCCAGTTCGGTTTGGAAGCAGTAAAATCGACAAGGAGCTGGTAAACCGAATAGAGAGAGCCACGGGGCAGAAACCACACCGCTTCCTGCGCAGAGGCATCTTCTTCTCACACAGGTCAGGGGCTTCCCCTCGTCCTCTCCTTTGAATCCCAGACAAGCTGCCTGCTCTTGGGGACAGTGATAGCCAACTGTCTGAAGACTGGGGGTCCACCTTCTGTCCATAACCAGCTGTGGGGTCATGGCCTGTCCCCTCATCCTCAGGCCCTTTATTCATTTACAAAATGTTTACAAAGTGGAGGCCACATACACAGCAGATGAGATATATGCCAGGTTATGCCCTGTAAATCATAAAATGTCATAAAGACAAAAGAGGTTTCTACGTCCAAGTTGAACGTTTCCCAAACGATAAGCAGTGGGCTTCCTGAAATTTTGTGCCCTCTTCCTGCTATTGTCCTGGCCTACTCATAAATCCTATCATCAAAAGAGAAACTAACAGAGTGTACCTGGAAGAGACTATCCCTACCCTAGACTATAAATTCCGTGTAGATAATAATCAGAAAATGGGCAGGTTCCAAGTTTTCTTGCCTCACCCATCCCACGGGTTAGCCCATTTTATGGGACTTAGTAGGGTTGTTCTGTTCTGCTTGCTCCTCACGTTTACAGGAGAGCACGCACAGGACCGAGCTCAGCAGTCTGCTAGAACTCAAGTTCTGCGTGCCAAAAACTCCGGACCCTGCTCTGCCTTCGTTCTGGACAGAGTATAATCAAACTTTTTTACCTTCATTTAATTCACGTTTTTAAAGTATACAGTTCAAGTTTTTAATATGGTCTTTAGTGTATTCGAAAGGTTGTGCACCCATCACCACCACTAATTCCAGAACATTCTCCTACCCCAGTAAGAAACCCCGTCCCCATGAGCAGTCACTCCCCCACCCACACCACTGGCAGTCATGTTTTCAAGTTCCCCAGTGTGGTGGCCTGTATTCATATGCCCTTCCCTTTTATACCTGAATAGTGTTCCGCCGAATAGATAGACCCCATATTTTGTTTATCCATTTACCAGTTGCTGGGCATTTGGGTTATTTTCACTTTTGGGCTCTCAGTGATGTTGCTCTGAACATTTGTGTACAAGTTTCTGTGTGGACAAGTGTCTTTAGTTCTCTTGGTGGGAACACAATTCCTGCATCTAGTAGCTCCAGAATTTTCTGAGGAACTACCAAACTGCTCTCCATAGTGACTGTCATTTTGCATTCCCACCAGCAATGTACAGAAAAGAGTCCTAGTTTTTTTTTTTTTTTTTTTTTTTTTTTTAAGATTTTATTTATTCATGAGAGAGAGGCAGAGACACAGGCAGAGGGAGAAGCAGGCTCCTCGTAGGTAGCCTGACATGGACTCGATCCCAGGTCTCCAGGATCATGCCCTGGGCTGAAGGCAGCACTAAACCGCTGAGCCACCCGGGCTGCCCATGGGTCCCAGTTCATATCCTCACCAATACTTACTATTTCCTACTTTGTATATATATGTTTATAGCCATTCTAGTAGGTATGAAGTGGTTTTCCATTGTGTTTTGACTCATGATGTTGAACATCTTTTCATGCGCTCATTGGCAGTTTTTATACATCTTCTCCCCCCCACACACACACACACCTTTTTTTTTTTTTTTTTTTTTTTTAAGATTTATTTATGGGACACCTCGTAGCTCAGCAGTTGAGTGTCTGCCTTAGGCTCAGGGCGTGATCCCGGGTTGGAGATCAAGTCCCACATTGGGCTCCCTGTGAGGAGCCTGCTTCTCTGTCTTTCTATGTCTCTGTCTCTCTCTCTCCATCTTGCTCATGAATAAATAAATAAATCTTTTTAAAAATTAAGGATTTGGGGATTCCTGGATGGCGCAGAGGTTTAGCGCCTGCCTTTGGCCCAGGGCGCGATCCTGGAGACCCGGGATCGAATCCCACGTCGGGCTCCCGGTGCATGGAGCCTGCTTCTCCCTCTCCCTGTGTCTCTGCCTCTCTATCTCTCTCTGTGTGACTATCATAAATAAATAAAAAATTTTTTTAAAAATTAAGGATTTATTTATTATTCTAGAGAGAGAATGAAAGAAGGGGAGCAACCAGGAGGGAGGGGCAGAGGTAACAGGAGAGGGGGAGAGAATCTCAAGCAGACTCCCCACTGAGCACAGAGCTAGAGCTGGATGCAGCAGGGCTTGATCCCAGGACTAAGAGGTCATGACCTGAACTGAAACCAAGAATTGGAAGCCTAATCAACTGAGCCACTCAAGGGCCTTCCTGCCTATTTTTTATATATTCTTCAGTGGAGAATATCTACCCTGATCCTTTGCCTACTCTTTAATTATTTGTTTTTTTTTATTATTGAATCATAATAGTTTTTTGTGTGTTCTGGATTCTAGTTTCTTACCAAATGTATGATTTACAAATACTTATTCCCATTGTATAGATTGTCTTTTCATTTTATTGATAATGTCCTTTGAAGCACAAAACTTTTTGATTTTTATGAAATCTAGTTTATGTTTCCTTGGTTGCTTAGATAGTGTCATATCTAAGAAACTATTGCCTAATCCAAGATCATGAAGATGTGCACCTATATTTTCTTCCAAGAGTTTTATGATTTTGGCTCTTACATTTAGGTCTCTGATCCATTTCAAGTTAATTTTTTTTTATTTTATTTATTTATTCATGAGAGACACAGAGAGAGAGAGAGAGAGGCAGAAACACAGACAGAGGAGGAAGCAGGCTCCATGCAGGGAGCCTGACGTGGGACTCCATCCCGGGTCTCCAGGATCACACCCTGGGCTGAAGGCGGCGCTAAACTGCTGAGCCACCAGGGCTGCCCAATCAAGTTAATTTTTATATATGGTGTGAAGTAGGGTCCAACTTCATGTTTCTGCATGTGGATATCTAGTTGTCCCAACACCATATTCTGAAGACTGTTTTTTCCCTAATTGAATTTTCTTGGCACTCTTGTTGAAAATCAGTTGACCTTATATTTAAGGGTCTGTTAAATTTAATACATAGTCTTGATTACTATGGTTTTGTTCTAAGTTTTGACATTGCAAAGTGTGAGTTCTTCAGCTTTATTCTTCTCAAGATTATTTTGCCTCTTCTAGGTGGTTCGCATTCCTGAGTTAATTTTAGAATCAGCTTGCTAATTTCTGCAAAGAAAAAGACAGCTGGGATTTTGATACTATTGCACTGAATTTGTAGATCAGTTTAGGGAGTATTGTATCTTAAAATGTTAAGTCTTCCAATCCATGCACATAGAATGTCTTTCCACTCAGGGCTATAGTTTCTTTCTGGTGGTGTTTTATAGTATTCAGTTACAGGTCTTACACGACTTTTGTTAGATTTATTCCTACAGTTTTATTCTTTTTGATGTTTTACAGGTAGCATTTTCTTAACTTCATTTTCAGATTGTTCATTGTTTCTTCTGAAAGAAAAACACACTCTTCTGTGTCTCCTCAATTTTCAGCACTTTGCTACAACACCATTTCATGGGGCAGCCCAGGTGGCTCAGTGGTTTAGTGCCGCCTTCAGCCCAGGGCATGATCCTGGGGTCCCAAGATCGAGTCCCACATCGGGTTCCCTGCATGGAGCCTGCTTCTCCCTCTGCCTGTATCTCTGTCTCTCCCTCTCTATCTCTCTCTGTGTCTCTCATGAATAAATAAAATCTTAAAAAAAAAAAATTTCACTTCTGACACCAGATGTGTGGCTTTCCACACATCAGGCAGTTCTGCAACACCAGCTAGGTATTCTACAATTTAACTCGGTCCTGATACTGTCCATTTGGTCCTGACACTGTCCATTTGGACTATTGGGTCCCTCAGGTTAAAGGCTTGGTCCTAAAAGACAGCCCCCCCCTCAGCCTACTTCAGATGCTAGTCAAAGTCCAGGTTGTCATCTGTAGACATCTTATAGATCAACCAGCTATAAATCAGAGGTTCCCATAACCACCTCCTGGGGTTCAATTAATTTGCTAGAGCAGCTCACATGACTTAGGAAAACAGTTTACTTACAAGATCACTGGTTTATTATAAAAGGATATAACTTAGGAATAGGCAAATGAAAGACATGCAGAGGACAAGTTATGTAGGAAGGGGTGGGGATTCCATGCCCTCTCTGGGTGTACCACCCTACCCACACCCACACATGTTCACCAACCCAGAAGCTCCCCAAACCACATCCTTTGGTGTTTTATGGGGGCTTTATTACATGGGTATGACTGATTATATCATCGGCCATTAGTGATTAAGGTCAATCTCCAACCCCTTTTAGGAGAAAGGGGTCAGAAAAGTACCAACCTTCTGATTTGGATTGGTTCCCCGGCAACCAGTCCCCATCCTTAGGTTACCTAGGAACTTTCTAAAAGTCACCTATTAATATAAACTTAGATGTGGTTGAAAAGGGCTTTGTTATGTGAATGTCATATTTATCCCTCTTATCATTTAGGAAATTCCATGGATTTTAGGAACTCTGTGACAAAGACCAAATATATTTCTCATTATAAATCACAATTATCTCACTACTCTATAGAAATATAACTGACTTTTGTCTGTTGATCTTATATCCTGCAGCTTTCCTTATTTCATTTATTGGCCTAGTAGGTTTTGTCTTTTTTTGAGGATTCTATAGGATTTTCTGTAGAATCCTACATTCTATAGGATTTTGAGAATTCTATAGGACATTATTCTATATGTAGAATTATGTCACCTAAGAATGAAGCTAATTTTACTCTTTCCTTCCAGTTTGGATATCTTTTTTCTTGTCTGATTGCTCTGGCTGGAACTTTTACTACAGTGTTCAAATAAGAGTGGTGAGAGTGGGCATCCTTTTACTCTTCCACCATTAGCTATGGATTTTCCATAAATGCCTTTGATTATGTTAAGGAAGTTTCCTTCTCTTGGTTCATTGAGTATTTTTATCATGATAGGTGTTAGATTTTGTCAAACTCTATCTGCATCTGTTGAGATGATCATGTGGTTTTGTCTTCTGTTACTATAGTGTATCACATTTCATGCATTTTTGTATTTTGAACCAACTTTGCATGCCTAGGATAAATCCCACTTGATCATGATATATCATCCTTTTTATGTTGCTGGGTTTGGTCAGAGAGTTGCTGAGGATGTTTGTGTCTGTACTCATATAAGAATCTGTAGTTTTCTCTTGGTACCTTTGCTTGGGGTATCAGGATAATCCTGGCCTCAGAATAAGTTTGCAGATATTCCCTCTTCAATTTTTTTAGAAGGATTTGTGAAGGATTGTTAAAAAAAATTTTTTTTTTTTTTTTAAGATTTATCCAATTCATGGGCCACCCGGGTGGCCCAGCGGTTTAGTGCCTTCCTTCAGCCCAGGCCGTGACCCTGGAGACCCGGGATCGAGTCCCATGTCAGGCTCCCTGCATGGAGCCTGCTTCTCCCTCTGCCTGTATCTCTGCCTCTCTCTCTGTGTGTCTCTCATGAATAAATGAATAAATTATATTTTCAAAAAAAGATTTATCCATTCATTTTAGTGATAGAACATGGGGTGGGGGGAGTGAGAGGGACAAGCAGACTCCCTGCTGAGCCTGACATGGTGCCTAACCCCAGGACCTGAGATCATGACCTGAGCCCAAATCAAGTCTGATGCTTAACCTACTGTACCACACAGGTGCCCCTATTAATGTCTTTTTTTTATATATATATTTGATAGAATTCATCATGAAGCCGTCTGGTTCCAGGCTTTTCTTTGTGGATCATTTTTTGATTACTAATTCAATTTCTTTGTTACAGATCCGTTCAGATTTTCTGTTTCTTCTTGAGTTAGTTTGCTAAGTGCTTCTCTCCAGGAATTGGTCTTTTTCATCAGGATTGTGTAGTATGTGGGCATACAATTGTCCTTAGTATTCCTTTCTCATCCTTTTTATTCCTATAAAGTCAATAATGTCCCTTTTTTCATTCCTGACTTCAGTAGTCTACTTTTTTATCCCTCCTTGGTCACTTTAGCTCAAGGCTTACCAATTTTGTTGATCTTAAATCAGAACTTTTTATCTTAGCATTTTGCAGCTCTCACTGCCCATGGAACTTACTTTACTTCATTGTAGTGACCTTTAGTCTCTTGGCTTAGGTCGTCATAGGATTTGAGAATGCCCCTCTATCTGATTTTATCATCCGTAAGGTAGGGCATTAGGGGAGAAAGAGCATGGGCTGTCAAGCTGCAAACTGTGGGCTTTGACTGTGCTCCTTCACTGCAGGAAACCATCCTCACAAAGCGGAGCTTGGTCAGCAAGCCTCAGTGCATTCCCTGCACTCCCTGGAATGCCTTGCCCCCAGGCACTGATGAGAGGCTCTCAAGGACTGCAGGAACAGCCCATGGGACAGCCACATTGTGTTCTCTCTTGTAAGCCCATAACAGCCAGAGAAGGACTCTTTTCTTCCAGAATTAATTTTTTTATTCTTTCCTTATTTCAAAAACAGTGTATGAATCGTCCCTTGGAGGTTTAAAAAAAAAAAAAAAACCCTAAACACAAAAAAAACAGTTCTCATAATCCTGTGAGCCCAGAGAGGAACACTGTTAATCATCGGTGTGGGGTATGAAGAGGAGTCACTTGTTAGAATACTCTTGTATGGAGTCTCCTACCCAGACCTCTGGAAAAGGTCCTCTTTTATTTTGGGACATTTTATCCAGAAACAAAAACAGTTATACCCTAGAGTAGTGCTTTCACACTGTGGTGAACATTGCGATCACTGAGGGAGCTTCTTAAAAATACGGATTCCCAGATATCACCTCTTCCTGAAGGTGGGACCCAGGTAGAGGTGATATGACCAGGTGATTCTGATGCACAGCCAGGAAGGAGGACCCTTCGTATACATTATCTGTGAACCCCAGTTCTAGGGGAGGGCAGATGAGTCCAGAGTGACTCCCAGGTGAGGACACTTGGTCCCAGCCTGGCTGAGGAAGCCCAAATCAGATCTCTAGCTGAGGACTTCCCTCCACACTTCCAGGAGGTCTTCCTCACTCCCATCCCTGAGTTAGGACTGTGTGGAACTGTGCAGTCTTCCCCATTCAGGGTCTCCAGAGACTCAGGACTGAGGGTTCTGACTAAGAATTATGTAGTGTTGGCTTGGTGTCATTCCCAGGAACAGGTGTAAAGCAGATGGTATGTGAACACCAGTATTTGAAGTTTCCAAAGGGGTTCCATCAACTGCCTAACTATACCTCTCTTTTATCCCAGGCCTACGTGTCTTATACTTTTAAAACAATCACAAGAGAGGGGCACGCGGGTGGCTCAGTCAGTCAAGCATCTGCCTTTGGCTCAAGTCATGATCCCAGGGTCCAGGATCAGGAGCCAGGTCAGGCTCCCTGCTCAGCAGGGCGTCTGCTTCTTCCTCTCCCTCTGCCCTGCCCCTGCTCATGCTTTCTCTCTCTTTCTCTCAAATAAGTAAAATCTTCAAAAAAAAAAAAAAAAATCATAGGAGAAAGGAAACCATGTCATAAGTTTCCTGTCATTTTTCTAATTTGGGCACCAAGAATAACAAACTCTAATCATTGTGTTTTCTCTGTCTCTTGCAAGTGAGCATTAGCGCTTTAGTGTTTCTCTCAGAAAATCACACCATTTCCTCTTCTCTTTTTTTTACTTTAGAGATATGAACCAAATTCTTGACGCCTATGAAAATAAGAAGCCATTTTATCTGTACACGGGCAGGGGCCCCTCTTCCGAAGCAATGCATGTAGGTCACCTCATCCCGTTTATTTTTACAAAGTAAGTACTGCATCAAATGCCTTTTATCACTTTTATTAGTGAATCAGGAATGTTAACTTATAAACCATATCTAGAGTGACAGGACACCCCTAGTTTATTAAACAAACAAGGTATGAGGGACCTGGTGCCTTTGTGGCTTCTGTTCATATTGTTTCTGGTGTCACTTTAGAAAGCATGGCAGGATGGAGCAAGCATTGCCTTAGAGTTAGCCAGCCTGTTTTCTCTTGTCCCTGTCTCTGTGACCATAGCAGAGTTACTTTACTGAGCCTTCAATTCCATGTCTGCAGGAGGGGAGTGATGATACCTGCCTCCTAAAGCAATCACCAGCCTGCAATGTAGTATAAAGCAGCTAGCACAGAGCTTAGTTAATACATGTAGTTCCAGCCCCACAGCATAAGATGGTGTGATTGCCTAGACAAAACTTGATGGACCCTGTTGGTAAGAACTGTGTTTTTGGATGCAGAACGGGAAACGAGATGGCAGCCTTCTTCCCTGGTGTCTTGTAGGTGGCTGCAGGATGTGTTTAATGTGCCCTTGGTCATCCAGATGACAGATGACGAGAAGTACCTGTGGAAAGACCTGACCTTGGACCAGGCCTACGGCTATGCCGTGGAGAATGCCAAGGACATCATTGCCTGTGGCTTTGACATCAAAAAGACTTTCATCTTCTCTGACCTTGACTACATGGGGTAAGGAGAGGGTGCCTGGCTGCCTTCTAAAAAAGCAGATGTAGACGGCAGGTCCTCGAGCCCATGCTGGGTCAGACATATCTGAAATGGCCTAAAGACTTGGGGAATGATTTCCTTCCCTTATGAAACATTAGGATGTGGTTTATTGGTCTCGTTCACCAGCTGAGGTTCCCATTCCCAGCCTGGGACAGAATTGAGGTTTCTCTCCAAGGACAGTTTGTCAAGTTAGGGTCTTTCTCTTTCTTGCAGTACCTTTTTTGTCGCAGAAAAAAAGACTCCCAGCACATTCAGTACTGGGAGTAGTACTTCAGTACTTCACAGTCCAGTTGTTTAAATCTGCCATTCAATAGCCAAAATATTGCACTCAGAAAATCCTTGAATTGAATCTTCTGAGGTCTTCACCATCCCAAACAACTACCAAGAAGTGTGTTAGAAAAATAAGACTTTGTCAGGTGTCCCAACAAGAATATGCTGTTCAACTCAGCAAGTACTTCCTGAACACCTGAGATGCCATGCTCCTCGCGAGGCACTGGTGATCCCCGAGGATGTAAGAGGTGTGGCCCCCATCACTGAGGGCTCGTTATCAGGCCAGGGTGCGGTGAAAGCATGGAGCGGGCTGTGTTGAGACTAAGGGTGGAGGAGCTTGCTTATTACCATTTCCCCAGAATATCTCCTTTATAGGATGACTGGTGGCTTTATATCCAAAGAGAGAAATAGTCACCTTGGTAAGAATTTTGGCCTTTCTACCAACTAGTAAATGAATTCATAACTTACTTTTTTTATATATATCATTTATTCATGAAAGACACAGAGAGAGAGAGGGAGAGAGGTAGAGACACAGGCAGAGGGAGAAGCAGGCTCCATGCAGGCAGCCCAACGTGGGATTCAATCTCAGGTCCTCAGGATCACACCCTGGGCCGAAGGTGGCACTAAACCGCTGAGCCACCCCGGCTGCCCAATTAATAACTTTCTAATATTACCTGTGAGATTTTTAAAATCACGTCTCTGTGGGCATGGAGGCATTGTGGTGTCCTTGAGGAAACACGGTCTTTGAAGGAAGAAAACAGACCCGGGTTCAAGTTCTGGCACCTCTGTTTAGTGGTCATGAGTCAGAACAAGCCTGGTCCACAAAATTGGGTTACATGAGACGTTAGGTGTCATCATTATTATAATTTTCATGGCGCTTTATTTAACATGTCTCCCTCATTCCTTAAAAGGACCCGATTCACCTGCTCGAGCGCTTAGCCATACCCTGGGTCCTGCTGCTTTTTTTCAGGGCCGGGCTGTGCTGGCAGCTAGCTACCCAGTCACTGCGTCCTCTGGTGCTGCCATTTGCCTCCCACAGCAGCCCCTCACGGCCTCATCCCCCAAAAGCCAGTGCCCTCCAGAAAGCACAGATGGTCTCACCACGCCCCCACCTGCACTTCTCCCACTTGTGTCATCATGATGAAGTGTTCACTTTCCATTTAGCTCACAGGCCCCTCTCTCTTGGAGTACCTGTTTTGTCGCAGAAAAAACATTTGGCCAGTGTTCCTCTCCAGCATCACTGCCACCTCTAGCTAGATGAAACACTCTGCAGTTCCATACCCCCACCCCCACCCCGTCTTCTCTACCCAGAGTTCCCACCCCCCTCCTGACCTCACCTCTCCCAACGCAGAGGAGGCCTACTCAGTCTCCAAACACATGGGCAAGCATCCCCTCTTCTTGGGAGCTGTCCCTCCTACAGCCAGATTCATATGTGCCCCTCAGCAGCCCAGGCTCCACCTTGGCCATATCTGGTATGGGGTGAGGGGTGACCCTATCCCGCTAGGTCAGTAAAACAGTTACGGAGTGCTCTCTGTGGCCAGTATCCTCCTAGGCCCTGAGAACACAGCAGTGAGCCAAGCAGAGTCCCTGCCTCCCTGAACTGAGGTGCTGGTGGGCTGGGAACAAACACTTCTTATAAGCCCACAAAGATGGCCAGAGTGGTAGGCATGTGAAGGGGAGTGAACTTTTGAACAGTGCACGTGAGAGGGC
This sequence comes from Vulpes vulpes, assembly GCF_048418805.1. Classification (NCBI taxonomy): domain Eukaryota; kingdom Metazoa; phylum Chordata; class Mammalia; order Carnivora; family Canidae; genus Vulpes; species Vulpes vulpes. The sequence continues at coordinate 126,666,988 of NC_132785.1, read as the reverse complement.
CACCAGATGACTCATCCTCCTCTCAGCACATTCTGAGAGAACATGGGGTCTGTGGTGACTTGCCTAGCCTGTCTCTGCTCACAGCACTTGGTATCCTCCACCTTTGCTCTGCACCTATGCTCCCACCTTTGCAGGAACTTCCTTTTTCTTTTTTTTTCTTTTTTTTTTTTTTAGGAACTTCCTTTTTCTACATTAACCCAGAGTAGGGATGAAAACACAAACAACATGCAAATCAAAGGGTCAAAGGGTCCATGCTGCCTCTTCTTGGAAAGACCTCTTAGGTCGAACCTAAAGTCAGGAAAGAAGTTTTAAAAGTTAAATCCTGTTTTCAAATGTCTTATTCCCTTTAAGAGTATTTTAAACAGTTGGGCATTTTACTTTTTTCTTGAAATTTAACTTAAAATTCAGGTCTTTGATTTAACAAAGCTCCTTCCTGGTCTTTAGGGGCTGAAACTATAAATAAGCTACCCTCCAGCCTCTCTTTGGGTGGGAATGAAGCGGCCGGGGCCCTGAGAGGAAAGAAGCCTGTGGCAGGCAAGGCTGGCTCTGGGCACCCTGTCAGCGCACACTTTCCTGGCTCTGCACGTGGGCCCGGAGAGGCCTTCCTGCCAGGAGCCATAAGGCATGGAAAGACACCGCCCCAGGAACCTGAGAGCTGGTGTTCCAAACTCAGCTCTGCTCCCGGTTGATTTGGTTCCTTTGGGCAAGTCCTTAGATTCTCTGAGCCTCTGTTTTCCTGTAAGTCGAGGGTTTGGTATTAGAGGCAGTCAGGCGGACGCGTTCGTCTGCATGCTCATCCTGACCACCGGTTACTGTGTGATAGACACCTGAGTTACCTGCCCTCTGCCCGCTTGCTCAGCCCACTCATTCACGCAGTAGGTATTCCTTGATCATCTACTACAAATCACACTGACCCTGGGGAAACAGCTGCCAGAAAGCAGCCCACAACTGTGTCAGGGAGAGTCGGCAGGTAACGATGACAAGCCAGGTGGTGATGAGTGCTATGAGGACAAAGGAGGGGGTTTGCTCAGTGGCCAGGAGGTCATGATGCCAACGCCACAGTTTCATGAGAACTTAATGAGGTGCAACATATAAAGTGGCCTTCGAGGAGTACCTAGTGAGTGTTCAGCAAATGTATGATCTAGAAATCACATTCAGCATGTGATTGTCACATGTCACATGTGAGTGTCACATGTCACTGGTCCTGTATAAGGTAATCTGGAAAATGTGCTTTAAACTGTGTGAGTGTGAAGGGCAAGCATTCTCCCCCAAGGCAGTGTGTGGCATTCAGCCATCACTCAGGTCTGTTCCTTGTCCACAGGGGCGAAGTCTTGGCATGCAGGCCCTGTGTCACACTGCATGGGCACTCAGTGCACCCCTGGGAAACCAATCCCCTGCCTGGGGAAGGCTGTAGCGTTCATGGGGCAGCCCCTTCACTCATCCTCTAGTCTGTGTGGCGTGAGCACTGGCTGGCAAAGAAGTAGCCAATCTTCCGAGTAAGGTCAGTTATCTTACTCAGAAGTACTGCTCAGATACCACAGGGCTGGCGTCCTGTCACAGGGAGTACCATAGACTTCCCTCCACGTGGGGCTGAAGGCTGTCATGTAGTGTGACCACAGGTGGAGGAAGGCTGGCCACCTGCTGATTTGTCCTGGCGGTTAGAATTTGCAGTTGCCTCCACCCGAGGATGCGTGGAATCTTGCTGCGGCCCTCTCCCCAGGTGGCAGACAGCTACTTGTCATCATTAGGGTGTGAGCAGCGTGAAGCATGCTGTGGTCTCCCAGGACCCCTCTCCAACAAGAGGTAGTTCCTGTCTCAGCAGGACCACAAAACAGGCATCTTTCCAGGGAGCACTTCTCATGGTGTTGGGTTCCTGGCGCCTCTTCTCTCTCTGACACTGTTCCCACCCCCAGCCAGTGCTCTGGGCCCGAAACTCAGCAAGCTACCAAGTGAAAGCCCCTCTCTCCCCTATCCCTCTCCTGCTGCTGAATGGAAGGGACTCTGCTCAACCTGCCACAAACCCTGGAGCGGGGTCTTTGTTTTTATAGCCCTCCCTGCCTCCTGGCTGCCCCCGACCCAGGCAGCCAGTGCCCCTGGATTTCTGACACCCCGTCCTACTCCCACCCCCCACTGTCACCCTAAAGTCATTGAGGAGTTTTCCATCTAGGGACAAAGGCTTAAACTCCTTCAAAAGCTTCCGGACGTGAGAAAAGCATACATGTTGCAGCCAACCGAGTCTGGGTGTGGATCCCAGCTCCTGTACTCTCTGGGTCTGTGACATGACCCTTAACCTCTCAGAGCCTCGGTGTTTATCTGGAAAGTGCGAAGCTACTGCTTCAAAGTGAAGTAGAGTAGTGTTGACCCATGTCCAGCACTTAGCAGAGCTCCTGCCACATGATACAAACATGTAGTAAACGTTAGCTTTCCCACTTTTTCCTTTTCTGGAAAATGGGAGAGTAGAGCTGCTAAGTATTAGAAATGCCGTGTAAGAAGTCACTCTGGGGGATGCCTGGGTGGCTCAGCAGTTGAGTGTCTGCCTTTGGCTCTGGGCATGATCCCAGGGTCCTGGGATCTAGTCCCACATTGGGCTTCCTGCATAGAGCCTGCTTCTCCCTCTGCCTGTGTCTCTGCCTCTCTCTCATGAATAAATAAAATATTTTAAAAAACAAAAAATGTCACTCTGGGTCCTGCCCCCTCCCTGTGTTTGCTGCACCCTCAGCCTAGGTCCCACTGGTAGCAGAATGGCTGCCACAAGTCCAGGCCTCTTATCAACATCCCTCACCATCCAGGAGAGAGCATCTGGTCGTTTGAATCAACCACTGTGGCCCAGCCCTGTTGCTGCCTTGGTGGCTGGACGTGTCGGTTTCTCTGCAGACACACTGGCAACAAGATACAAATATCTGGCTTCCAATAACACAGAGCAGACTCTGTCTCACAGGAAAGCTCCCTCGGGATTCCCAGACCGGAAGCTCTGCAGCACACTTGACCGCTGACCTGGGCGGAGTTTAAATGCTCCACATTAGCCACTGAATCTGAACCTGTTGTGTTCCTGCCTCATCTGCCCGTCGCCTGGCGCTGGTTTCCATGCGTTTCCACGGCAGCTCCACTTGGCCTGTCACAGCTCTCTCTGCCTAAAGATGCCTTCTGGGCACCTTCCTGCCCACTCTGTGTCCTCAGCCCACACCTGCGCACTCATACTTCACCGTCTGCGGCTTTGGCCTCAGCAGGAGGCCACCCTCTGAACCTGGGGTTTCATTCCGATTGTCTTTGCAGGATGAGCCCAGGCTTCTACAAGAATGTGGTGAAGATTCAGAAGCACGTTACCTTCAACCAAGTGAAAGGCATTTTCGGTTTCACCGACAGTGACTCCATCGGTAAGTGGAGTCCTGTGGCCTGGGGTAAAGTGCTGGCATCTGCCCCCAGGCCCAGCTACCTCTCAGGTAGCAATGTTTGCCCCTCACCTCCCCACAGTGAGCCCAGGGGCAGGTCTTCCCAGGACCCAGCAGAGGTGGTACGATGCCTACAGTCCCATTTCTGGGCCTTGGGGCTGCACTTTGAGGACCATCTGTCGGCCTCTCACCCACTAAGAGGTTTAAAAGTAAGAAAGAAAAGGGTGGGGGTGACGAGTTCCTTTGCATGCTCATGGGGTCCCAGCCAATGTGGGCGGCTCTGATGGAGGCCCAGGGGCTACAGGAGGACCTCCCCTGATGGCCAGGAGCCTCTATTTACCTGGTAAGAGGATGGGCTTGACCCATAGAGCCCACCCTGCCCACCCTCACAGTCCTGTGGCTTGGCCTCCTCACACACACTCTTATGTCCCTCGCCATATACTTCTGTGCCTGTCAGACACGTCAGCTTTCTCTTTCTAGATGCTTAGCTCCTGAAGCAAAGAATTGATCCCTGAGACTTGTGGGCCTTCTAATCCCCTCCCCTACTTTGTTTTTGGAGTACAGTTCCAGGCCAAGCAGCTGCAAGCCCAGGACAGCATCCCAGCCTGTGCCTGCGAGTTTGCCCTCAGGGAGGGGGCACATCCCAGGGCCCTGTCAGTGAGGGACCTTCCAGGACAAGTGCAGAGAGAAAAGCCATGGAGAGGCCTCACTGGGAGGCTCTTCACATGAGCAAGACCCTTTTCTTTGATGTTTCAGTCAGATTCATTCCTGACAGTTGGGGCATAAACCCTGTGCTTTTGAATGGGTTTTTATCCATGGAATGCTGCTTTTTAATGGGAAGATATCTCAGGGAAGGTGGCCCTCGGCAAGCAGGGAGACAATAGACCTATAAATAGCTGCACACACTGTGCTGCCAGACAGCCGGGATTGAGTTCTGGCCCAGCCAACTGCTTGCTGTGAACAGTCCAAGCCTGAATGTCCCCATCTGTAAAATGGGGGCCGTGTGGCACTTTTTCCTAGAGTTGTGAGCAGTAGACAAGCCTGGTGAAGCCCCTGAGCACAGAGCCTGGCACCCACACACGGAATGGCCCCCATGGCTGTGTGTTTTAACAGGGTGCTAGTGGTGGTGGCAGCCATCCACTTGGTCCCCCAGAGAATGACAGGAACCCAAAAATGGGATGTCCCTGAAGTAGGGAGAAGACCCCTGCTAGGAGAAAATATCACAGAGGCAGGACTTTCAGGAGAGAAGAGAAGCTATGCCCCAGAATTAGTCCTGTAGCACCAGGCCGGCCCCACAAATGCCTGGGTGTACCCACATAGCACAGCGGGTGTAGGCTGGCCCTGCACCACTTGTCAGAGGTTACATGAAGGTCAGGGCCCTTTGACCACTTGTGTGAGCCAAAGCAAATAGCAATAGCTGTGTTAACAGCAACATCCAAAATACTGAAAACAGCTTTAGGTATCAGGGTATCGTAATTTATAATAATTAAAGGTGAGAAACAAACCATGTGCCCATAGATAGAAACTATCTCAACATTACAGGACACCTTTACAGGACAGAGGGTGTTTAATAACCACATCGTAAATGTCACCGAGTGAGGGAAGGGGTAAGGAAAAAGCTAGATAGAGCATAATCACAACAGAAATGCAGAGAGAAATTAAGGAAACCTGAAAGGAGGCCCTCCCTGGGACTGTAGATTTGTCTCTCCTCCCTACTGTTCTGTGGTTTCAGATTCTCTTGAGTGATGATCACATCTCTAAAGGGGAGAACACCTATTCGTGTTCATCCCTTTTGCTGGATGAATTAACAAAAACAGGAATTGGTGTCATCCGTAAAAATATTTTGTTTATGCTTTCAGGGAAGATCAGCTTTCCTGCCATCCAGGCCGCCCCCTCATTCAGCAACTCATTCCCTCAGATCTTCCGAGACAGGACAGACATCCAGTGCCTCATCCCGTGTGCCATCGACCAGGTCAGGAGGCAGAGTGAGGTGGTCCTCGGTCTGGGGCGCTGCACTCTTGGATGGGAAAGGAGGTTTTAAAAGGTGTTGGGTGGGAGTCAATCCTGTTAGCGAGTTGGGGGCCCGGGAGCATCCCGTGGTGGGATGTTCACAGGCCACCAGCCAGCCCATCTCTGCCAGCTGTCCTCAGAGGTCCCTCTCTTCCCCCAGGATCCTTACTTCAGGATGACAAGAGACGTCGCCCCCAGGATTGGCTACCCTAAACCAGCCCTGCTGCACTCCACCTTCTTCCCAGCCCTGCAGGGGGCCCAGACCAAGATGAGCGCCAGCGACCCCAACTCTTCCATCTTCCTCACAGACACCGCCAAGCAGATCAAGACCAAGGTGAGCACTTCCCAGGGTGGAGGAGCAGCCTGTGTACACAGGGCGGAACACGCCCCACACACAACTGCACACACACGTGTCCCTCCAGCCTGCTCCGCCACAGCGTTGGGTTCCAGGATCAGTGGCTGCTGCCTGCGACCTTGAGGTGGCCTGTCCCTGGTCCCACCCTGCTCCCAGACTTCAGTTTATTCTGTGTCCTTTCATTTAGGCAAAACCTTGGATTTTCCTTCTTTTTCGTCTTCTCTGCATTTCTCACAAACACTCTGCTCTGGAAGCTACGTCGTGGCAGTTTTCTTTAAAGTAAATGATAGAAAATATTCTAGTATGTTTGAGCAACAGCTGTAGTCCAGCAAATGGACCAGGTGCTTTATGTTTTCTGGCTTTATTTCTCACGGTGGGGATAGTGGTGAGTGCCTTTAGAGGGATGAGGGCCAGAGAGGATGACCAGCTTGACCAAGGTGGGGCTTAGGGGCCACATGTTCTCATGGAGACCAGGAGTGGGAGGGTGCCCTTCAACAGGACAGCCCTGTCCAGCCCAGCATGCAGCAGGCACTCAACAAATATTTGTCCAGTCACCAAAGAAATGAGAATTAGGAATCTGTTTGAGCGTTTTTCTTTCCCAGGGCCCTGCTTCTGTTGCTCGGGGCTGAACTGCCAGTACAAGTACAGGCCCCCCGCTGTCCCACAAAGCTGTCGACATTCTATTTGGAATCAAGTGTGTGTTTGTGGGTGAGACGTTTACAGCGGAAGTGACCAAATCTATTTGAGCTGTGTAAGGCAACCCTCTGAGTCACTGCCCGTGACCCTTCCGAAGTTCCTAGCAGGTTCTGGTTGACAATAGGGAATGTCCAAACCCTCTTCCAGGAAGTGGCCACCGCCAGCTCTGCTACCCTCTCTTGGAAGCCGGTATATTTAGGGCTTTTTCTTCCCCTTTCACTACTTGCTGGAAGTTCCAAAGCATGGAGTATAAAAGAGAGAGAAAGGCTTCTCTTCTCTCCAGAAGAGAAGGCATTTTGTTTGCATTTTTAGTTGTTTTAAAGAAGTTGTTTTTGGGTCTGCCACATTTTTTCTTTTTTTCTTTTTTTCTTTTTTTCTTTTTTTTTTTTTTTTGCCACATTTTCCCCACTCAGGGACCAGCAAGACCCCGAGGGCAGAGTGGGCAGTGAGCATGAAGTCAGGAAGCACACAGCTACAGAGGCCACCGGGGTTGTGAGCAGCCTGTGAGGCAGGACAGGATCTGGCCAGGCCCTTGTTCTCAGTTCCCACGCCCATCCTCTACTCCAGAATCGGCCTCCACACCGGCCAGGGGCAGGACATCTGCTCCAGCCCTCCCAAAAATAACAGCAGTAGCCTTTGCTGCGTCACCACATGCTCGCCCATGTAATCTCACTGAGTCCTGACAACCGCCTGGGGAGCCGTGTCTATCCTGTAGGCAATGAAACCAAGACTCAGAGGGCCCAGGCAGCTTCCTACATCCACTACTTGGTTGTGGGCACCAGAATGCAGCTACCAGGATCCAAAATGACGGAAGCAAGTGAGAGTGGTGAGGCTGGCACCAGAACCCACTCCTTGGCTGCACAGGCCCTCCTGTGGCCTGGAGTCAGGAGCCCCAGGTTGTCTGCACCCTGCCATTTCACTGCCTTTGGCCAGTGACCTTGCTGTCCTGGGAGACCTCTGCAAAGTGGGCGCAGCTGTACCGATTTCATAGATTCAAGACAAGGCTCTCCTGAGACAGCGTATAACAAGTGCCTGTCAGCTGTAAAGTGCTGCCCAGATCGAACAATTTAGTTCAGAATGACGAGCTGGTCAGCTCCTTTGCAGTAGAGACCAACACAGGCCGGAGGCTGTGGCACCGGCTGGCCTGAGCCCCGCCCGGCCTGAGCCCCGCCCAGCCAGCGCCTCCTGCAGGCAGCCTTGGAGTGTGGAGCCCCCTCTTCTGCGACGTGTCTGTAGCACAGTGCACCAGCCTGGCCGCCCACTTGTGATTTCTGATCACAAGACCCTTTTAGTGGCCACTCGGCCCTGAGGCTGGGGGCTCCTGCAGCCCAGCTCAGCTGTCCCCTTGGATGGTAGCAGCCAGAGCACACCGACTCTTGGAGTTTGGTGGTTGAATCAAGTTCTCCCGTCGCCCCTCAGCCCAGACAGCCTGGCTACGCATAGTTTCCTTTTACGCCAGATCACACTGGTTGTACATGTCACTTGCTCTGTCATTGTGGATCCTGGTAGCTGCATTCTAGTTCCCATAGCCAAGGCTGCTCCCCACACCAACCCAAACCCAGTGAGTGAGGCCCCAGCAGCACTGCGGAGTGGCCAGTCCAACATCAGGCAAACGTAAGCTACTGTCAGAAGACTGGTGTCCCAGGAAGGGTCAGCCCGGCTCTGCCATTCACTGCCCCATCCAGGAAGTCCTTGACGCTGTGCCCCATTTTCACATGTAAGGTGGCAAAAGCAATACGGAAGTCACTGGGGCGTTGGGAATTAAAGGATGTCGTAACGGTGATGCCCACCATTCATGGCGCATCTTCGTGCCATCATTCCCAAGGGGCTCGCCCAGGGAGGAGTATTGTGTGGGTGCCAGCGGCATCCACGCATCCTAGAAAACATACAGTAGGCCCGCCTTTCCTCATCTTGCCCTCAGACCAGCACCAGGAACCGTCCCGGGGCCCTCGGGTTGCCTTCACATCCAGCCCCTGGAGCCCGGGAAGCTCTGTTCTCAGGACTTGCTTCCTGGCCCTGGAGTGTCTTCCCTGAGGCCCAGGAAGAGGCCCCTGTCAGCCCCCAGCCCCTGGCCAAGGGAGCCGGAGCTCGGGAGAGCCCAGAACCGGCACTTTCTCTTCCTGGTTGTAGTCTCCATAGTTCTTGCGGTTTGCTTATGTTGGTTTTATTTTACAACTTGCTCTGTTTTGTGAAGGAGAGGGAAGACGAACATGCACTTGTCTTTTTTCTGCTCTCCCAGCATCCTGCCGTCAGCACTTTCCCTTCACGGGGCGCACGGAGCAGGGGTCCCCACCAGGGGGGTGGGTTTCTCTGGCCTCCCCACTGTCGACCTGCTGCTGTCCATGCCCCGGAGCATCTAGTTAGTGATCTGTTCTGAGGTCCTGGGGAGGAGGAATAATCATCTCAACCTGGGAACCAACAGCTCCACCCACCCTTTTCCCCATTAACGGAAAATAGGGTGACATTTGTACATAGTGGGTCTCGCATGCTCATGGAAGAAGGTTGAGGATACTGTCGTTTTTGGCTTTTCTTCTCTCTCCCCTTGGCCCTGCTTTCTCCACGATACCTTCAGTGATTCCAAAAACCATTGTGCTAGTTTCTGAGCCTATTTTTCAGCCCCCAAAACTGCCTATTTTCAGGTGGGGCTGCCTGCAGGCACTGTCTCCCTTTGCGCTTCTGGGCTCTGCTCTCCCTTTTGAGCCCCATCCTGTGGCTCCCATTCTCCCAGCTCCCATTCTCCCTTCCTCGGCAGAGAAGGCAGCAGCGACCCTTCCCAGTTGGTCTCTTTTACCCTAAAGGTGGTCTGTGTCCGCCCATCACCTGAGGACCCTTCCTGCACGTTTCAGCATGGGCAGTGCTTTGGCTTTCCCAGCTCTGTCCTGTGTTTCTTGGGGGGTGGGGTTCAGAATGCGTCCGCCCGCCTTTCCCTGCTTCTCTTCGGTTAGCACCTTCAGTGCCACTTCTCTTCAGTGGCACATATACTGGCTTGACAGACAGGGAGGAACAGTTTGTGGGGCTGCCCCTCCCAACTGTGCACCCCAACCTCCCTGCCCTGGGAGTCACTGGCCCAACTGCAACACTCAGCTCCCAGCCAGTTTCCACGCACATGGCAGCCCCAACCAACTGCTCTTGCTGGCGCAGGTCAACAAGCATGCGTTTTCTGGAGGCAGAGACACCATCGAGGAGCACAGGCAGTTTGGAGGCAACTGTGACGTGGACGTGTCCTTCATGTACCTGACCTTCTTCCTCGAGGATGATGACAAGCTTGAGCAGATCAGGAAGGTGAGCCCACAGGCTGCAGGGTCCAGCTGGCCCCTGGCTCTCTCACATGGGACATGAGGGGTGGTGGGAGCCCCTCAGGGCCTGGGCCTTGGGGGAGGTCCAGCTGCCTTCAGCCACGCGCCAGGAAGCCTCAGGACAGCTAGTTCACAAAGGAAAGCACAGGCTGCAGTGCAGTGGCCACCCACAGCAGTCTCCCCTTGCTGGACACCACAGACAAGTACATCCAAACAAGACAGAATCAAAGCTAAAACAACTCCCCCACCTAGTGAGCGGGGCCTGTGTTGTTGTGGTGTCAGCAGGTGCTTCGAGGCTCACCCGGGTGAGGCAAGTGTCCTGGTGCTGCCTCTTGGCGTGCAGTTTGGGGGAGAAGTATGAAGAGCCCAAAGGATATCTGTAGCCTTTGCCTCGGGTTTTCCAGTCCTCAGAATCTTGCCCACGTAGCAGTCCTAAGAGAGAACTCTCCATAGGAACATGTTTAAAACTGATTACAGTGAAAAATTCAGATCAGACTGTACAGCACTGGGAGGCGGAGAAGCTGGCAGGGTGGGAGGGGGCAGCCAGGCGTCTGGTGTGGGGACGGCATGGGCAGTCGGTGGGAGTCGTGGCCCCCCATCGGGCGGGGTCCTCGGCATTGTAAGAAAAGCAGAGTTTGAGGTGCAGTTTCTTGTACTTGTGAGCGCGGCCCTGCGCCAGGCTTCGCATGGGTACTGCGGGCTGGGCTGGCGCCCGGAGGAGGTGAGGGGTCCAGGCGCGTGGGACGGCTTGTCATCGTGGTCTGTCTCCTCCGGGGCAGGATTACACCAGCGGCGACATGCTCACCGGTGAGCTCAAGAAGACGCTCATCGAGGTTCTGCAGCCCTTGATCGCCGAGCACCAAGCCAGGCGCAAGGAGGTCACCGACGAGATAGTGAAAGAGTTCATGACTCCCCGGGAGCTGTCCTACGACTTTCAGTAACGCTCCTTTTATATGTGCTTATAAAGAGATGTAATTTACCAGTAATTCCAGCCCAGTCAAATCAGCACGACCCGTAGGCTCTGCCACACGGTAATTACTGGCCTGGTGTCTGTAAGCCCTGTGTGCGTATCAGTACTGTTTCCTCCCGTGACGTCCTCCTTTCTGTCTCCTGTGGGCAAAACCTTTGGGGGTTTTGGGGTGATCGGGCGCCAGCTAACATTTCGTGGTTAGACAGTCCAGCTGGAGTCTCTCCCACAGAGCAGTCCCCACGTGTGGGGCTGTCCCCTGGCCAGTCTGCGGGGTCCACAGGACAGCTCCTGCCGTTCCCCACGTTCTCTTCAAACCTGCTCTCTGGAAGAATATGGAGTCTGTATGTACCTGGAATCTAAACGGCATTATCGTAAATTAAAACATGTTTTGGAAAGTGTATGTCAGGGAGTATAACGGGCACAGATGTATTTCAGCCCGTGTCTAAAAATATTTAAGAGAAGAATTGGCAGCTGATAGCTTTGTGACGTGCTTGGCTGAGAGCACCCCCAGCTTGAAAGCTGCTTTTCATGTGGAATATTGGCCCGAGTTGGCCGGGCTTTGTTAAATTGAGCTTTCTGTGGGCAAGACTCCGGTTCACTTACCACGCTCCACACCATGCATGTACCGCACTCCAGAAATCATGCTTCTCCCTGAATATACTAATACTTGGTTTCCACCAGATAATCCTCCACACTCCACCCTGAAAGCCAGTGGCCACTGCACGCTGGTTGTGCCAGATGCTGAGGGGTCTGTTGTCTTTGCAGATGCTTTTGTTTTGACACTTGACTGGCGAGGAAGTCTCTCTGCACAGAGCAGTGCCCTGGGGCAGGTGGATGTAGCTAGAAAGTGCGGCAGCCCTCAAAGCCCTGAGCGGCGCGTCCACGGGAGGCCTGGTTAATCGTGCGCCCTGTGGAGTTTGGAAAAGCAGAAGACCTATCTCAGGGAAGGCCCTTGGTTGAGGTGTCTGTGCTTTCTGGAGGTGCAGGGTCCACTCCCTCATGTCACTTGTTGGCGTGAATAAACTTCCTTCAGTCCTGCGTGTGTGGCCATTTTCTGTTGGGGGTTCAAGGAGGGAGCAGGCCCCTGTGCTGCACCTGCTGCCAAGCGCTGTGGGCCATCCGAGGGCAGCCCTTGAGTCCTCCAGGCCACCTGGGAGTGATGTGTCTCAGTGAGCAGCTGTCCTCCGCAGACAAGGGCGCGGCCACAGGGTGGGCAGCGGCGGGGCTGGGTGGTGCAGGAGCCAGGCTGGGGTCTGAGCTGAGCTGCCCGTCCAACCGAGGCCCTGCCGGGATGGGCCCCATGCTCCCTCTCCCTGCCCAGCCTTACTTGCCGGTGGGGAAACGGAGGCTCGAGAGAGGGCAGTGGGATTTGTCCAAGGCCACACTGTGTTTGTGACAGAGCAGGCCTGTCCTGCCTCTTGCTGTCTCCACACACACAGACGGACCATTTGACAAATGAGGGCACCGAGGGTCCCACCCTGGGAGGTGCTCAGGTACCAGTGTGTGGCACAGCCTCATCCGTCTCCTCCCCCACTTCCACGCCCACTGACCAGAGCCCCAGTCCTGATTACCTGGTGGCTGTGGCCCTCCTCAGCTAAAGGACATCCCATCACTCCCTGCCCCCATATCCCGGGTGCACTGTGCAGATAAAACGAGGGGCCACATGGCAAGTCCCCAGGGCAGCAGGGCAGCAGTGGCTGTCGGCATTGGGGCTGCAGGAGGGAGGGGTTGTGGCCCCTCACAGGCCAGCTCCTCCCACATAGGCTATGTGACTTTGGGCAGGCCACCTAACCTCTGGGGACCCCCACCCCCTCCCTGGAGCAGAAGACTAATGATACCTCATGTTTCAGCCTTAGCAGCAGCAGCAGATCCCTGGCTCAGAGGTCAGGTGACTCACAGAATGGTCACTGCTGGGAAGGGCCACAGCCACTTCCAGTCCCCAGTTTGGTGAGAAACAGGATCTAGGGGATCCCCTAGAGATCCCCAGGTTAGGACCGACCAGTGCAACAGCGCAGCAGGTGTTGGCAGGAGGTGTAGCGTGGGGACTCCTGCCAGAGGAGCTCCGATTGCCCTTGTGGGCGGGTCAGGTCCCCCAGGCTGTGAGGACAGCGGCTGAGCCATGGCTGGGCACAAGGCACAGTGGGCACTGGGAGCACACTGCCAAGGACACACAGGATGAGAACAGAAGGGGGCTCCCGGCCATCAGACAAGTCCTGGGGACTTGTGCCCCTAGGCCCCTCCCAGAGGCCCATGATTCTCCCATCGGCCAGAGACTGCCCATTGTCTCCCGCTGGGAATTTCAGGTGCAGCCTGGACTTTGTTACCGCAGCCGGATTGATGGGAAGACCCAGCTGGGCCCGCCTTCTCTTCCCCATTTCTAAAGGAGGCCTGGGTCGGCCCTCCACTGGGCCTTGCCACCTGGAAGCTGTGGGGAGCATGAGGACGTGGGATGTGGGACATGGGACGTCCTGCAAAGCCAGTTGCTCACCGTGGGCGGGGCCAGCTGCTCAGTGACCAGGAGTCCCCACGCTCCCAGCTGTGCCCGGCAGAGCCCAGAGCACTGCCCAGAACTCTCCTCCCAAGGCTAAAGCAAACGGGCCCCCCGGTCTTCTTGCCAAAAGTGGATCTGGGGGTCAGGGTTTTGATGACCTAGCAACCTTTCGTTAGCACCTGGCTAGAACAGCATCTTTAACTTGTTAGCACCTGGCTAGACTGTGTCTTTAACTTGCAACCGGATGAACTTTTAGGAATCTAGAGCAGGGCTTCATTGCACACCCCCTGAGCACCTACTATGTGCTAGGCCCTGTGCCGGAGAGTCCAAATCAGACCCGTGCTGCCCTCAGACAGCTCACAGTCTTGGGTGGAGCAGGATGATGGGTGGCGGGCAGATGAGGGACCCCACAAGGAGCGAGGGCCCTGTGGGAGCCTGAAAAGCAGCCTTGGGGTCAAGCAGGGAGAGCTTCCTGAAGGAGGTGATGCCTGGGATGTGGAGTCAGAGGAGGGAAGGGTGCTCCTGGCGGAGAGCTCTGGGTGTGAGCAAACGCTTGGGTCAGTGGGACAGGAGGGCCCACCCTGTGTCCTGGGAGAGAGTTGTGTTGAGCCAGAACTGGTCCCTCAGTCCAAAGACATGGCCAAGGCCAGCATCAGTGAGTATGATGGAGGCAGGTGTTGGCTGGCTTTGCCAGAGGGCTGTACCTGCCAGCCCTGGCCCCGATGTCCCCCCCCCCCCCCGCCCCCGTTACTGGAAGCCACGTGGTGCCACCAAGAGGACTTCAGAAGTGCGGGTGTGAGGCCCCCACCACCCCTGCCGCGGAGGGCAGGCCAGCCCCGTCTCTGAGCTGTTCGCTCACCTGGTGTCAGGCGGTTGTGATGACCTGTGCGAGGGACCGGCTCCCAGCAGTGCTCAGGACACACACCCCCTCCCGCCACACTCCAGGCCCCTGTGGAAAGGTGGCTCACGGCCAAATGTCTGGGCAACCAAGGGGCCAGGAACTGGAACGGGCTGGAACCCAGTTTCACTCAGAAAGGGGTTGGTTTGGGATGGGGCTGCTGAGGAGAGCAAGCCTCACGCTGAAGACGCAGTGGCCTCCCATGGCAGGGCTCAGCGCCCCGAAGGCCCAGTGGGGGGAGCCAGCCCGAGTGCTGGGCCTCGGTGTGCCTGTCTGTGTAGTGGGGACATTGGCCACACAGGTCTGGAGGGCTTGGCCTCTGAGGATAAGCCGGCGGCCCGCCCCACAGAGCACCACTGAGCATGCCCAAAGGTGGTTTATTGTCACAGCTCCCCGCTGAGTCTCTGGGACCCCCATCAGGACAGGGTGCGTGAGCAGGCCCGGCGCCGCCTCTGAGCAGCCTGCTGCAGGGGAGCAAGCCGAGGAGAGCCGAGTGGGGGCCTCGCGGGGAGGGCGGCCAGTGGGCGGCCGGCAGGGGTGACGAGGGAGCTGTGACTCCGATGGCATCTCCGCTCTCAAACCACTCCGAGCGACGGCCCACTCCTCCCTGGCTCCAGCGACCCTCAGGCCAACCCCAGGCTGGTGGCAGATGGGCCCCTCGACGTCCTCGGGGTGCGTAGCCGGGCAGGCGAAGCCCCGAGCACGGCTGATCTGGGTGTCCCGGCGGCTCGGTGGGGCCCAGACCCCAACACGCTCTGCGCCTCCGCCAGCACTACGACGTCTGGGAGCCGCGGGCGGGCTGGCGCCGGGGGCGTCGGGCTGGCTACGTGGACAGGCCCCGGATGAGCCTCAGCACGGCCTCGTAGGTGACGAAGACCACCATGTTGACGGGGAAGGCGCGGCAGCAGTTGAGCGTCAGCCCCTTGAAGAGGACTCGCGGCCCCTCCTCACGGACGCTGGTCACCACGCAGTGCAGGAGGCCCCGGTAGCGCCGCTGGCCCTGCCCGTCCGCCTGCAGGCGCGACTTGATCACGTCCATGGGGGTGGCCACGGCCCAGGCCAGGACCCCGGCGCAGCCCCCGGCCAGCAGCACGCCCAAGACATCTGCGGAGGGGAGGGGGGTGCCGAGCGCCTCAGCCGCCAGCCAGAGCGGGGTGGCCAGGGCAGGGCCTGGGTGACCTGCGCAGAGTTCCCCACCCTGGGAGTTGCCGCGCCTGCTCTCCCGGCCCGATCCCCGCTGTGCCTGTCCCCCGTCTGCAGGCCCCGGGCCCCCACTCACCTGGCTGGCTGCGGCCAGCGGGGGTGAGCTGCTCGCAGAGGATGGTGTAGGACAGGAAGTAGGTGGCGAAAGAGTGGCCGTCCCGGAAGAGCAGGGCCGAGCTGCCCTTGTAGAGACCCCGCAGCCCCTCCTCACGGGCCACCGTGGCCAGGCAGTGCAGTGGCCCTCGGTACTTGGGCCCGGACACCAAACCCGCAGGGGGTGCAGGACACATGGGGGGCGCGGCCGACGGCCCCGAGGCCGAGGGGCGCCGCTGCTGTGTCTGCGTCTGCAGCCGGACCTTGGCCACCTCGGTGGGCGAGGTCAGGAACACCTGGAGCGGGAGTGGGGGGCACCTAAGGAGGCGCCCGCGGGCCAGGCCTCCCTTAGCCCCTCACTGCCCGCGGAACCCCCCGGGGGGCTCGGACCCCAAGAAGCTGCTGGCCCGGCCGTCCCGGAGCAGCAGGGCTCAAAGCCAGTGCTCGCTGTTGCAGCACACTCCGCGGGCACAGGGCGGCCTCCATACACGAGGGGAGTTGTGCAAACACGTGGGACTCAGGCGCGTGGGCGTGGTTATCACATAATTAATATGTGGATGTCACGCGTGTATTAGGTAACGATGTAAGCTTTTAGTGTAAGAGTAACACAACACTAAATACTTAATAACGATAACATCGTCCTACTAATGTTACCCACAGCGCCGGCTGGGGGCCTGACACCCCTCACCCTCGGGATCGCCACCACCCCTCTTAACGGGTGAAGAGACCAGAAGCCCAGAGAGGCTCCCCCGCTTGCCCCAGGTCACGCAGCTGCCGAGAACCCACTGAGCCCTGACCCACAGCTCCCGGCCCTCATGCAGTCCGTGCGCTGCCCCAGCCTCAGTTTCCCCCTGTGCTGGGCTGGGGGCGCCTCTTGGCCTCTCCCAACCCTGCAGTCCTGAGGTCCCCCGCGCCCCCACCCTACTCACGCGGACCACGCCAGAGGCAAATCCTGACAGCGTGATGTCGGTCTTGGCGGGCTTGGCGTCGGGGCTGCCGTA
Source organism: Vulpes vulpes (assembly GCF_048418805.1). NCBI lineage: Eukaryota > Metazoa > Chordata > Mammalia > Carnivora > Canidae > Vulpes > Vulpes vulpes. Next base: position 126,650,586 of record NC_132785.1, on the reverse strand, counting down.
GCGAAATCGGCAGATGTGCGCGAGGCAGTGGCGGTAGGTGCCAAAGGACACGGACGAGATCAGGGACACGGTGCACACGGGCAGCGAGAGGCCTCGGTAGAAGCCCCGCAGCTGGCGGGCGGACACACAGGACCCGAGGGCCCGAGTCAGGAGGCCCGGCCGGGGAGAGGGCTGGGGCTGGGCCCTGCTCTGGCCTCCCTGGCCGGGGGTCCTCGGGCCCGCCTACGGCTGCCAAGGCTCTCAGCGTCCCCGGCTGTCACTTCCGAGGTTATGTGAGGGGATGAAGAGACAGAGGGCCAGGCTGGACCTGGGACGGCTATTTGATGAGGAGGAGGAGGAGGAGGACGTTGGATAGCATGCTTTATTGTTGCTATTTTTGCATTTGTTCACCCTCCGACCAGCATCCCCTGGACCAGGCTCTGAGCTGGGCGCTGGGGACACCTAACGGCTCCACCTGGCACGGCTTTCAAGGGGTGCCCCTCCTCGAGGGGACAAACGCAAACGCCTGAGGTCCCTCCCTGACCATCAGAGGCCCCAGAGGCCACCTGCAGGCCCTCCCCTGAAGGCGGCACCCCCTCTGTGCCGACGCCTGGCTCTCGTCCTCAGAGAAAGCAGCAGGCCATCCGGAAGATGACAGAGCTGAGCCTGCCCTGGGTGGTGGGCGGCCCCGGGGTCTGAGGCCCTGACCTCCTCCTGCCCATTACCCGGGGCCCAGGCCTACCCGCTCTCGGCGATACGTGTCCCACACGCAGTGCCCGATGCCCCTGTACTTGGGCTCTGTCTGGATCTTGACCTGTGAGAGAAGCAGGCTTCAGGGAGGGGTGGGTGCAGGAGACCCGGAGGGCAGCCTAGTCCCAGGGGCCTTCGGGCGGCCGGTGGAGGCCTGGCTGTTGCCGTACCTTCACCGTGTCCAGGGGGTAGCCCACAGCAACACCGCAGACACCTGCAAGGAGGTGCAGGGGGAGCAGGTGAGGAGGGAGGCAGGGCCGAACCCCAACCCGCTCCCGCTGGCAATCAGCCCACCCGTCTGTCCACACCATGTCTCATCAACCCTGAGCACATTGATGCAGAGAAGGAAACGGAGGCTCAGCCAAGCTTCTAGCAGTTTCTCCTGGGTCTTGGCTGGGGAAAGCCAGGGACGCTCCACGGCCTCAGCTCGGGGGCCACATTTTGGGAGAGCCTCTGCCCCGACACCTGCTGGGCCGTGTCTCCAGGCCGGGCAGCCTGTGATGGGCCTGCCTTCCAGCTGCGGGGGGTGTGTGGAGTGAGGCACAGACCAGCCAAGGCCAGGAGGTGGGAAAGCCCAGGTCACCCAGGGGTCTGGGAGGGACTGCCTGGAACCACAAGTCTGAGTGGAACAGAACAGAGTGGGATGTGAGGCTTCCCAGACCAGGGCCCTCTCCCTGCAAAGGGCCGGGTGCCACCATCCTGTTCTTTCTCCTTTCCTGACACCAGGGCCTCAGTCCGAGCCCTGGGCACTGCCATGGGGAGCCCAGAGAGCCACAGACCCCTGGGGTTACGTACCCTGGGGGCCACCTGAGAGCCATAAGGCCCTTGGGGGCTCTGCCCTAATCACTAGGCATCCCGGGACTCGAGGAATGCACATGAATGAATGATCGAGCGGAGTGAGTGAACAAAGCAAATGAAGCAAAGGACCAACTGGATGACTTGGTTCGAATTCCCCTCCTTGACCCTCACACAGACCTCACCAAACTCCTACTCGTCCATCAGAGCCCCGCCACGCCATCGCCTCCTCTCTGGAGCCCTCCCTGACCCCTGCATCTGGGCTGCCTCTGTGCTGGAAAACATGTTGATCAGAGTCCCCGTCACGTGGTCTGGCTGCTGTCCCACGCGTGCCATGCCTGTCCTCCACAAGGACAAGCCCAGGTCTGACCTGGCCCAGAGCAGACACAGGACTCGAGAGCCCTTCGTGGCTCCGTGATCTTGGCCAAGTCAAGCCCCCTCTGTGAGCCTCCTCCTTGGGGGGCTGACATCCAGGGCGGCAGCTGGCCTGGGGCCTCAGCAGGGTGCCCGGTGAGGCCAGGGCTCCCGTGTGTCCTGGGTCAGCACTGCCCCCCCGCCCCGGGGGGAGAGCACCCCACGCCATTCCTGGGAGTATCGACCAGCACCCACTGCTGTTTCACAAGACCTGCAAGGCCAAGGGGGCCTCACCAAACAGGCTTCCCGGCTGCAGGATCGAGGGCCCGGTGGGGGGGAGCCCAGCCCCAGCCTGTTTCCCAGGGGGCCGGTTATCTCCCTGGACTCGCCTTTCGCAACCAGCGCTGCCCCCAGGAGGGACAACAGCTTGGGAGGCCGGCAGCTGGGACAGCGCAGCCAGCCGCGGGTGGGGGGGCTCGCAGGGCCTCCCCCCTTCCCCGGCCCACCCCTGCAGCCCGGGTTTCCGGCCCCAGGCCTGCTTGTCCTCACTGTCCACCCCGCCCGGGCCCTCCGTTCCGACCGCAGCTCAGCCACCCTTCCCCACACCGATGGCTGTGAGCCCCCCAACCCCCCCAGCCCCCCCGCCGTGGGCCCGCAGGCCGAGACGTCAGGCCCGTGCGGACCCTCCGCCCCGTGCCCCCTCCCAGCACCTGCGGCCGCACCAGGTCCTGACCACTTCCGGCGCCCCTCGAGCCCCTGCCCTGGGGGACTACTGTCGGGGCCCAGCACACCCCAGCTCCCCGTCTGTTACCTCCGATGGCTCCAGCAACAAAATCCATGGACAGCGCAGGGGTGGGGGAGGCCCTGGGGTCTGCCTGCCTGCCAGCAGTCGTGCCACCGCCGGGGTGGCCTCAACAGCAGCTCGTCAGCTCCCGGGCGACCTTAAATACCGGGGCCGGGGGAGGGACAGGACGCAGGAGCCCGCTGACCAGTGGCGTCGAAGGCAGAGGCCGTGCGGTCAATGCCCAAACCCAGGCACCAGGCAGCTGGACTCCCTCCCACCCCCCGCCCCCCCCGACGACCCTTGTCCCAGTGCCCTTGGGACCCAGGTGTCAGGAAGTGTGTGAGAGGCCACAGGCTGGCTGTCCACACTGCCTGCGGGGCTGAGCCCCAGGCCCAGTCCAAACACCTCCGGGGATGTCCCCCGCCAGGCCCAGGCTCAGGCCTCTGTGGCATCCTCAGGGCTCTTCTGGGTTCCTCCTGCCCGGGACCCCTCGAAGCTCCATCCTCATTCCCTCAGCAAACACCATGTGAGCTGGGGGGAGCTGAGGCTGCAGTGAGGCGGCTAAGAGCCCGTCCTGTCCTCAGGGGGTTCCAGCCGGCGGGAGGGAGTGGGGGCAAGCACGGGCAGCTTGCACGAGCCCCCCCTTGCCCCACGGCGTGCAAATACCGGTCACAGCCCAGCGTCTGCTCCATGCCCTTCCCCCTGCCCCAGTCCCACGGTCCCACGCCGTCCCTGTGCACCCCATCTGTCTGCTGCTCCCCGGGCCCCACCGGGCCTGTCTCTGCTCGGTCCCCAGCGCCCAGCACTGACCAGGGCTCCCTAAGCGAGGGGCCCACAGCTAGGGACCAGAAGCCAGGGCTGCCGACTGGGCCTCTGACTAAGGCCAGGCCCTTCGGAAGGAGAAGGGACCACCACAAGAGGCAGCTTCCACCTGCTGGTTGCTTGCAACCCTCGTAAAAAAATCAGTGACCCCTGGCAGTGCACCCCATCTACAGTTTACCAAGCACTTCTCCTTCACCGGCTCCTGGGGTCCTCATCACAGCCCCCGGAGGAAAGCAGGGCTGAGGGTCCCCATTTTACAGATGGAGCCACGGAGGCCAACAAAGGGGATGTGCCAAGGCCGTGCAAGTGGCAGGGCTGGATGGGATGGCCGAACACTCTGGAACAAGCAGCCCCTTTCTGATGCCAGGGGCTAGGCCCTGGTGCCCGTGAGCTTTGCCCCCATGGCTGTCACCCAGTGGGCCCTCCTAGGGGCTTCACACGTGCTCCCATATGACCCACATGGCAGTGCTGCGAGGTGGCCACGGGGACACTCAGGCTTAAGGAGGCTATGCACCTGCCCAGGGTCACACAAACAAGGTCCCGCTGAGCAGAAAGCTGGCAGGACCGGCGAGGAGGGCCAGGTGTTGATGTCACTGGGCTCAGACAGCCTTGTCCCAGTGGCCCTCGGTCAGGAACCGTGTGTCTCCCTATTTTCTTGTCTTCTGCTGGGTGGACACAGGCCGGCCTTGACCAGGCCGGGTGCTGATGGAGGGGCAGCCCCAGCCCCGCCGCCCAGCCACTGCAGGGTGAGGGGAGGACAAGTTGGCAGTGGCAGCCGCCACGCAGAGGGCAGAGGGCAGAGGGCAGGATGCAGCCCGCGCAGGGCCGATCCCGATGCCCAGCCTGGCCTTTAGATAGACGCAGCTCAGCGTCTGCCTGCATTCAAACCCCAGCGGCTCCGAGACCACAGCAGTAACCACAGACAGGAGTCCCTGCCCTGTGGTTCTTACGTTCTAGGGACAGGGACAGATCGCCAATAGTGAGATGACAAGGGCGCAGGGGCTGCCGGACAGCAGTGAGTGCCAAAGACAGAACAGAGGAGGGAGGAGACAAGGGGCGTGTGGGGCCGCCCACACGGTGACATACTAGACCAGAGTGTTTTCCCTGGTCACCTCCCCGGTGACCGAAGCCAAGTATCGCCGGCCCTTTGTCTCCCAAACAAACATGCTTAGACTTCACCCTTCTCCGAAGCAGACACGGGAGACAGGCCACCCACCCCACCCTTCGGGGCTGTGGTTCGGGTCAGAAGTTCCCCACCCGGCTGTGAGCTTCGGGCGGGCAGGGCCGGGCCAGACCATCCCTGAGCCCACAGCACCCAGCACGGGACGGCCACCCTGGGGAGGCTGGGGGAATAAAGCTGCGAGACAGCAAGTCGGGGAATGGGTGGGCGGGCGGGCGGATGGATGGACACGTGGGCAGATGAAAGATTGGATGAATGGGTGGATAGATGGATAGACAGAGGGAGGGATGGACAGACAGATGGGCCGAAGGATGGGCAGGTGGATGGAGGGGGCGGCGGGGTGGGGGCAGATGGATTGACAGTCCACGATACAAATGAATGAACAGAGTCAGCGTGGGGTCACCTGCTCACACTTGGCTCCACCTGACACAGGTAGAACGAGGCCGCGGGGTGGCTGGGCAGGCAGGGGTCTCGGCGGGGGGAGAGCTCAGGAGGGACGCCCACAGCCTGGGTTCAGCTCCTGGCTGCGCCTCTCCCAGATGTGTGGCCTCGGGCCTGTAGTGTCACCTCTCCGGGTCTTGCAGGGATGGCAGGAGGCAGGGCCCATGGGGAGCCTCCCGTGCCGCTCCTCTCCATCAGCACCAAGGCTGGCTTCAGGCCCTCCTCCGCCACCGCCCGGCCGTCCTCAAGGAGGAGACTGACATCGCACAGGAAACCCAGCCCTGGGCTGCCGCAAAGGGCTCTGGGAACAGGGCGCGGCGCTGGCCCCCCTGCACACACAGACTTGCCAGCCAAGGGGCTTGACACATCCCAAAATGTGTTTTTACATTTTATAAGAAAAGAATAACTCTAAGTTGTTTTTTTAAAGAATCTAGACGGAAGAGAGAGAGCACAGAAAGTGAAAGCCCCACAGGCCAGGTCTGGGTCCTGCTTTCTAGTCAAGGACAAGCAAACACCACATTTTCTTTTTTGTTGCTTTTTTGGCTTGTTTTTTTTGTTTGTCTTGTTTAGCACAGGGAGAGGGAGGGGGACACCTGGGTGGCTCAGAGATTGAGCATCTGCCCTCAGCTCGGGGCATGATCCTGGAGTCCCGGGATCAAGGTCCGCATCGGGCTCCCTGCATGGAGCCTGCTTCTCCCTCCTCCTGTGTCTCTGCCTCTCTCTCTCTCTCTCTCTGCGTCTCTCATGAATAAATAAATAAAATCTTTAAACAACAACAACAACAACAACAACAAAATAGAAAGGGGGGAGGGGCAGAGTGAGAGGGAGAGAGAGACTCTCAAGCAGGCTCCAGGCCCATCGCAGAGCTGGATCTCACAACCCTGAGATCATGACCTGAGCTGAAATCAAGAGTCAGATGCTCAACCAATGGAACCACCCAGGCGCCCAAACATTTTCTTTTCTACTGTCGCCCTGTGCTTTGCTTCTTTCCCTTACCGACGTGTCTGGGACACTGTGCCCCCACAGCTCCTGGGAACTCCCTTCTGGTCTTGTCCGCGGTCCCCCAGGTGTGGCCGAGCATTACGGGGGGACAGGGAGCTGAGCCAGGCTTGGCCCCGGCCCTGGCTGCCCTCGCAGTGTGACCCAGGGGAACCGCCAGCCGGCCTAGGCCTCAGGTCCTGGTCTGCACAGTGGGAATCCTGTTACCCACGCAGACAGCTGGGGCCCCACGAGGGGGCCTGCGGAGCCCTCAGTGTCTGCAGAGCCCTCGGGGCCGTGCCCGGGAGGCAGGCCGTGCCCGGGAGGTAACATGAGCACATGTTACCATCATGGTTTCACTCACAAGATCCGCCTTGGCTTGTTTCCACTTGATACCAGGGGGTGCTCCCACGGGCCTGCATAGGGGTCTCTGTTGTTTCCATGGGGCGCACTCTCAGGAGGGGGACTGCTGAGTCAAAGATACCTGGTCGATCTTTAATTTTCACCTCCTTTGCCACTGGGGCAGGATGTGGAGAGGTCGAGGAAGGGCGGTGGGATTTCCGGGTGACAGAGATGGTCCAGGAGGCCAGAGCGGGCACAGGGGCCCAGGCTGGCTCCAGAGACCGGCAGCCCGGGCATTTCCAGAAAAAGGCGCTCCAGGGTCCGGAGAGCTGAGGTTCCCACCCAGCTCAGTCTGACCAAGAGGGAGTCACTGACCCCGAGTCAGTTTCTGCATCTATAAAACGGGACAGGTGAGAGTGTGCGCTCCGGGCGTGGAGGTCCCTAACGCCCGGCCCCACCGGCTGCTGCAGACCACAGGGCGCCGGGGTGGGGGGGTGAGCTGAGGCAGACCCAGCAGAGGTGGGACACCAGGGCGGGGCCTCACCGGCAGCCTCAGGCCTGACCCTGCTGAGGACCTGCCCCTGCCCCTACCCACACCCCGGCCGTAGCCCAAGCCCTCCCTGGCCTGCTTCCTACAGCATCTCCCGCTGGCCACGTTTCCAGCCCCTGGCAACCCCTTCATGCCCAGGACTCAAACCTGGAATCCACTGGCTGGAAGGGCTGAGACAATTATCGGCCCTGGGCCTCAGGGGTCACATTTGGACAAGATGACCTCTGACCCCACCCTGATCCAAGACACAGGGAGTTGGATTGAGCAACAGGAAGCTCTCTCCATATAAAGCAGGACTAAAGCCTGATGGTTTAGAGGAGGGAAGCTTATTGGCTTTTGTCAATCAATCAATCATTGCAGGGGGCCTGGTCTTGTGCTGGGCACTGGGATCCAGAAATGACCTAGAGACTCCCCTCACCCACCTGCAGGCCCAGCCTGGCTGGGGACTCGATACTATCTACTACTGCAGAACAAATGACCCCAAATTTAGCGGCATCAAATGGCCACATGATGTCCAAGTGTCAGCAATCTGGGAATAGCGTGGCTGGCAGGCTGTGGCTCAGGGTCTCCCCTGACGCTGCCATCAAGGTGTGGGGCTGGGCTGCACCATCTGAAGGCCTGATGGGGGCCGGGGGACCTCCTTCCAAGGTGGCTGGAGGCCTCGGTCCTCGACACAGGGGACCTCTCCATGGGACCACTCCTGACATGGCTCCCAAGGTCCCCCCCAGAGCTGGTGATCCAAGAGGGAGAGCAAGGGGGTGGCCACAACACCTTGGTGACTGTCTCGCAAGTCCTTCCCACTGTTTTCTATTTGCTGGAAGTGAATCACTCATTCCGGCCCACCCTGGTGAGAGGGGAATTAGGAGGTGGAGGGTGTGGACGAATTAGTGGACCTGTCTTCAAGCCACCACAGCCAGCCGGGACTGGAAACAGCTGAACGTGGCCAGCCTGTGTCCACTGGGGCTTCTTGGAGGCTTCCAGCAAGGGGGCACAGCCGAGCTGCTCCGGAAGCAGGCAGGGGCTCACAGGGCGTGGGTGAGGGCGCGTCGCCAGCTGGGCCAGAGCACACGAGTGCCTGGGAAGCCCCCCGAGGCCAGGCTCACCGGGACGCCCCTGCTGCCGGTCGGACGAAGATTCTCAGGAACACAGATGGGGTGAGAGAGGCCTGCCTGCCACCCTCCACCTGGCCCCCCCGGCCCTGTGAGGGGTACACCCCGGGGGGACGCCTGGCTCCCAGCCAGCCCCTCATGCTTCCCGCCACGTGGCATAGAAGTCAGGCTCCCAAGGGGGCTGAGGACAGAGACTCCAAAGGACAGGACTGTCTCTCCGGAGGACAGAGCCCAAAGCTGCAGGTGGGGGGGAGAAGGGGACAGAGGAGGGACTGTCCATGGGCAGCTGCCCGGGAAGATGCTGCCTGGCTGGGCGGCCGTGACAGGCGGAGAAGCCAGGGGGAAGGAGGGACACAGAAGTCGCACAAGGCCCTCCCCGCTGCGAGAGGTTCTGGAACAGGGGGACTCCGGGCCCAGGACTCCTGCAGGACGGCAGGGCTCCGGGACGCCCGACACCGAGGGTATCTGTTGCTTCCCGGCCTGTCCTGCACCTGCGCTCCCGGGGCCTGGCCTGCCGTGTCCGTGAGCAGCCAACACACCTGTGGGCTCAGAGCAGGTCATCCCGCCCCCTGCCGCCGCCTCCCGTGGTGCCAACTCCAGCTCACCTGCCACCTAACCCAGCGCCCTCGTGGGGACACATTGCCCTCCTCCGGCCACTGCCCTCGGGTGCCTGCTCACACGGCCCTCTGGCCTGGGACAACGGTCTGCTCACCGGCCCCGGGACAGCGAGCCACCCCAGGGAGGCCAGCCTGGGCCAGCCCACGCAGTGCCGGGTCTGCACACCTGCTGGGCACCTCCGGCCCTCTGTCCTGCAGGCGGGCCCCTGCACCACCCCTCGGGCCTCCAGGCCCTCCAGCACCCTCAGGCCTCCAGGCCCCGGGCACCCTCAGGCCTCCAGGTCTCGGCACCCTCGGGCAGGCCCCTGCAGGCTCTATTTTTACACTTGAAGCACTTGCCGGGAGTCTATTTATATCGCTCCCATCTTGAGTTTCCGGTCATCTCCTAACCTGGCCGAGCCTCCCTCCCTCTGGGCTCAGGTCTCTGGACCACTCCCAGGCCAAGGTGGGGGGGGGGGTGCCCCGTGCAGGAGAAGCCCGCAGCTCACCGAGAGGCACCCCGGGACACCACCAATGTTCCCAATGCGCGATGGAGATGGTCCAGGGGCCCAGAGCGGGCATGAGAGCCCAGGCCGGCTCCAGAGTGGGCAGCCCGGGTATTTCCAGAAAATGGGGCTCCATTCAGGTGAGTCGCTTCAAGTCTCCCTAAGGAGAGAATTCGGAGCACCCTGCACTTGGGAGGACAGCGGCTGGCTGTCCCTAACGGGTCCCCGGCCCTTCGGCCTCTGTGGCCCAAAGCGGACTCACTTAGTTGGGGGCTGGACTGGACCAGAGGCCGGAGACATCCAGAGGGCAGCCACCGATTCACGGGGACAGAGACCCGTCGGAGCCAGTTCCTGTGAGTGCAGGGCAGGGAGCCGCAGCTCGGTCCCCCTCCTGCCTGCCACAGTCCTCGCAGGCTGGAGACCTTGCCCTCCCCAGGCGGACAGCTGAAGATGCCTTTGGGAAACCCCTAATCTCACAGATGAATAAGGGGTCACTTTATTTTATTTTTTAAAATATTTTGTTTATTCACTTGAGAGAGAGACAAGGCAAGAGCAGGAACAGGGGGATGCGCAGAGGCAGAAGGAAAAGCACACTCGCTGCTGAGCAGGGAGCAGGATGTGGGACTCGATTCCAGGACCCGGAGATCATGACCTGAGCCCGAGGCACGCATTTAACCGCTGAGTCACCCGTGTGCTCCTGAAGGGGTCACTTTATTTTTTTTTAAGATTTGATTTATTTATTTATTTATTTATTTATTTATTTATTTATTTATTTATGAGAGACAACAGAGAGAGGCAGAGACACAGTCAGAGGGAGAAGCGGGCTCCATGCAGGGAGCCTGACGTGGGACTCGATCCTCCAACCCGGGATCACATCCTGAGTGGAAGGCAGATGCCCAAGTGCTGAGCTACCCAGGCGTCCTGAAGGGGTCACTTTATTATTATTTTTTTATAAATATATTTTTTAAGAGATTTTATTTATTTATTCAGGAGAGACAGAGAGAGAGAGAGAGAGAGAGAGAGAGGCAGAGACACAGGCAGAGGGCGAAGCAGGTTCCCTGCAGGGAGCCCGACGTGGGACCCGATCCCGGGTCTCCAGGGTCAGGCCCTGGGCTGAAGGCAGACACTAAACCGCTGAGCACCCCGGGCTGAAGGGGTCACTTTAAATGCAGGTTGTGAGCCCCTCTGTTCCCTGAGGCTGATTCCTAGTCCTGCAAACCTGTGTGTCAGCCACTGTCCTGGGAGGCTCTGATCCTGGAGGCCTAGTGAGGGGAGCCTGTGGCTGGGGCCCCACTGTAGGCCAGGCCGGGACCCCGATCCCCGCTCAGCTGCCTGTTAACCCCCTGCCTGAGTTCCTGAGTTGGCACAGTGATGCTTGCTTTCTCTCTTTTTATTTTTTTCTTTTTCTTTTCTTTTTTAAAATTTTTTTTTCTTTTTTTCTTTTTAATGTAGGCTTCTGGGGCTCCTGGGTGGCTCAGTGGCTGAGTGTCTGCCTTTGGGTCAGGGCGTGATCCCGGGGTCCTGGGATCGAGTCCCACATCGGGGAGCCTGCTTCTCCCTCTGCCTGTGTCTCTGCCTCTCTCTGTGTCTCTAATGAATAGATAAATAAAATCTTTATAAAAATAAATAAATGTAGGCTTCTTGCTCAGCGTGGAGCCCAACGCAGGGCTTGAACTCACGACGCCAAATCAAGACCTGAGTTGAGATCAAGCATTGGATGCTTAACTGACTGGCCCCCACAGGTGCCCTATGACTCTTGCTTTTGGGTCAAACCTGACAGGCAGGGGTGCAGGAGTCCGGCTCTGCAGACAGACAGACAGACAGACAGACACACCCAGGAGAGGCATGTCCAGGAGAGGCATGTCCCCTTCCTGCATCTCCCTGGCTCCTTATCAGCGCAGACTGTAGCCCAGCAGGCCGAAACTTTGTTTCTGAAGCTTTTAATTCTAAAAATACGTTTTAGAAAAAACTACCACCCCCCCCCACACCTCTTGTTCACAGAACACAAGTCCTTGGAGAAGCGTCAGGCTATCAGCCAGCGGGGCCTCCCACTCATTTCACCCCCCCACCCAGGGCCCATCACATTTCATGGCTCTGGCCATGCAGCTTGCACATTTATTGAGCACCCACTGTGTGCCTGCCTTGCCTGACAGTGTTAATGGAGGAGGCAGAGAAGGTCCCTGCCCTGGTGGAGCTTCCATTCCAGCGGGAGAGGTGATAAACGCACAGAGGAACAAATAATGTCACTCTAGGAGCTGAAAGCCACCAGTGTGGGGAGGGGAGGCGGGCTGTCCACCGCAGACAGGGAAGGCCAGCCAAGCCCTGTGTGAGGAGGTGAACAAACGAACAGGGGCCTGAGTTCTGGAGGTGATCTGGGCAAGGGAAGAGCTTCCCAGGCAGAGGAAGCAGCCGGCGCAAAAGCACTGGGGTGAGGATGGGCTTGGGGTATGAGGTTGTGGTCAGATCCCCTTGGGCTTAGAAGCACCCAGGTTTTATTCCAAGTGAGCGGGGAGTCAGTTGGCAGCCCAGCCCAGCCCACCCCACGTCACCCGGGTCAAAACAGCCTCCTGTCTCTGGATTCAAGTGATTTCAGGGTGGGGAGAACAGAGGTGGTTTTCTTTGCCTCTTTTCCTGCTGGTGTTACTAATTCTTCCACACGGGACCTGCCTTGTGTAGGGAATTATAAAGCTGTACAAAAGAAAAACTTGCACCATGGACTTTTCAGTGACCTGGCTTGACCCCTGGTCCCCTGTGACACTCCCTCCCCCACCCGCTGTCCTGCTACTGCTCTGGCTTCCAGTTCCTCCTGCCCTATAAGGCTGGGGACCCAGGAGAGCCCTGCAGGGTGGCTTCCCCGGGGACAGGGGTGGGGCCTGCGGCTCTGCGGAACGTGAGGAGTTTGAGCAACCATATCCTGTGCTCTAATTTTATCCTCAGGAAGCGAAACAGAAGAGACACAGAAACCGACAGCTGACGTCATAATGCAGCTCCAAAATATGGGCATCGCGTCCTCATTTACTTGGCCAGGGCTTCCTCGTTTTCCCTTTCTGGTCTCTTCCGAACTGCCACTGGAGCCCCTGGAGGTCAGGGTTCATGCCACCTGCCCCAAGCATGGCATTAACTTCAAGGCATGTGCATTCTCCTAAAAAAAAAAAAAAAAAAAATTAAATAAAAAATATGTAAGGCAAGGCGCCTGGGTGGCACAGTCGGTTAAGTGATTAAGCAAGCATCCCGCTCTTGGTTTCGGCTCAGGTCGTGATCCCAGAGTCATGCCCTGCATCGGGCTCCACACTCAGTGCAGAGTCAGAGCCTGCTTGAGATTCTCGCCCTCTCCTTCTGTCCCTCCCCCTGCTTGTGCTAACAAAATAAATAAATTCCTTCTCCACTGTTCTCAACTTTCTGATTTACTGCCCTGTTAAGGTACTTGACTTTCTTCTCAAACCTCCAAAACCAGGGGTAGACGCTGCAGGCATTTTGCTTTGCTCCCTGAGGCACTGGCTCCCAGGGAACAACTTGTTCCTAGGGGTGAGTCACCTGGATATAGTCTAATTGTCATGCTTGGGAGGCCTCCAGCTAGGGGAGTGCTCCCATAGCCAACTCCTGCCCATTTTGGGTCTGGGCTTCTCCAGGGGCCAACATGCTATTGCTTTTCTGGTTCCTTGAGGTCAGAGGCTGGCGATATTCAAACCCAGGCCTCCAGACCCCTAGTTCAGGGCCCACCAGCCATCACGAGCACTGGACTAAGAGTCAGCAGACCTGGGTTTGGGTCTCTGCTTAACGAATGTTCTATCTAGAGTCTAAGAAGAATAAAAGGAAACCATACATTGCCATTGGACTCCTGGTGGCCTGTGTATCACCACAGGCCACTGCTTACATACACCTCACATATCCCCTAGTACCAGAACAGAGTATTAAAACCTTGGAAACAGGCGCACCTGGGTGGCTCAGTCGGTTTAGCATCTGCCTTCGCCTCAGTCATGATCTCAGGCTCAGGGTCCTGAGATCCGATGGTGTGGGGCTCCCTGCTCAGCAGGGTGTCTGCTTCTCCCTCTGCCCCTCCCCACTTGTGCTCTACCCTAATAAATACATTTTTTAAAATTTATTCATTCATGAGACGGGGGTGGGGGTCAGAGACCCAGGCAGAGGGAGAAGCAGGCTCCATGCGGGGAGCCCGACTGGGACTCCATCCCGGGACTCCGGGGTCACACCCTGGGCCAAGGCAGACGCTCAACCGCTGAGCCACCCGGGCGCCCTTAATAAATAAAAATCTCAAAACAAAAAGAAAAGCAAAGACCCTTGGGTACTGATCCATTGTCATCCCCGTGCTGACTTCAGAGCCGGTCCAATGAGAATAAGCGAACTGTGTGACCTGCACCCCGGAAACCCGGCAGGGGGTGGAAGCTGGGCCCGGCCTGAAGGGTGCCCCTCGCTGTCAGGGGGAGGCCGGGCGCCCGCCGAGCCAGGCCCCACCGCAGGTCCCCGCCCGGCTCCCCCCTCCCGAGCCGCCCCTCCGCGCGGGGACCTGCCGGGCTCCGCCCCCCGGGGCCCCGCGGCGCGCGGGCAGGTGCGGGACCCCGAGGGCGCCCCCCGGAGCGGCGCCTGCGCGGTGTCCCGGCCGGGGGCGTCCGAGCCCGCGTCCCCGCTGCACCGGCCGGGCCCGGGGCTGCGGCACGGTCGGGGCCTGGCGCCCGCCCCGCTCGGCCGAGCCGTGGACCCGCGTCGCGCCCGCCGGAGGTCCCCGCGCCGCACAGGCCGCCGCCGGGCCCCGGACCCCGGACCCCCGGGCCCCCGGACCCCGGGCCGCCGTCCCGCCGCCGCGCGCCCCCGGCCACCTCCGCAGCCCGAGCGGCGCGGGCGGGCGCACGAAGCACATTCTTTGTCTGCGGCGCGGCCCGCCCGCCCCCGAGCGCCCCGCCCCCGCGCGCCCCGCCCCGGCCCCGCCCCGGCCGCCCCCTCCCGCCCGGGCGCGCGGGCCAACGAGGCGCAGCGGCGGCGCGCAGAGCCCGGGGAGGGGCCGCGCCGCGCCCGCCCATTGGCCGCGCTGCGCTCCCGCGGCCCCGCCCGCAGCCCCGGGGGCAGGCCGGGGGCGGGGCGCGCGGCCCGAGGTGAGGGACCGCGGCGGCGGCGGGGCCAGGGCGAGCGAGCAGCCGGCGGGCGAGGGACGGCGGCCCAGGACCCGCGCGCCCGGCCGCCCCCGCCCCCCCGCCCCGCCCCCGGGCGCGCCCCCGCGGCCGCCAGGCCGAGCCCCGAGCCCGCGCGCCGGGGTCCCCCGACGGCGCCCGGGCCGGCGAGGGCCGCGAGCAGGAGGCGAGGAGGAAGGCGGCCTCGCGGGGGCCCGGCCATGGCGCTCGACTTCCTGGCTGGATGCGCGGGGGGTAAGGATGCCGCGGCGGGGGCCGCTCACCTGCGGGCCGACGGGGCTCCCGGGACGCGGCAGGTGGGGGCGCCGGGGCGCACGGGCCTGCCCAGGGCGGGGTGCGGGGTGCCGGGGGCCGGGGGCCGGGTGCCGGGTGCGCCCCGCCCCGCGCGCCCTCGCCGAGGCCGCATCGCCCGCACCTGCGCGGCATCCGCGGCGCCCGAGAACTTTGGGGCCGGCGCCCCGCTTCCCCCGCAGGTGCCGCGCGGGGCTGGGCTGGCAGGGGGCGCCCCCCCCCCCTCCCCGGGACCGGGCGGGCCAGCCCTCGGTCACGCGTGCGCGTCTCGCGGAGGGGCCGCCAGGGGCCTCCCCGCCGAGGGGGCAGAGATGCGGGCGCGTGGCCCCAGGCCGGGTCCGCCCTCAGGCTGGGCTTCTCTCCTCCCGCACCTGCCGTTGCTGTCGCCGTTGCGCGGCTCGGTTGGGCGCCGGGCAACCTGGAGGCCGAGGAGCGACTCGCAGTGGCCTCCGGCACTTGAGCCTGAGCAGTCGGGGCAGGAGGACGCGGTGGAGGCGTGTGCCGGGGAAGCCATGTGTGAAGAGATCCAAGAACTTTCCCAGGCCGCTACCCCATCAGGCCTCAGGAAACCACCCCTCGAGCTTGCCTTAGGGGTAGAACCTTAGGGCTTTTCATAAACGGGTGCGTTTGTCCTGAGCCCGGGCCGGAGGACACCGCAGGGGCCGCCTCTGCAGATCCAGCTCTCAGCTCCCCCACCCCGGGACCCCACCCGGCGCTTCCTGTCTCCCCCTCCCCCGTACCTGCCCGCATCCCTGCTGGCTCCTCCTGGCCTCCAGACCCTCCTCCTCCCTCCATGGTGGCTCAGTGAAGGTGGGCTGACCCGTGGCCAAAGACCCTTTCCAACCCCTCGGGGAGTGGGAGTTCTTTCCCTGGAGGGGCAGGATTCCTTCCGACGTCTCCCAGGTGTCCTTGGAGCCCCCTGGGAGCTGTGGGGTTTGGGGGAGCACTACTCATCCTAAGGCCGGGCCTGCTTAGGGACCCATCCCCCCAGGCACACGTGTTCGCTCTAGGCGCTTGCTCACAAAAGGCCCCTCCCCCGAATGCCTTCTGCCCACCCTCCCCAGGCCCACCTAGGAGATCCAGGATGGGGGCGAGATAAGGGTGCGGCCCACACGCAGCTCTAAGCCACAGCCCCACCCCACTGCCTCACTCTCACCCGGGCACAAGCCTGGGGCTGCTGGTGCGCACCCACCTCCCTGCTGGGAGAGTGGAGGCCCGAGTCCCCAGGGGGTGAGGATGAAGATTCCTTGTGTCGGTCGTCAGCTCCCCTCCCCCTGGGATCCTCTCCTGCTCTTAAGTGACCCAGGAGACACCTTGGCCTTGAGAAGTGGAGGGACGAGGGGGACAGTGGCCTGATGGCATGGCGCAGCCTTTGCAGGGGGACCGTCTAGGAACTGTGCGCAGGTAGCGCTCCCACCTCGACCCCTGGCTGGTGACTTGGGCTCGGGCTCCTCCAGGCCTGGAGGCTCAGGGGAGGGTGATGGCGGTGCTTCTCTGGGGGGCCTGGGCGTCCCTCCAGATTCGGGATCCTGGGGGGAGAACTCATCACCTCTGATTGGCGGAGTGTCGGGTCACGTGTTCAGTGTCGCCCCCGGGGAGGAGGGCCAGGCACCTTGACCGACTCTGTCCAGGTGCTCACGTGGTGGGAAGGTCGGAATGCCGGGTGGGTGCCGCCGGGGGTCAGGCCCAGGTGTCCGGCCCAGGTGTCGGCGCTCATCAGGCCCAGTGCTCTGAATGGAGGGCTCCCTGGGGGCTGAGGGGGGCGGGGAGAGGCGTGGACAGGAAGAGGTGTGGGGAGCTGCTCAAGGAGGGGCTGAGAACCCTGCCCAGGGGAGTGGTCCCCAACCCTACCCTGGAGTGCCATGGGGTGCGGGTGCCCCTAAGAATCCAGCTCGCATCAGGCACTGAGCACAGGCTTCGGGGGTTCCAGAAAGGGTCTGCTTGGGCTCCCTCCCTGGCCTGTTGGGGAGCTGGCCTGGCAGGGCTTCCTGGCTCTCAAGGGAACTGTGAGGTTAAAAGGATAAGACTTTGGGGACTGGAAGCCCTGACGAGACAGGCCTCAAGGCCCACTCTGTTCCTGTGAATGGGGATGTCCTGGGTGAGCACTGAGCTCCTCCCCAGAGGCCTTGACAACGTGGGGATGCAGATGGCTGGCTGCCACTGGAGGCCTTGCTGGGCCTCCCAACCGGGGCTGGTTGGGGTCACCCCTCCAATCCGGGAGCTGACAGGCTGGGGCCAGAACCTGAGCAAGTCCGGGGCCAGAGGTGGGACCCCACACACACACACCAAGAAGGGAGCCCCCACCATTTCCAGCATGTGCTCCTTGGGGACCCCACAACGGGGCCTGGCTGGAGAGGGCATGTGTGAGGCCCCCAGGGGCCCACAGCTGGAGAGAGAAGCAAGGCCAACCAGCATACCCCAGACAAGTGTCAGCTTTCCAAAAACTCCAGGAGATCAGTTACAGCCCAAGAAAATAAATGCTAGAACTAGGGTGTTCAAATTTAGAAAATTCATAACACGACAGGAAAAAGAAGGTGGATTGCAAAAGATAGAAACAAAGTGTGTCTCAAAAGACCAGAGACAAAGGCATGGAAGTCTTGAGGGAAAAGACGCCTTGGGGATGTCTTCTCGTCTTCCTGTGAATGATAGGGGTTCCAGAAGGATAGAAAGGTCTGGAGAGGATGATTAGGATGAATATGTAATAGTGGAAATTTTCCCTGATCAGAAAAAGGCCTGAGTCTGGAAGTGAAAGCACTGCCGTGGTACCAGGCAGGGTTACTTTAAAAAAAGAGAGAGAGAGAGAGAGAAAAGACACACCCTTGGCATCTCGATGACATTCCTGAAATCTACAGATAAAACCTCTGGGGCTTCCTGATAGAATGCAGAAATTATTGACAAAGGAGAAGAAACACATTGGCAACGGATTTCTCAGCTGCAGCACCAGAAGCCAGAAGATTCTGGGATACTGGCCTGGGCCTGAGAGCCTCCCCAGAGCACAGGACCCTTGTTCCCGTCAGTGTTCAAGAAATAGATTATGCAGAGGAGCAGGAATTCGGAGGCCATTTCCCTATATGTTACCTTCGAGAAAAAAAAAAAATCCAGAAAAGCTCCAACAAAAGCAGCTGGTCAGAGTAGAGACCCCAAGAAGGGGCAGAGGCGAGGGGGAGAGGGACCAGCTCTGAGTCTGTGGTGGGGTCTCTGGGGGGTGAGCAGAAGCTGCAGGGGTGGGGACTTCTTGGGGTAGCTCTTACTGGGGTGGGGTAGGGCACTGGGGGGAGCAGAGAGCCTTGGGGGGGGGTTGTCGGTTCTTACCCTTTTTCTACATAATGATTCTAAGCGTTAGAAACAAGAAGTAACCTTTAGCTGAACTTAAACGTTACCAAGCAGAAAGAGGACAAGTGGCAGTTTGCCTGAACCAACAAAAATGCAGAAAGGAAAAGGAGTAAAAGAATTCATTCACATGAAGTAAGATGGAGTCGTGTCACATCTCCCGACTTGGCAAAATCAGAGACAGCTTCAGAGGGGAGCAGAAAGCAAAGCCGAGCCGCAGCTCCTTGTTTCCAGGAGCCCTGAAAACAAAGTAGTAGAACCAGGTTGAAAGTTAAACGTCACTGGGGCGCCTGGGTGGCTCGGTCAGTTGAGCGGCTCAGGTCATGATCTTGGGGTCCGGGGATCTAGCCTCCACCCTGGGCTCAGTGGGGATGCTGCTTCTCCCTCTGCCTCTGCTGCTCCCCCTGCTTGTGCTCTCTTCTCCCTTGGATAGGTAAAATCTTTTTTTTTTTTTTTTTTTAAGATTTTATTTATTCATGAGAGACACAGAGAGAAAAACAAAGACACAGGCAGAGGGAGAAGCAGGCTCCGTGCAGGGAGCCCGATGTGGGACTTGATCCCGGGTCTCCAGGATCAGGCCCTGGGCTGAAGGTGGCACTGGTTAAGGAGGAGGGTTCCAGGCCCAGAAGACCCGGGTTCGAATCCTCAGTCCACCACCATGGATATATCCTCTGGGCCTCCCATTCCTCATCTGTAAAAATGGGCTAATGGTCCTTTCTTTACATATCGGGAGGTAGAAACGTTACCGTTTGCCACTCAACAAATAGTAACTGTCTTAATTATGAACACTCCTGGCAGTAAAAAGAGAACTTTAAGAGATTCACACACAAAATGCTAGGGAGGAAAGTGTGGGAGTACGTGCATGGGTTACTCCACCTCCCCAGCCTCCCTTTCTCCCATGGATGGGGTAACAGGGTGCCGAATTCCCTGTGACATATGCACCTGAATAGCACTCGGGACTCCAGTTTGGAGAGCGAGCCTTTGTCCTTGGGGGTGGGGCTGGGGTTTGGGCCTGGCTTGGACTGCTGCGCATTGTGGGTGATCACAAAGTCAGGAGCTGACCGCCCGCCCCCCCCCCCCCCCCCCCCCCCCCCCCGCCCTTCCCCGGGCTGCAGGTAGCTCCCCTGCAGGGAAGGGAGTGCTCAGCCAGCATCTGCAATACCTGGCTGCCTCAGGGCCTGGTTCAGCACCGCAGGGCAGTGGGGGCGGGGGGGGGGGGGGGGGGGGGGTGCGGCGGAGGTGATTGATGGTCACACCTAGTACTGGTGAGATCAGTGAGCCGCAGACCTGAGTTCCTTGTGAGCTTGGCCAGCTGGTGAGTGGCGGAGGGAAAATTCAAATCTGGGTGACTCGCCCTGAGTCGTGGGGTCCCTGGCATGGAGGTGTTTGGTGGGGGGTGGAAGACAACTTCTGTCGTCAGTCAAGTGTGGTGAGCAGCAGAGGGGGGAGAGACACCAACTTTGAGTAGTTCAGATCCTGGCTTGATGTCACGGACGTCACCCTCTTATTCCCACTGCTTGCACAGAGCCAAGGACAAAGGAGCACACAGTAGGCACCTGGCACACAGTAGGTGTCCAATAAACATCTCTGTCCTGTCAGGTGACTACTGTGCAGTCCTCCTAGCTGAAACTGCCCCCCCCCCCCCAGCTTTCTGAGTTTTCTAGGACATGTGGGTGATGGCCTTCCTTTTTCCCTCCAGGTGTGGCAGGCGTGCTTGTGGGACACCCATTTGACACGGTCAAGGTGAGTCTCTTGTCACGGTTTTACTGTCAAGTGTTTGTGGAGGTGCAGACCTTGGACAGAGGCCCCTTTACAGGGACCTCACCTTAGGAATACCTGTAAGATCTCCCCCTGGGTTCTAGAATAAAGGTAGCCTCAGGTTCTCTGTGACACCTAGGCGGATGGCCGCGTGTCCACTTTCCTTCTGGGTCTGTCCCTACGTCTCCCAGGTCGGGGCACAACCCAGAGGGTCCATCGTGGTACCTGGCCCACTGTGACCGAGAGGCTGAAGGGCGGGCTTCCCCTTGCCCAGAGCAGGGTGGGGGGGCCCCGTTCTGATGCAGAAGCCCCCCTACACATCTTGAAAGAAAGAGCAGTTCAGAGAGAAAATACAGAAATCGAGCAAAACCAGAACTTGTCAGGACTTCCCATGAACATGGTCTTCACACAGTGGTGACCACCACTGGCTCGCATCAGTTCCCAGGGGCTGGTGTGCACCGCATGGAGCGTGTGGCCCCAGGGGGCAGGCACTCGGGTAGTTTAGCCCCGATAAAATCTTCGGATCCAGGTCCTCACAGGCTCAAAATGGAAACAAAGGAAATCCATGTTCTCCGGCTGGAAATTCCCAAGTAAGATTTTCTCCCCATTGTGTGGGGATTTTATGTCCTTAAACCAGCCAAGTCTGGACTTTCCCCCGTGGGCTTCACCTGGGAACTAGGGCGCGCTCGGAGCAGCAGGGCGCGAGGCCAGGCCCGTGACCCACCGTGAACCCTGACCGTGCCCCTCTTGCAGCTGGAGCGAGGGGGGAGCAAGGGCAAGGATGTCATGCCCAGCTGGGTTAGAGGTCACTTCCAGTCCCCTCTTTTTTTTCAGTGGAAGCCAGGTGGCCCTTGGGCAAGGAAAGGACTCAGGACCTCAGGGCTGGGGTTTCCTCCAGCGCAGGCACGGGGGCCGGGCTTTATGCGTTGGCTCTGACTGTAAGTTCTGGCAAGCTCCTGTGAAGGTGCAGGCCCCCTGCCAGCCGATCTGCTGTGTGCCCCTGGGCCGTTGCTTTACCTCTGAGCCCCCTGTTCTCGTCTGCAAAATGAGGCGACGGGCCAGATTACAGAGGCCCTGGTGGCACGGTGCTCAGTGGTAGAGTTTGGGTTGCATGAAATGCCATCCTGAAGGGCACAGCCTGCCTTCCATCCCATCGTATGCAATTCAGGGAGAAGGCGGGAGGACCGGTGGCCACACAGCAGCCTGTGTCCCTGCACAGCCCGCCGAGGGCCTGTCCACACAGCTGCCGGCCCCCAGGCCAGAGCAGCCCAGGGCAGCCTGGCGCTGAACACGTTGTGCTGTGTTTATATCTTGTGGTCACATGTTGTAAATGCCTCTGTGTCCGGCCAAGAAGTGACTCTGGCTTCGCTTCCTCAGCCTAGCTTTGCAGAGGCCACGCCTCTCTGAGCCATGACTCGGCCTGGGCATGGCCAGGTCCCCGTCAGCTAGCACCCCCGTCCCCCCCACACCCAGGACCCCCTCATCAGTGCCCCCAGGCTGGGGACTACTCTGTCCTGGTGTCTCTGGCCCCCTCATGAGCTCTTGGACCATGACCAGCGCCCCCAGCAGAGCAGTGATTTGGGTGCAGGAGCCTCTCCACCCCACAGGGCTTCTGCCCCTTGGACCCCCTCCTCTTGCTCCTGGAGGGTGACCTTTGAAGAAATCTATTGGTGAACTTTCTTTGGCCACCACTGCGGCCCCACCTGCATCACATCTGGGCAAACCTGTCTAAAAGCCAAGCTTCTTATGGGTAGGAAAAACGGCTCCCCTAGTCATCACCTCCGTCACTCAACTCGTGACCCCTCTTGTCCTACTTACGGGCTCATGCACTTTTTATTACGTTGTGCTGATCAGGGAACGTGCTCTTTTGGTTTAATTTAATGCTGCGTCACCAATGGCCTTTTTTTTTTTTTTTTTTTTTTTTTTTTTTTTTTTTACTGGCTCTTTCCCAGTGTGAAAGTTAAACAATTCTCATTAGAAGAAAATTGGGAAATGTAGAAAAGCATATTATTTCATTAACTGACAAATCAGTTTTCCCATTCTGTACACTTCCTTCAGAATCCTCCCTATGCCATCATGCCTGCCATGGGTATGTATTATTTTTAATGTGTGTGTGTATTTTAAAGATTTTATTTATTTATTTGAGAGAGAGACCATGAGAGAGAAGTCCCAAGCAGTGGGGGGTGGGGGGGATAGAGGGAGAAGCAGACTCCCCGCTGAGCAGGGAACCCGACACGAGACTCGATCCCAGAACCCCGGGACCATGACCCGAGCCAAAGGCAGAGGCTTAACCGACTGGGCCACCCAGGTGCCCTAAAATGTGATTTAATCATCAGGTGCATTCAGTTTTTGGTTCGCTTTTTTTTTTTTTAAGATTTTATATATTTATTCACGAGAGACACACAGAGAGAGGCAGAGACACAGGCAGAGGGAGAAGCAGGCTCCATGCAGGGAGCCCGACGTGGGACTCGATCCCAGGACCCCGGGATCACGCCCTGAGCTGAAGGCAGATGCTCAGCCACTGAGCCACCCGGGTGTCCCTGTTGGTTGGCTTTCTATTACAAAGAAATGTAGGTTGTAAAGACATTTTTTTTTTTTACCATTGTAGAAACATATAAACTAAAAAGGAAGAAAAAGAGGTGTCTGGGTGGCTCAGTTGGTTAAGCACCTGCCTTCTGCTCAGGTCATGATCCTGCGGTCCTGAGTTCGAATCCTGCATGGGGCTTCCTGCTCAGCAGGGGAGCCTGCTCCTTCCTCTCCCTCTGCTTTATTCTGTCTTCTCTCTCAAATAAATAAATAAAATCTTTAATAAATAAATAAACAAGTAGGAAAAAAACCCCTATCCTCCATATATGTCCCCCTCCCTAACCCTCATTAGTGATTTCTGCTTAAAACCAGAAATCTACACAGACCCATATATATTCCTCGCTTTTGGCAAAAGTGGGATTTACTTCAGTAGCTCTGTTAGTGTTGTTTTAACTGAAATTTGCCACATGTAGAAAAGTGCACACACGCCCACTGTCGAGATCTCTGAATCCTCAGGAAGCTCACGCCTGGGGAGAGCAGAACAAGGTCAGCCCCTCCAGGAGCCCCCCGGTCTCCCTTCTACGTCACTGGACAGGACGGTCATCAGGGACATGGGGTCTCCACCCGTTGTCACCGGGGAGTGGCCATCCCAGGGCAGGGGAGGGGATGGGGGGTTGGGGGCTGGCCCTGGGGGCTCCTCGCCCGGATGCGATGTTGACATTTTGTGTTGCTTTAACCGCCTTTACTTTCTGAGCTAGGGGCTGTCTCCATCCATAGCAAAAGTGTAACTTTGTTGTAGATGAGCGTAAGCCTCACCCTGGAGAGCGCTAGTAAGTACAGACCAGGGGAACCCACCCTTCTCTGTCCTCTCTGAACCAGACCCTGGGCCGAACCGCACCCCGCCACACCCCTCCTCCTCCCACCCCACCCAGCGTCCTCCCTGACTAGCAGGGCAGGGAGGCCTCGAGGTGAGCTTGGGCCTTGCACATCCTGGGGCGGGGACGCAGGTGGGGCTGATGGAGAAAAATCAGCCCCCTCTGGATCAGAGGGTCCTCACGTTGGGGTCGCTCGTCCCCATGGAGAGCCAGGAGCCGTCTGGGCCTGTGTGCAAATGACCACTTTTCCAGGGGCAGGTTCGCCAATCCTCAACCGAGATGTTAACCTCAACTGTAGATTGGGCCCCACTTCACCCCCATACCTAGTCCCCCAAACTCCAGCCAGCGAGTGCTCATCCCTGGTCCAGGGGTCAGTAACAAAGGGGGAACGGGGCCTCTTCCCTGCTCCCTGTGGGGCCCAAGCTGGCACCAACCTGGACATGAGCACATCCCACCTGCAAAGACTTAGAGCCGCCCTCCAGGTGCCTGAAAATCCAACCCAAGCACCAGCCAGCTCTGTCTGCCTCCAGGGCGCAGGTGGTGTCCTTGAGCAGAGCTCAAGATGTTAATATGTCATTAAAGTGCAGCAAGTGCTTTTGCTTTTCTCTGAAAATTCACCCCTCCCCTGCCAGGCCCTGCAGAGCCGGGCAGCCAGGGTGGGAAGGGGTGCCGGGGTGATCCGCTGCAGGGGGCTCTCGGTTGCCAGCCGCTTCTCCGAGCAGTGGCTGCCAACTGCAGAGGTCCTCGTGTGCAGAGATGGTCCTTTTTTTGTTCATGAAAAACATAGTCTTGGAAGTGCATGTGGCCGTCGAAGGTCCACTGGAGGGCTCTGGCCAGCCAGCACCCCCCACCCCACCCCACCCCACTCTGGCCCCGACCAACACAGCCGAGCCACTCACATTGCTGGAGAGGACACAGAGCCTCAGCTGACTTGCAGGGCATCTCTGAGCCTCAGTGTTCCCATCTTTGAAGTGGGGGTCACTACACCCACCTCGGCTGGTCATTCCAGTCTTAGGCCCTCTGGTGCTGCCGGGCACAGAGGGGTGTTCACGCCATGGCCCTGGCGGTGGCAGTGATTTCTGAGTCAGCTCCTGAGAACATGACTTGTCCTAGCTCACCCTCCCACCCCCATGACCTGGATTCTGAGTTCAAGAAATGTGCTCCCGCTCCCTCCTGCGGGGCCTGCGTATCAAGCTCCGAGATAAGCTCCCGGTCAACAAAGAGTACTTTCACGTTAAGAGGTTCTGGGCTACGGGGCTCCAAGGGCAGCGGGGCTGGAGCTCCCAGGTCCCGGAGGCGGCAGGGACATGGTCACCAAGGAGGCTCTCCGCCGTTCTCCCGTCCCTGCTTTAACTCACGACCACTGTCCTCAGAGGGGGCTACTGGCGGAAATCAGGAGGCCCTCAGGGTCTGAGGCTCATTGCTTTTAACACCCAAGGGGGCACCGTCAGCCCCTGAGGAGGGGAGTTGGGTGATGGGAATTCGGTGGGGAGCCCCTTTGGCATCAGCCATGGTTTGCCACCAGGGCAGTGGGCAGGTCTGGGGAGATGCTTGATGTCCCACCGTCTGCGCATCGTGCAGACATAATGCAACAAGAGGCTCAGCCTCCAGTTGCCTCTGGTTGCCTGAGATCTTGGGGACCCTGTACCCCCTATGCAGCTGGCTGTCTCTGTGGCTGTTTCCCCACTGGATACCCTGCCCCCTGAGCAAGCACGGACACCCGGCCCTGCCCCATCCTGGTAGCCGTGGAAAGCTCCCGGGCTCCCCGCCTCCAGCAGGGTCCGGCCTTGAGCCTCCGTGGGCTGTCCTGAGGGCTGGGTCGGGCAGCTGGGAGCTGCGGCCTGGCTTGCCCACCGTCCGGGCCCCTGTCCTTGCAGGTGCGGCTGCAGGTGCAGAGCGCGGAGAAGCCTCAGTACCGGGGGACCCTGCACTGCTTCCAGTCCATCATCAAGCAGGAGAGCGTGAGTGGGGGGCCCGGGGGTGGGGGGGGGCGGTGAGGCACCAGGTGCAGGTGGGAGGGGAGCGGGGAGCGGGGAGGGGCGGCGGCCCGGGCTCCCCCCCACCCCCGTGCCCGCGCAGGAGCGCGCCCGACCGTGTCCGTGCGCCCCCCCCCCCCCCCCCCCCGCAGGTGCTGGGCCTGTACAAGGGCCTGGGCTCGCCGCTCCTGGGGCTCACGTTCATCAACGCGCTGGTGTTCGGCGTGCAGGGCAACACCCTGCGGGCGCTGGGCCGCGACTCGCCGCTGAACCAGTTCGTGGCGGGCGCGGCGGCGGGCGCCATCCAGTGCGTCATCTGCTGCCCCATGGAGCTCGCCAAGACGCGGCTGCAGCTGCAGGGCCCGGGCGCCCCGCGCGCCTACCGGGGCTCGCTGCACTGCCTGGCGCACATCTACCGGCGCGAGGGCCTGCGCGGCGTGAACCGGGGCATGGCCTCCACGCTGCTGCGCGAGACCCCGGGCTTCGGCGTCTACTTCTTGTCCTACGACGTGCTCACGCGCGCGCTCGGCTGCGAGCCCGGCGCCCCGCTGCTGGTGCCCAAGCTGCTGCTGGCGGGCGGCGCGTCGGGCACCCTGTCCTGGCTGTCCACCTACCCCGTGGACGTGCTCAAGTCGCGGCTGCAGGCCGACGGGCTCCGCGGCGCCCCGCGCTACGGCGGCATCGCGGACTGCGCGCGCCAGAGCTACCGCGCCGAGGGCTGGCGCGTGTTCACGCGGGGGCTGGCGTCCACGCTGCTGCGCGCCTTCCCGGTCAACGCCGCCACCCTCGCCACCGTCACGGTGGTGCTCAGCTACGCGCGCGGCCCCGGCCTGGCCCAGCCCTCCAGCCTGTGACCCCCCCCGCAGACGGCCACCCGGGCTGCCCGTGGGGCCTGCGTGGACAGCGGCCGCGGACGCCTGTCGGGTCTCGGGCTGGGGAGCCTCCGGGTGCCCCAGAAGTGATGCTCTGCCCACGCACCTGCTGCCGCCGCTCCCACCGGGGCGGGACCTGGGGGAGGGCGGCTCGTGGGGTGAGGACGGCTTGCCACCCGCCAGGCCTCAGGCTGCCTGTCTGTAAAATGGGGACACGGGTCAGCCACTGTGTGGGGCCAGGGTTCCCGAAGGTGTGCAGAGAAGTCAGCAAGGAGGTGGGTTCAGGAGGATCCCCACGCCGCAGCAAATGATGTCTGTCCCCCGGAGGCTCCTCATGCTTGGTGTTCCCATGATGCCATGACGTGGGGCAGGCCTGATGGCGGACACAGCTGCGGCCTGCACTCCTGGGACTGAGCTGGGGGCCGCCGTGCGTTTGCACAAGGAGGCAGATGGTTTTGCACATGTTGGAGGAGGCTGTGGTCTCCTTTGCCCTGATTGGGGTTCAGCCTCTTGGGCAGCGTGATACGCTCTCGCAGGGCGTCAAGAAAGACCAGACTCCCTCCCTCTTCACGTGGTGTCACTGCTGTATAGAAACTGCTGAAGGAATAAAATATTCTTTGTTTTCTTAAGACTGAGGCCTGTTTGTGTACCACAGAGGAAGGGGCCCCATTCCCCACCCCTCCCCGGAGTCCAAGGGGCTGGCTTGGTAGTCTGTGCTCTTGGGCCCTGATGGCAGCCCGAGGTGCGTGCCCAGGGCGAGCTCCGGTGGACACGTAGACCTGTGTCTCCTCATCTGTAAAGTGGGGCTGACGGAGGCAGGAGGAGTAGGTGAGGGAGCTGACAAACATGCGGGCCGGAGCGTCAGCCGTTCAACAAAGGTTCCTCAGTCCTCAGGCCTGGGCTCTGCTCATCCTCCACCTGGGCAGGCCAGGCAGCGTGTGTTGGGAGCTCCAAGGGGCACTGAGCTGTGGTAAGGACACAGACGGGACACTCACGGAGGCTAGAAACGGCCTCCTGGAGGAGGGGAGGTCACGTGGAGCTCTCAGAGGTGAGCAGAATTTTCCATATAAGATTAGACCTAACCCCAGCCTGAGAAGTCCTCGAGGGCTTCCTGGAGGAGGCCTCCTTGGCTAACGGGGTGTCTCTCACTGTCCACCCACTCTCACTTCTCATCTTCCTGGAGGCTGCCCTGGGCACCTGCATCTCCACACCTACCAGCCTGGAGTCTCTTTCCTTCCCAACTGAGCCAAAAAGCTCTGGCCCACGTCATGGGACGACAGGAGAGAGGGCCCCCAGCGCTACCCCCAGGAAGGCCACCAGCTCTCCTGCACCTTTACCCCCCACGTTATTCCCTGCATCAGCCTGAGACATTGAGCTTGTCTGCAGAGGCTGGCTGGTGACCCCAGAGTGAGGTGTTCTCAGGCACAACACAGGCCCCTTGAACCCAGCGGTCCCCTCCCTGGGGTCCCAGGCAGCATCTCTGGGTCTGGCCCCGGCCCCTCACTTCTCTTTTCTCAGCAAATGCTGAAACCCGGGGCCCCCACTCCCACCCCAAGTGCTGACCCTGAAACATTACTAGTCAATCAGGTGGGAGGGATCGGGAGAGATGTGGGTATTTTTTAATAAATTGGACATTTTATTTTCTCCTGGATTTGAATTTATATTTGTTTAGAATAAATAACATATAAATGTGGTTAAAAAAAAAAACTACAAATATATCCAAACATGGGTGGGCTGGAAGACGGAAGCCTGGTCCCCACCTCCATGGCCCGGCGGTTCCTGGGGGGCCAGGCCGAGCGAGCACCAGCACGTGGGACCAAGCCCTCTCCCCACAGAGCCTGGTCCGGGCACCAACTGCTCTGTTCTGTGCCTTTTCTCACCTGACGGTGGCCTTGCAGGGGTTGCCCTGGGCCGCCATACAGAACGTGACCCGCCATGTGGCCCAAACTGACATTTCTTCTCTTGAAATCCTGAGGCCGGGAGTCTGGGATCCGTCGGCAGCAGGTGCTTCCCCGGAGAGCATCCTCCTGGGCCTCTTCCAACACCTGCTGGTGGCCGGTGGCCCTCGGCTTGCAGGTGCCCGCTCCGGTCTTCCCCTCCCATCTTCACGTGGCCGTCACCCCGGGCAGCTCCTGTCTCCTCTTTTTACAAGGATGTCATCCTGGGCACGTGAGCCCAGCCCATTCCAGTCTGACCCCATTCTGACTCATAACATCTGCAAAGACCCTGCCTGTACCTGGGCTGAGGCCTTCAACCTAACTTTCGGGGACACAGTTCAACTCTGCCACAGAGACCGACCGCTCCCTTATTAGCGTGTCCAGTCGGCCACGTTTTTGTTAACGGTTGGTTGCATGGCATCGCACCAGATAAATGCTCCTTCCTTTACCCTGCGAGGCTCGGGACTCCGAGGGATCTCGAGTCCTAAGCAGCCCACGGGGCCACAGAGGGGACAGTGGGGCTGGAGCCGAGGGATCACAGGTAGCTGAGTCCCATGGCAGTAGCATAGCAGTGCTGAGCCTCTGAGGTGCCTAATAGCCAACCTGCCCTTTTTCTTTTCAAATATTTTACTTATTTGAGAGCAAGTGAGAGAGAGCCAGGGGAGAGGCAGAGGGAGAGGGAGAAGCAGACTCCCCACCGAGCAGGACACCCGATGGGTGACTCGATCCTAGGACTCCAGGATCAAGACCTGAGCCGAAGGCAGATGCTTACCCGGCTGAGCCACCCAGGCGACTCAGCTGACCCAGCCATGCACTTTTCTAATAGAACCCAGCATGTTCTGGGCTCCAGCGTGTCTGGATGAAAATACGCTTCCAAAAAAAAAAAAAAAAAAAATTAAAAAAAGAAAAGAAAAGAAAATACGCTTCCGGACTCCCTTGCACCTGGGGTGGCCACGTGTCCCAGACCTGGTCAGTGAAAAAGCAGCGGCTGGAGCTCTTGGGAAAGGTTTGTAAAAGGGACAAATGCACCATAGCACTTCCTGGGACTTGTGACCCCACAAAATGGGGATGGGATGCCTGCAGGGGCAGTGGAGGCAGAGGCAGCCCCGTGGCCTTGGGGGGCCCCCAAGCCAGCCAGGTCTGTTTCTTGGGTTCTCTGTTGTGCATCATGGCCACAGCCAGGAGTTGGCCAGTTTTACCCCCGGGGGAGTGAGAGGCTCGGATTCCTGCTTTAGAGACCCCGCAGGAGGCAGAAGGCGATGGGCCCACAGGCATAGGAAGAGGAGGCCCGAGGGGGGTGTCTGAGCTAAAGTGCATGTCAAGGCTGGGAAGGAAGGGCTCCAGCAGCGGGCAGGTGGGGGCATGCAGGTGACAGATGAAGCCCCGCGGCAGTTCGAGGGAAACTGAGTCAATAAAACTCTCTTCCCCCCAGTTCTCCAGTGCTGGAGGCCAGCGTGGAGAGGAAGCGTGGGCCACCTCCTCCCCTGCGCACACATGCCTTGATTACTCTTTTCCTTTGTCTCCCCTTGGGCCCCAGGTGCGAGGAGTGAATACCACGTCATCCTCCCTCCCCTCACTGGCCACTTGCGCGGAGTCATTCAGCCACTGGTAAATCAGAGCCCCTGGTTCCAGGGCACACTGGGCCCTCCTCCACCCCACAGCGGGAGTGTTACAAGAGCCAGGATCAGCCTGGGCTGGCCCCCTAGAGTCCTGGTGGTCCTGCACCAAGTTCTGTGGCTGCAGGTGACAGACACCCTGGAGTGACAGTTCAGGCAGCAGAGGGGCAGCAGGGCCAGGCCCTGGCCTGTGTGTTCCTTGGTCTCTGCTTCCTTTCTGCCGTGGCCTCCTACCCTGACCCCATGGCAGCCACCTACCCTTGGGGGTGGGGGGTGGGGTGTCCATTGTGTCCCAGGCTCACCAGAAAAGGGGCAGCGGCTGCTGGGAGCTCAGCCTGCAGGGACACTGGCTCCCACCCTGCCCTGGCCACCCTCCCAGGCCAGCTCACATCACATCCAGGCAGGTTTGGGGAGCAAAGTGGGCAACACTAATGTCTGAGTGTGTGGGGGGGAGGGGGGGAGGCCACCAGGACAGACTTCTTGGGAATTCTGGTTTGAATGTCCCCGTGGATGGTGAGAGCATCCACTACAAGGGGGACACGGGATGAGGGGGGGGCGGGGGGGGCACATGCTGGGCCACCGGGTGTGAAGTGTTGAGAGGGTGCGTGTGCTGGGGGTGCAGGAGGGCAGGGCGCGGGCCTCGCTGGGTGGGCAGGTGCGGGGAAGCCAGGGTTTGGGGGCCCGTCGGGCGTGGACGCGGCGGCCTTGAGGACGGATGTCGAAGGGCGGGTCCCGGGCGAGACCCCGGCAGGTGAGGTCCCCAGGGGGCGTGGCTGGTTGGGAAGCTGCCGCCGGGACGCCGCGCGCACGCGCACCCGCCCCCCCCCCCCCCCCCCGCGGCCGGAGGTGGAGCCGCACCCGCGGGCGGGGCGGGGCGGGGCGGGGCGGGGCGGCGGGGGCCTCCTGGGTCCCGGTACACAAGCAGGTTTGCAGGGGATGGCGCGGGCAGCAGCTGGGCTTCGGCCCCCCAGAGCCCGCCCGCCCGCCCCGCCGGCTGTCACGCGCCATCCGGCGGCACAGCCCGCCCCGCCCCGCCCCGCAGACTAACGGAGGCGCGAACCCGGGGAGTCAAGGCCAGGGGAAGGCTGGGGGAGGGCAGGGCTGGGCCTTAGCTGGGAGCCAACGAGGGGGGAGCGACCGCAGGCCCCGGTGGGGTGCGGAGAGGTCGGCCCGGAGGCTGGCCCGGTGCAGTGGCCGCAGGAAGCCGCAGGGCCAGCTTCCAAGGCCGGCGGTGCACGGTCCTAGACCTGGGGACCAGGGTGGGGGCGGGCCTAGGGCCGCTTGGCAGGCAGGGACCCGGCTTCTTTGCAAGGGGTCGGAGGAGCCAGTGGCCCTCACCCCTGCCGTGGCTCCCGGAGCCGTTTGGAGTACGTGAAACCCTGGTTCGCACCGGCGGCCCGGTCTTGGGCACAGTTGGTTCTCAAGACGCAGCCAGCTGGCCACGGGGGCTCAGAAGGCCACCCCGCAGCCCTCCAGGCCCGCAGTTCCTTCCCGTCTAAGATCTGAAGCTGCGCACACCATTTCTTTTACCTCGGCGACCCCTCAGCTCAGCCCTACCTGAGGTCTTTACTCAGCAGTTCTGGGCCTCACATGGGCCTAGGACCTGCCACCTCAGCAACATGGGGTCAGCAGCCCCTTCTGTCATTAGCGAAAAGGGAAAGTCACATGAATCAAGGAGAGTGAGAATAAACCTCCTGGCGTAGTACATTAGACACCAGGGCCCCAGCGGGGGGAAGGCCAGACCCCTCTGCATTTTGCTTTTGGCCAAATCCTAACTGGCTCTCGGTAGAACTCATCCAGGTTTCAAGTCTATTATCCCCATTGGTACGTTCTTTTTGGCACCGAAGCTCCCAGAACGACCACTGGGGGTTGTGGGCCCCAACACATGAGCATTTCTTTTGGCTGTTGCTTTCCAAAAAGTGGGTGAGGTCCTCCTTAAAACTCTGGCCCGCTCGTCCACCGTGGAGCCGAGAGGTGAAGGAAGCATTTCTGGCTGGTGTGAGTGGGGCCCTGCGAGTTTCCATTCCTGAGCTGGAGGGGAACCCACAAGGGGCCAGGATTCCTTGGCAGAGGCTTGGAGGACCGAGGGACAAACGAACGAATCACAGGCGTTAAAAAGCTTAACAACATTATGCGTTTATTATATTTTATAGAGCCATGTTACACATGCGTGGTGCTTCAAACGGAGTTATCGTTAAATGTTTTTCTGGATGCAAAGCCATCTGATGCTTGATGCGGATGCCTTAAATACTATAATATTTCTGCATCTATGACCTATGAGCTAAGGAAAAACCAAGGACGACAATTCCAGAAATGGCAAAGAACATTTAAGAAAAGATGTACATGAGACACAATGCTAAGTCCTTGAGTCAGGGCCTACAGAAGTTACCAGCAAGTGAATAAAAACAGAATTGTTCTATGAAAATGGCTTGACCAATCACCATCCGTAGATAATAGAGCCTCGTTAACAGTTATGGATGTTGTAGAAAAAAGGTTATTGTGTTTGGTACTGATGCCCTTTCCCTGCCACGATGTATGCAGACATTGTGCGGCCCCCAGAGAGCAGCCAACAGACTGCAGCACAGCCACTGCCCCCGCCCCGCAACATCCCGATGCTGTTTCTTATGGCGTCTGAGTGTCTTGAAGGAAAAGCAATTTGACCAAACTTGCCGCTTTGTGGAAAATCAATCATTGCGACTCAGATGAACGTGATTACCACCACACTCCCCCTCTGCAGACTCCCAGAACGCTGGTCAGAAACTTGGGGAGCGGGGTGACCGGCTTGCAGGAAGCTTGATTTGCCTGCTGACCTAAACTAATGCTCAGGTTCACGTTCAACATTCCCTTCCGGTTTTTCTAAGGGGAGCGGAGAAGTGTGTCAACAGTACGCCACCCACCCCTCCCACAGCCCCACACGGCCCCAGCTTAAACATCCTCTCCAGCACCCTGCTGGCCTCTCTGACCTGGACAGGATGCTGGCAGCCTTCCAGCCGTGGATACCCCCCTACTTGTGGAAGGGCCCGTCTCCTTCTAGAAGCCTGATGCCGCTTGCTCTAAAGGGCCTCACACCATCTTCATGCAACCAGGGAACCTGAGCGCACAACGTGAGCAGTGACCAAGTTGGCCAAGGCCAGTAAATGGAAGGTGCAGGAGACCTAGCCAGACATTCAGCGCTTCTGTGCAGGCTATGGGCATGCATGACCGGGGCTGCAAGGAAGCAGAGCTTGGAGTTTGGGTGGCATGCACCTGCCAGGACCCGCTGAGCTTCCAAAGGGAACCAGGACAAAGGGCTACAAGGTTAGACAAGCGCCAGGGGTCTGAGGCCACCCCACGACGGGCAGGCCGGAACAGCTAGGAAGAAGCCTCAGGGCAGGGTCATGGCACGAGGGAGACGCCGGTGAGCAGCCTCTGCTGCTCTCCCACTATACTGACCTCTGGGATCCTTGCTCTTGCTGGTGGTCAGATGTCCAGAAAACAGAAGGAACTTAAGGAATCAAAGATTAATCACATGGCTTCCCTAAGCCATGCTGATCCCAGGCCACAGAGGAGCCAGACACGGAGCCATCGATTCTCTCTGCCTGCAGTGCGAGGTGGAGTCCTCAGCTTCCCACTCAAACCCTTTTGGGGGGTGGGGGGGAGGCAGGTGTGCCAGCGCCAGGGACATGGATAGAGGCGCGGTTCAACAGCTAGGTTTCACTGGGCGGAGCGGGGCAGCAGGAAGCCCCTCTACCGCACTGTGGCGGCTACTCAGGCAGACCGTGGGGTCTCTCTGGGTTCTTGCTGAATGGAAGGGACTGTCCTCTATCTGTGAAGAAACCATCTATAGCTCTGCTCAGACACACCGGCAGGCATCGAGATACTATTCTGTCAAAAGGCCTTGCTTTAGTCAAATTCAGCAAAATAAGTGATGTTTAAAAGAAGTTGCACATGAACACCAAATGGGGGGGGGGGGGATCTTGATTTTCCTCAAATCCTCAGGCCTTGAATCTAGGCACAGCACACAAACACCATATGAAACCAACAGCGTGAGTTCAATGTCACCTTGGAAAATAAATGTCACTCTGGGGTGACAGTTCTTTATACAAATATTATGCTTCCCCCGAGACCCCCACTACCAAAAAAGGGGGAAAATAATAAGAAATCCAAAAATAGAAAACAACATCTTGTTAAATGTAAACTTATCCTCTGGAACTTTTATATTACATATGCTAGAAACATGCATTTATTTCAGCTCGGATGTAAGAAAATATGTCTATCAGTATTACTTATAAATCAGGTTAATCCTCAAGACAAGGGACTCACTGTTAGAACGCCACTTCAAACTGCAGTAAAATTACATCTTTAGCAAAATTATAAATTCTAACCACAAGCACGACGGGTTTCGGTTACAGCCAATGAGGACAACGGCTATTTTCCCACTGCCGCTCACTGACGAGCTTCCTACGTACACTACTGGGAATCGAGAGCGCCCCGCCAACCAGAAACCTGGGACATTCCATCGTCTTCCAACCCCCAATCAAATTCCTGTCAGAGATGAACTCTGAAGACCCGCAAGAGAAGACACATGGACAAAGGGCCCTGGGGAGCGACGGCTGTTCCCCGCAGAGACAGAAGGGGCACAAGAGATGACCAAGGCATCCCCCAAAGGATCAAGGCACAGAGGAAGGGGGACCTCGCTCCACACGGGAGCCTGGCTTCTCTGTAGGTCATGGCGTAGCTCTGGGGGGGCTGCTGGCGACACCTGCCTGTGGCACCAGTCGGCTTAGCCGTGGGCCCTTGGGCAGGAGTCCTGAGGACAGGGCCAGGACCAGGCTCTCGTGTGGCAGTGCTGGGCGGGGGTGGTGCGGCATTTTCAGTACAGCCACCCAGAGGCTGCCCACCTGACGGTGGAGAGGGCAGGTACGGGCGCTTACACCACGGGCATCGGTGGAGGCCTCCGCCCCAGGTCTAGTCAAAAGAACCACACGTTTGCACTGGGGAACGCAGCTTCGAAGGGGACCTCCGCCACCGGCTTACCTCTCTCCTGACTGCCAGATACAGCAAAGCCTGGCTTATCCAGAGAACAGCTGGGGTCTTCTGATCAAACTACCCAATGGATAACAGATTCTGAACGAATAAAAAAAAAGCGTCTCAAGTTAAATTTGTCATTTAGGATTCAGAAGGCACTTCAAAATTCCGGAGAGCCACAGGGTCACTGCTATTAGGTCACCAATCCTCCTGTACAGGACCGATGGAGAAGCTCTTAAGAGACAGGGCTACATTTTTGGCCTGATGGTGTCCTGGACATCTTAAATAAACCACAGATATTATATTAGCTAGTTTGTCTCAATTACCTCGCAGAGTCAAGCGTGCAGCACACACAGTATATTTGCATTTTGAGTACACGGGGATTTTGCTGTATCATGGCAGTTTATAAAATAGTCTCACAAGTCTGGTATTTGACTCTTAAGTAAAATCCAAGAATTATAATTGTACATTTAGGAGGTCACAATGTGAGAAGTACTCACTGAGTACAATATATTGTCTTTATAATCTAATCACCCTGCCAGTCTGTGCTCGCTGTCCAGGTAGAAGCATGAAAGCCACTGGTGCTCACCCACGACACGTGCCAGCATTTAAAGCCTCTACCACATGGAGGAACCAAGGCTCTCTTACCAGCAGCCGAGAACCCTAAGCCCTTCCTGTCAGACAAGCCAAGGACCCGCTGGGGCTGCCCTGAAGGCAGCCCGAGCAATGCAAGTGCCCCGGGTCTCCCCTCTGCTCGCGCCCCGTCCAGGTGACAGCTTACCTTGAACGCGTGCACACACAGGCCAGGGCGCAGCTGCTTCAGTCACACTTTTGCTGGGGGAGAGCTAAAATCAAAAACCTGTCACCAACGGGCCCAGTCTGGGGTACTCTGAGGTAGTTCCTTAACTCGGGATGCCTGTCACCTACTCTCTCCCAGAATTCAGCACGCGTAGGAAGTCCTAAAACATCTATGCACCGCTGCAATCACAAGTCACTGTAGTTGAGTGCAAAATAAAGGAAACTTGAGTTGCTTTATTTAGCTTCCAATTTCTGGGAGGCTCGAGAATTATAATTATTCTGGACAACAAAAGGAAATAAGACTGTGCTTACAGATCTTTTTCTGCCGTATTCTTTCTGTAGGATTGCTGTTTTATTGTTGCCCTTTTCTGTTACATGGGGTGTACACATCAGGTGGTAAAAGGTACAATACATTCTACAACTGAGCACCACTTTCTGTAACTGAACAGGCAAAGGAATTACACTGAACATCAGCATCTGGCAGTATTTTTCGGAAAAAAAAAAGTGACTAAAATGGGTTTAAATTGATTAACACTATTAAATCACATCTAATATCTGATACTACATGATTCAATACAGCTATACGATACAATTATACAAAATGTGTTAACATCAAAGAATACAACCAAAATTAAGATAGCAAACAAAACCTATATAACTTTTTTTTTTTTTTACAGGAAAATACTTTTGAAGTATGCATGTAACTGCCCATTCTTTTAAAGAAAATCTACTGCAAGCAAAGTTATCAACCTCCAGAAAAATCACACATAGCATTACTAAGCATATCCCCAAAAAGTGTACAATATGCACACTTGGAAAATACAAAATTAAAAAAATTGTAAGCAACAGGTGAGCTTCATATTTATAAGAATGTGAAAAGAAGTCCCATTTTTAGCACTGTTGTATAAAGAATTGTCTTTTGATGCGAAGTTCATGAATTGTCCTCCTGTTGGGACCACACTTTACAAAAACACCGTGTTTTTGAAACGAGATTACAGAGCAAGATAGAGCATCTTAGCAATGTCATCTTATTAAAGTTTTTTTTTTTAAATTTTTACTACTTTATCAAAACATGTCCCTTAGGTGTGTAGGATTCATTTTTAAAATTCTTTCCTAGAAACAATATACAAAGGAGAGGCATATTTATTCCCAATCACACTCCTGGAAGATGCTCCCCGGGGTCGAGAAGGGTCTTCTCCGTCATCTTCTCACTGGTTGTTTTTGGCCTTAGCGTGTGTTAAGATGTGAGATTTCAGGTTAGTTGACTGAGCAAACTTCTTATTACAGCCATCGAAGGGGCACACATAGGGCCTGTCTCCGGTATGGATTCGCACGTGTGTGCGCAAATTGAAGTCCAGTGAAAAGCGTTTCCCGCAGCCTTCGAATGTGCACTGTCGGGGAAAGACCAGAGATAACCCAACTCAGCGACCTGTGACCGTGATCAAGAGAGTGGGCAGCGCACAGCCGTGCCTAAGAACAGCCTGCCTCCCTCACCAGGTGCCTTGTCCCCCCCCTCCCCACCCCTGTCCTCCTCCCAGCACCGGGGAAATGTGCCAGTCCCATTGCAGGCCAAGCGGAAGGGACAGCTTCTGAAACCCAGGCACAGCCCTCGTGAATTATTTAATTATCAGGGAAGAGAGACACTTGGCGAAATACCAAGAATCTTCCTCGGGATCATGTGAAGGTCTTCATACTTGTGTAAATGTTTCAAATAATAAAATACAAATGATTAGGAAGGTTTCTGGTGTCAGGTAAAAAGAACCATGTTAAATTCAGAGCTGCACTGCTAGTTCGTTCACTTGTTCTGGGTTTCTTAAAAACAAGACAAAACATCACTGATACTTATTCTCATATGGTAACATCTTAGAAGCTGTCAATTGGTAATTCAATATACTTACACCAAGTACAGAAAAAAAATTGCTTCAGTCCCACAGTGAACGCACTAGAAATGCAGTTTCAGGCTTGCTCTTTCTTGAGCAATCCACCCCCATCAACACCCCGATACACGGTACGCCCGTCTCCACTACTGGAGAGACTGCACACGAGGGAGACAGGACCCAGGGCAGCCCTTCTGGGTGCTTCATCAGGACCCAGGGAGCACGGAGAGCCCGAGTCTCAGTCTCTGGGCTGTGTCTCTCTAGCGCCCAGAGCCCGGCCTACACTTGCCGGGTAGTGCAGAGGAGGAAGGGACCGGATCTACCTGAAAGGGTTTCTCTCCAGTATGAACCAGTTGGTGTCGTTTTAGTTTTGAGCTCTCAACAAAAGCTTTGCCACACTCTGCACAGACGTGGACTCGGGGGCCGTGGGTGTGCAGGTGCTTTCGCATGGCAGAGTTATCCCTGAACATCTTTGTGCAGCCCTTCAAACAGAGAGAGAAGCTTAGTGGTTCACGCTGCAAACTGTTACAAAGGGTTCAACCACTTAAAAACAGCCTTCACTGACCCAAGAACTCCCCCACCCCACCTCCCCATTTACTGTTTACTCAGTATCATAGTAGAGATATTTAATTACTTAAGACAAAAACCGGATAAGCTGGAAAAGGCCTTCTCATTTAATGCAAACCCTGTGTTACAGATCAGGAAACTGAGGCTCAGAGATGTCTTTAAGTAGACTTGCCCAAGGTCACACTGCTCATAGGAGCCGAGCTGGGGGTAGAACCCAGCAGCCTGGCGTCCAGCCACACCACAGCTGCCTCACCCAACTCTGACCCCCAGATGAAGTAACAGAAGCCCTGGTAAACAAATGGGGTTGAAATGACAGCAGTCCACCACTACCTTTGGTGGGCCCCACATTCTGTGCTGCAAGAATGGGCTGTCACTCTCCATCGCCTACTGTTCCCTCTTCTCTCTTTGCCTCTTTCCCCTTCTTGACAGAGAAAGAAGCAAGAGGGTCTCCAAGGAATGGCAACTACAGAAGAAATTGATTTTGTGAGACACCGGGAAAAGCAGCAGGCACACGGACATCGGAGCGGGGAGGGGGGGCAGATGGGTGTGTGGTGCTCAGGACAAGCATGGCCTTCACAATTTCTTCTGCAGTTGCTGTCCAGGGATGGAGTGGGTGGGGGATGAGGGGACAGCACAACAGGAGGACAGCTTCACAGGCATGAGGCGGGGGGAGCCACAGCTTTGGCACCCTGGCCCCTAGGGCTGTGCTTCCATTCAGCAAATGTAATTTTTAAAAAATGGAATTTGGAAAAGTACACAGAGAAGCTAGAGGGATGACAGGCACTCAGGGCCTAACTGTTTTCAAATGCTTCTTACTGTGCGTGCTGCCCCCCTCAAGGAACTAGTTTTACATTTCAAAGTCTCCACATTAAACGTGGTGAAAAAGCACCGAAAGAACCCGTGAGTGGTCACTAGAAGGAAATCGCCCACTGAGACTCATCCTTCTCCAATTACTGATTTTTTAAAAATTCTTTATCCCATTAAAACTTTCTTCCCCTTTTCTTTTTCTTCACCTATGTGATACTTATTTTTCTGTTAGTTTTTCATCCATCCAATCATGTGTGAGACAGACCCAACCCACACCTCAAAGTCACTTCTTAGGTGATCCTTTGATTTGGAAGGCTAATCACATTTGAAAACAATTAAGCACCCCTCTGGTAACACACAGTTAACAGGGCAAATTAAGAAAATTGTGAAGGAAATGTAGCTTTATTAGGCTTACTTTAGCAACATCCAAAATAATTTCCCAATTTCCATGAGTTTACAGTCTCACAAAGGTCCATGGGTGAGACACAACCCAATGTCCTAAGACTTCTTAATAATCCAAAAAGAATAAAATCCTAACATCATATATTCAATATATAGTAAGAACAAAAACACTGGCAACCTACAGTAACCCCATTTAATAGTATTTAAGTGGCCTTCACTGAACAAAACTTACATCACAAATATCGCTCTTGAATTTAGAAACCAAAAATTATAGTTCCTCAATTAATAGATGGAAATTAAAGTGCAGATTGCTTATGAGCTCTCTAAATCTTCATTGGCAAGTTAATGAACACTTTTCCCCTAGCATTACTTACTTTATGAGGGCAAGCTATTGTTCTTGGAGCATCATCTTCTTTAATTTTTCTTGGCTTCATTCTTACCAAAAAGAAAAAAAAAAAAAAAAAGAAGAGAGAGAGAGAGAGATTTGTAGGAGTGGGTAGACTCATCTGGCATAAATCATATAGTCCCCTAAAATGTTTTCCTTATAGATACAAACAACTAGGATTACAGAATGCATCCAGGAGGGAAGGGCTGCGACCACCACATTCACTGAGAACCGGGACTGAGAAGTGTCCTTCCCGTTTCACAGATGTGGATGCTGGTGCTCACAAAGGCTGAGCTGCTGCCATGGATGGTCTCACAGCGAGCGAGCTGGGGCAACTCAGACCAGCAATGAGGTCTGTGTGCCTCAAACATCAGCTCT
Source organism: Vulpes vulpes (assembly GCF_048418805.1). Taxonomy (NCBI): domain Eukaryota; kingdom Metazoa; phylum Chordata; class Mammalia; order Carnivora; family Canidae; genus Vulpes; species Vulpes vulpes. The sequence goes on along the minus strand of NC_132785.1, from coordinate 126,610,857 downwards.
TTCCTCCAAGCTCTTTAAATAACGCAAGACCACCAGCCCAAAACACAGAGGAATCTCCTAGTGGGAGCTACGCAAGGTATCCAAGAGCAGCTGCTGTGGTAACAAAGACACCTTGTGAAAAGGGAGATTGGGGGGGGGGGGGGTAGGGGTCGGGGGGACTTAAACACAGATCTCTACAAAACTGCTTAGAAAAAAGGAGGGAGGGTTCATTTCATACTGACAGACATTATCTTTAGGAGAGATAATTTTTTGAAAAGGGTACAGAATAGTCCTTGTAAACAGAAAATCCTTCATATACATATCTCTGGAAAGAAACATAGTACATGAACTTGGTATTGGTGTTTTGGGGGAGGAGCCTCTAAGGACTGGTGGACAGGTGGAACACCCCATACTCTTTTCCACTGTTGAATTTTATCATACTACTACTTTTGGTGGCAGTGGTGGGAGGGAGATTACAGTTTTTTCAAATAATAGGTTGTTGTTGTTGTTTTAAATAAAAAAACGACCGATCTCTGGCCCTGTGCATACTCACTGCCCAGAGAGCTTATTGATTTGGTAGCTTACCTACCTGCTATTTCCACTGAACCAACCTTTGGTCTTTTGTCAAAACTTTCTCTCCAAATACTCCCTACAGATCTGTGTGTGGTAGAGGGGTGAGAGATTAAGAGTTCCTAGAGAGACTAGAAAAAAAGATTTACATCTCCGAGACAGACGTTCCTTCTGTCCCGCCGTTTGCTACCTCACTGTCCTACGTGAGGATGCACAGTTAACAAACAAGCAACGAGGTCAGCGATGTCTTACCAGTAAGAGCTAACTTACCAGCACTCTCTCATCACAAAAGATTTCTGCGGTCATCTTTAAGTTAGCAAAGGCCCTGGCAAAGGTCCTTCTTCACCCTTGATCTGGGAAAGGCATGCCCTGAAGTTTGTTTTATAAAACCTCAACTGGCGAAGTCACCTAGTTAAACTCTCCATCCCTGGAGGAGCACTGGTGAAATAACTTTATCTGGCGGCTGGAACCCCCTTCTCGGGAGTCTGTTCAAGACTGTGTGCATTTCCTACTTTAAATTCTGAGAACATTTCCAGCTTGGTATCCACCCCCATTCCAACCCTGTAGATACTCGCGGGCTCTTGTACTTGAGGGATTACCCCATCAGCTAGCAAATATTTTCTAAATGTTTGTTGGGTACAGGGCTCTGAACTAGCTAGCCTGTTATCTTAGGTACCATTAATCCCTGGAGCTGGAGTGTGAGCTCAAAGAACTTCAGAGGACAAAAATTTGGTACCACTGCACCACCTGCAGGTTAGATCAGAGCTTGGAAAACAACAGCAGTCCACAAGAACGAGTTCTACTCCAATCAATCAAGTAATAATAATAACAATAATAATAATAATAATAATGGTCTATTAAGAACCAGGCTTCAGTCTTCCCAATGGATAATGTTTACTCTTTGATGATTACACTGAAATGCTCTGTATGTCTCAACTGTGGACTTGGCTACATGATTGTGTCTGTCCAAATCTGCAAGAGTGGTATGCCCCTGAAAGGGGGTTAATTTTATTGTGTACAAGTTATGTTAATAAACTCACTCTTAAAAATGTCCACTGGGTTTACAGGTTAGTCACACAGACAACCATCTCCTGTCCCCACCCATCTGGGGTTCCAGTGTGGGGGATCAATGTCAGTGAGGTACCTGCATCAGTAGGACAGGTGTGCCCATCCCACCACCCTACCATTTTCTCAAATTTATTCCCAGGAACATGATTTTTAAAAATGTTTTATCACAGCAATTTTCAAATATACTCTAAATGAAAGGGCATAGTCCCATGTACCATTTACCAAACTCTTGATTTCTTAACTGTTATCATTAAGCGGTATTTTTTCTTAAAATGTCATGTGCAAAATGTGTGCCAGCATGTAGCAATATAATTGATTTTAGAATGAAAACTTAAAATGTATTTGGACAAACACCCTTGGATGCAAGAAGGAAGTGAAAGGTTTAATTGCAGCCACTCTTAAGCTCCTTGGCAAATCCTCCTTCTTCACCAGAGTGGCAAATGAGGCGGTGTACATTGGTGCCTTTTCTATTTTATTTGAAGGCAAACACTGAAAAGGTCATTTTCCAAAAACTAGACTGAAAGTGGGGAGTTTTTTTGTGAGTAAAGACTAAAATTAAATCTTCATGGCACCAACTGATACATAACCTACAAAATAAAGAAAAGCATTTGAAATCCTAAAAAAAATAATTTTTAAGAAGACTCAAATCATACACTGCTACTTGGTATATCTCTTCAACCTACCCAAACCATTCATGATGTCCAAGATTTGAGTTTTTCCTCGACTAGGATATTTTACAACGGGTGCCACCGACAGTGGGCAGAGGCGCTCCTGGATCCCCCTCTGGGGGCCCCAGGGGTGGGCCTGGCACAGACTTCTACCAGCTGCATGACCTTGAGCAAATCACTTAATTTCTCGGCCTCAGTTTCTTACTCTGTAAAAAGGTAGAAGGCTACTATGCGCTTTATAGCTGCGAAGACTAAAAGAGAGAATGTACCTGAAGCTCTTGGGGAATGACAGTTATTCTCATCATCCCCGGCTGTGTGTTAAATGGGCCTACCTAAAAATGAGTTCATTCCTTGGAGGGGGGGAAAAAAAAAGGCCAGTCATACTTAACAACCCAGAAGATTCTGATGCTCCGAGCCACTGTTTTCAACTAAAGGGCTGCAGGACTGTTGAGAAACAGCTCAAGTCAGTAGGAAGGTACCTTTGATAGATTATACATTACATGGAGGAGCCAGGTACCCAACAAGAGAAGCTTCCTGTTCAGGGAGAATGGAGAGCATGCCCCGAGCAGCGTGGACACTGGTTCTACCCCCAGCTTACTCTGCCAATGTGGTGGGAGCCAGGACCAAAAAACTGCAGGAATCTCCTGGCACTGCTTCCAGAAGGGCGAAACCTGAGTTCTAAGATAAAGCTCAATGTCCCAGATACGGAGAGGAAACATTTTTGAGGCAGAGTATTGAATGAAGATAAGCCTGTTCACAGTAAAATAAGCTCAGCTGCCTTCAGCCTGGAACCCCACCCTGGGGCCTGCGCTCCTGGGGCAGAGGCTCTGGTGGAAGGCCACTACCATCTGCAACCGAACTCACCTCCCTTCTTGGTGCAAGGAGTGGTGCCTCCGTCAAATGAGGCCAAGTTCGCTAGATAGAGTATCTCCTATGCAGATAGTACATCTTCACCTGTTTTCACCTGACGGTACTTCTGGCTCTGCTACCACATCTCATCTTTACACTAATCCTGCAGGGAAAGTCTTGGGCTGGGTGGTGGCCAACAATGAAAATAACTGGAGACCAACCTAACCACTCCGAATTCTGAGCTTTCTAAACCAAAATTTTCTAGAGGGCTAACTGTAGTTAATGAAAAAGGGCACAAAGGCTGTTAATTTAATCAGGAACTAGAGCTTGCCAGGTCCCACCCACTGACCACTTTTTGAAGTATTTAAAAAAAGAACAAAGTCACCTCCCCAATTCTAGGGCTTTCAAATCAAAGTCCTCATTTCTTATACCTGCCCCACCCCCACCACCATGTAACTGATTTACTTACTAGCAACCGATTTTCTAGGCCTGATGTGACAGGAACCTGAACCATTCTCTGGTCAGTTCCAGGTCCAGTGTGGAACCCCATCACACAGCACACAGAGGAAAGGGAAAAAGCAGCTAACACGCTACCTTGAGCCAAGAGCTGAGTCAAGGTGGACAAAGAGTGGAAGCCAGCAGAACAAGTTCTGTGGGTCTTTACAAGAGAAGACGACGGTGTCTGCACCCCAACAGTTTGAAACTTGGTGCCGCGTTGGCTTTCAGAGTCCCAGGCACCAAGGCCTGGGGCCCCCGGAAAATCCTATTCAGTGGTTGGTTACACACATTCTCAAAACCTGAGGACCTGACAAAATAGGGCATTCCAGGCTCCGATATCTCTCACCATCGCCACTGTCCAGTTAAGAGACTTGTTTTACAGGATCTAGTCCATGATACTAAGGACAACGGGGATGAGCCCAACCCTTCCCCTCATTTTGTATACACTGTTAGGATGAGCGAGACAAAATGAAATCTTTAACAGGTTCATTAGAAAAGAAACACACACTGTATTCAGATGATGATGTAAATATACTGGCTACTGTAGAATCTAACTGTGTTGCTAGGATCACATTTCTTGCTCTAGGAGTCCAACACAGTAGCTTTAGGACCAAGGAGAGACTTACAGAGTCAGGCCAAACAAGTTCTCTGCACTTCAAAAATCACCAAAATTTTATACCCACTTCTGGGCCACGGCTTTCTGAGCACCGCCTTGCTCTTCAGGGGGTTTCTGATTATCTTTTCCTTTTTAGAGAACTCTCTCCCATAGCACCAGACCTTCTGGCTTCTTACTTATTCTATGCACTGCTGACCAAACTTGACTTTTCCTCAAGAAAGCCCTACAACTCACCAACTTTCTGTTCTAAACTGAACGCTGTTTCTAGCCTGCCGCACAGCTGCCCTCCAGATTTTCTGTTCCCCAGACTCTTTAGGAAGGCTTCCTCTTGATGTGCGTCCTCGTTTTCCTGGAGTATATCGTCAGGTAACCCCCTCAGAAGGGTGCATGCAACATAGAACAAATCCTAGTGTCTACAATGGCCGCCTTTTTGCCCTGTATTTGACTGACAGCTTTGCTGAATCAAGAATTCTGTTTATAGTAACTTTTCCTCCCAAATCTCAAAACGTGGTTCCACAGTCTTCTAATTATCTATTGCTGGTGAAGAAAAGTCTCATTCAGCCCTAGTAGGGTTGAAGGCAGCCCTGAGGCAGATGCAAGGCCACGTGGGAAGCAAGCAGAAGCTTCTATTCTGCAACAGCAACACGTGCTTCCCGAATGCGGGGCTGAAACCTCAGATTTTCTCTTCAGGAAACCAGGGACAAACTTTCAGATCAACTGCCCCAATTCAGCAGTGAGGGTGAACAAAGCCAAGGGTCACCGACACCTCATCACTGCTGCTCAGTACCCCCAGGTTCATGCTCTCTGTAAAACCCTGTCACAGCCCTCTGTTCCTCCACTGAAATCATCCATCACTCTGCAAGTAGAATTCAAAGAAACGTTACCCTCCTCCCTCTCTCTTGGACCTCCTGACCACTCCCTGGGCCTTCCTGAGCTGCTGGGTCTGTCTGAATGAGCCCTCTACCCTGTTGCTGGTTCCCTTGTGCTCCGATCACAGGGTTTTCCCAAGACTGTCTTCTCCACAATTGCCCTCTCACAGCACAGACGTCCGTGCCACTTTCAGCCTTTGCCACTGCCCATCAGATGAGTCTAGCCCTGGCTTCCTTCCTAAAACCACCTCAAGTCCAACACAGATGATTTATTAGCATCTAAAACCAAACAATACCCACCCTAAACCCCAAACTGGCACCCTCTCCCAACCCCTTGCCACCTGAGGTACAAAATGCTGAACATCCATTCTGATTCCTCCTTCCCAGAGACACACACCCAGTCTTTTTTCAGTCTTTCCACCAACTCCTGCCACCCAGTCACATTTATTCTTTCACTGCAGTCTGGCCCCTGCAATCCTGGCTCAGGCCCTGGTGACCTCTCCCACTTCCTGGCTGTACCTGGGCCGACCCAGCCTGGGGACAGCAGACATGTCAAGTCCATCTTTGATCACAGAGCCCCTTCTCTACTGCTCACACACCTCTGCAGCTGTCCGCTGCACACTACAAACATCCAGAAATGTGGGTCCAGTATTCATAGGACTCAATGATCTCCTACACTCCAACTGTCTCCCTGTGAGCAACTGAATTCCGAGCCAAACCCACTTATTCTTTTCTAGGCATATGTCATATGGGGATTGAGTATGTACCTTTCCACTGTGCTCATGCCACACTAGCATTAGCCCCACCATGGAAACCCCACCTGCCCCCCAAATCTCAGTGTTCTTCAAGGCTCGAGTCAGATGCCACCCTCTCTATAAGGCTTTCCTTGACTCCTGCATTCTGTATCTCTACCCCTGGGGACAATAGCCCCTATCCTCGCTAATTCCAAGCATGATAACAAGAGATTACTACTTTAAACACATACGATAATGCTAAACACTGGCATGCAATTGGACTCAAATCTGCCCCCAAACTCTAACCTCAATGCTGACTATGTATCTACAGATTCCATTTTTATTTGTATTTTGGGGGAGAGGTATGCGGTGAGGACTGAGTAGCATACCTCTTTAAAATAAGAAAGGCAACAAAAGCTGGGACTCAAGTCATTAACAAAAGGACAGAAGCCTTAACTTTTTTTGTTCAGTTGTGATCAATTAGAATGTAAAGTCACGTTTACCTTCCCTATGGCTGCAGCTTCACGGGACCGGAGATTAGGACACAAACCCCTTTACTACAACAAATCTGACTCTAACGCCCATCTGATACGTGGGGGAAACCAGGCTCCCAATGGCAGGTCATCACCCACCTCGTTTTAGCAGGGTTGGGAGAAACCAAGACACTTCAGGGTCTCCAGCTCTTATCCACTCCACTCCGCTCTCAAGAGAAAAACAGATGAGGAACCCACTCTGTCCCTAGATGGTGTGGGATCACAAGGCTGTCTCTCTTCCTCATCCTGCCCTTGCCTAAATTTCCTGGCCAGTCCAGGCTCCATTCAACCTCAGGGTGGGAAAAGAAGTCATCGGTCTTCCTGCTCCAGAGTTTATTAGTTCTTTTCATCTTACTAAAAATGGTCTTTGAGTGTGTTCTCACGTCTTCATAAAAATTGTCCAATGGTGCTGGGAAATAAATACCACAAAAGGGGCAGAGGCTTCTGCAGGAGCCCAGCCTGCTTTGCGCAAAAAACAAGCCTCCAGAGGGTCCAGATCTTCCTGACTGCTCACCTTGGCCGGTCACAGGGGTCCCTACCATGAATTTTTTATCTCTTTCTATCATGCCTGCTTAAATTAACAAAACCCCAGGAGCTTAACTGATAACACACTGAAATATGAACCGATGACTCCTTCCCAGGGTTCAGGTGGGCCTGTCCAGCACCGACCCAGCCCTTGCAGCTTGCTCCAGCACAACACCCTCCAACTTACAACGTCTATAGAGAGGCCAGGAGCTGATGTAAAGAGGCCCTGTTTCCAAACAAATTCTTTTTGATTTTATTCATTCACAAGCAGTATCAATTACGGAATTAAGAGGTTATTTGCTTCGTCTCACTGTCTACAGGATCTAAAATGGTGCCATGCACATTAACAGCAAAGTTACCACTAAAAACAAAACGAACTGCTTTTGTTTCCATAGGTTTCCCTGGAGCAAGACTATGAACCAACCACCACTGTAACTTAGACACAAAGAACGCAGCTGCTGACTCTCCAGTACTTTATGTAATTAGAAAGAAAGGAAAGTTCTTAGGGCTTACCTAGCAAATTCTGCCAGTTGTTTGGGGTCTGAGAGGTCAATGCCAGGTATCCCTCCAGGAGGAAGCTTCTTCCCTGTCATGTACTCTGAATAATCAGGAGGGGAGTTCTCTCCAATGATCTGCTCTTCAACCACTGTCTCATGGTCAATATCTTTTTTTTCATCTGAAACACACCATAAGATTAATTATTTTAGTGGAGTAAAAACATGTATGTGGGGAGATAAAGAACTACGAAATGTGCTTTCATTAGCAGCTTCTGGAATGGGTGATTTATAGCCACTAGCCCTATTTCTTAATTACCCAGTCTTTCTCCTCAATCTCCTGAAATCCTGTTTCTGCTTGAAGGTCACCAAAATCTGCGATGTCAAGCCCAACGGACCTTTGTGCAAGTGCTCCTTCTTAGCCCATCAGGAAGGTTCCCCATTCCTGACTCTGCATTCACTTGCCTGGTTCTGCTCCCACTTCTCAAACTGGCTTCTTGTCAAACTTCCTTGCTTCTCCTCCCACCACTTCTCAGAGTTCTACTTTCTGTCCACCCTACACATTTCCTGTTAACCAGCAATGTGGCAATGCTGACTTGAGTCTGATGCCCCAGCCCTCACCCTGTAGCTGGTCTCCTGCCTCCCCCTCCAGCCCCTCATTCTCACTGTTATCCCTCACTCCTTGCTCCCATATGATGGCTTTTCAGTTCCTCACGAATACTCCCAGCCCTTCACCCTAACCCCATGGCTCATACCCAGACACTTTATAATTACAGCAGTTTGTAACTATAGTCAGCCTCTCCCACTAGATGGTAAAAGCCACGAGGATAGGGATCCTTGTCAGATTTGATCCCCAGGTAACCCCAGAGCCTGATTCAGTCTGCAGAGTTGGCCTTCAATAAATACGTGTTCACAGAATGTAGGACATCTCTACTTGTCAGTCTTACTAAAAAAAAGACTTACTAAAAAAAAAAAAAAAAAAAAAAAAAAGGGAATACTGACCCCCATAATTAATCTCCTACATCCCAAACACCAAATCCTATTGATTTTTAAAAGGTCTTCTCCCTTTGTTCCACTGCCACCAAGTTAGTTCTTATTATCTCAAACCTCAACAACTATTGTAATTTCTTAATTTATCTTCCCAATTCCATTCTCTGCTGTAATGATGCTATAAAGGATCAACTGATACAGAAAATGCAGCCAATATATTTTCACCTGGTTTGAACCCTTCAGAGGTACAAATTATACTTCAACTTGGCATCCTGGGTCCCTTGCTGTCTGGTCCCAGTTTACACAGCTAGTGGGAGTTCCGTTTCTCCTAGGCACATGCCCTAGATACTGCAACCAGGCTGTGTTCTTCCCAGGTTAACTCACAAACATCTGGCAGGAGAGATTCTTCAACAGCTTGTTGATTCTACTGCTCTAGCCTCAGATTCTTACCTTTTCCTTGAACTCCTACATTATTTCTTGATAACAATGCTGACAAACTCTAAATCATGCTGTTTTGATTTTTTTTGTTGTTGTTGTTGGTTTGCCTCTGACACTAGGGTGAAGTACAGAGGCCCAACTGGTTGGTCTTCAACCCCTTTGGTGCTGAAAGCAGAAAAATAAAGATGCTCCAAAGTTTTCCATGCTCACTGAAATGTTCTATTTCTCCATCAAAATGTTTCACAAAGAACAATAACAATAGCTTTCTGAATTGAAAACTAGCTTGTTCAAGTCTTACCTTTCCACCAGTGTTACAAAAATAAAATGAAAAGGGGTGTCTAGGTGGCTCAGTAAGTTAAGTGTCCAACTCCTGATTTTGCCTCAGGTCATGATCTAAGGGTCGTGAGGTCGGGCCCTACATTGGTGTAGGGTTGTGTGCTGAGCATGGAGTCGGATTCTCTCTTCCTCTGACCAGCCCTCCCCACGTCCCTCTGCATACCCTCTCTTTTAAAGTAAAATCTTAAAAACAAAAATCCCACAAAACCAAAACCCAAACAAACCATACCCTCTAAGTGACGTCACTCACTATCAAAAAACTATGCCTAGCTGTTTATCACCAGGATCTCTGACACCAGGGTATGAGGACAAGATAAAGACAGAATGTAGGGGCACCTGGGTGGTACAGTCAGGTCAGGCTCCCACTAGTTCAGGTCACGATCTTGGAGTTGTGAAATGGGAGTCCGTGTGGGCTCTGTACTCAGTACAGAGTGTGCTTGCGTTTCTCTCCCTCTGCCCCTCCCAAGTAAATAAATAAATCTTTAAGATTTTATTTATTCATCACACACACACACACACACACACACAGGCAGAGACACAGGCAGAGGGAGAAGCAGGCTCCATGCAGGGAGCCTGATGTGGGGACTCGATCCCAGGACTCCAGAATCATGCCCTGGGCCGAAGGCAGGCGCTAAACCGCTGGATGAGCCACTCAGGTGTCCCAAATCTTTTTTTTTAAAGGTAGAATGTAGGTTCACCTGATTGAAGTGGTCATTATCATGTTCAATCAACCACTCCCAGTGATGAAAAGCACAGAACAGGATACTCTTGAATGTCTCTCTTCTCCTACCACTCTTCATTTTATTATTTTTAAAAATGATTTTATTTTATTTATTTATTTTTAAAAGATTTTATTTATTTTTTCATGGGGGGGGGGGGGCACAGACACAGGCAGAGGGAGAAGCAGGCTCCATGCAGGGAGCCAGATGTGGGACTCAATCCTGGCCTGGGCTGAAAGCAGGCGCCAAACCGCTGAGCCACCCAGGGATCCCCAAAAGATTTTATTTTTAACTCATCTTACACTGAATGAGGGCTCAAACTCACAACCCTGAGATCGAGAGTCACATGTCCCACCGACTGAGCCAGCCGGACTGGACTCCCCTACCTTTCTTCATTTTAGAAAACATTATAGGTCACTGCCAGGAAGAGAATAGCAGCATTTCACCGAATGTTTACTGTGAGGGCACTATTTTCATTACTGCGCATATCGCCGTAGAGCTGGGCAAATTAGCAAGTTCACTCTTCACAGGAGAAAGCTGAGGCCCAGAGAGATCTGTAACTTGCTCAGGGCTAACTAGTCAGTAAAGGGTAGATGTGAATGCAGGAAGCCCTGATCTCGGACCCGGGTTCTTCACTGTTAAGCCCATTGCCTCTAGTTTGGAACTAGAAGGATCTCAACAACATGTCCTGGGTAACCTCTTTACAGACGAAGATGAAGACCATAGTGAGATGTACTAATGAAGGACAAGAAATGTGGTTAATAATCATAAGTTAGAAAGCTGGGACTCTGCACTGTAATCCGATTATTTTCTCAGGGCTGTGAGAATTCCTTCACCCTCCAATCTCCCAAATGAGGAACGACCACATGGACTTGCAGGGGCTACAGAAATACACAGGGAGGGAAGCTAATTTTCCTCACTGACGTTTTGTACTTCTGATACAAGAATGCTAGCAAGGCTGAGGATCGCTGCTGCTCTGAGGAAGCTACTACGGATGAGGAGAGCTGCATCTCAAGTGTGCTACGGCAGAAAGATGGCTCGACTTCAGGCTTACGGAACCACTGGCTAAATCATTCCTTGCACAGTTCAACACATAGAAACTGAGGGTCTCCTGTGTATGCCTGACACTGTTCCAAGACACCAGGAACAAAACAAAGTCTCTGCCCTCAGGAACTTGCTTGTCAACAGAACCTTCTTGGTGTGCCCTCACATGGCAAAGACATGCCTCATCATTTCTGTGTCTCTTCTTTATATATAAAGAGCATTAATCCCACTAGAAGGACTCCACCCCCATAACCTACTTTCAAAAGCCCCCACTTCCAAATACCATGATTTGGGGGATGGGGACTTTAACTTATAAATTTGGAGGGAGGACACAAGTCAAATGAGGAAATGCTTGCTAAGGCTTGAGACTCAGTTCTTTGTTCCAACATTTGACAAAACCAAGCACCCAGAGAATAGTCCCTATCATCTCAGAACTACATGTATGGAGTCTAAGTAGAGACTGAGAAGTTTCAGGGTCTGCAAGTACAGCCCATGAGCTGGACTCAGCCTGCCAATCTTCCCCCAACATTTTTCATTTTTCACAGTTCCTTTTCTGTTATTTTTTTATTGAGAGAATCTCAAGCAAGCTCCACACCAAAGTGATGTGGGGCTGGATCTCATGATCCTAAGATCATGACCTGAGCCAAAATCAAGAGGTGGATGCTCAGCCAACTGACCCACCTTGGTGCCCCTCCTTTCTCTTGTTTAAAACATTTTTGGTTAAATAGACAGGAGCATAGTATTTATTATTTTAACCACTGGTGAATGTGCAATTCAGCAGCATCAAGTACATTCACAATGTTGTAATGATTATCACCACTATCTATACCTGAGACTTCATCAAAACCAAAAGAAACTTGGTACCCATTACAGAACTCCCCCCCCCCCCCCCCATAACTTCTATTCTACTTCCTGTTTCTATGAATTTGCCTACTCTGGGTATCTTTTATAAATGGCATCAAACAGTATCCTTCTGTGTCTGGCTGATTTCACTAAGCATAATGTTTCCAAGGCCCACCCATGTTGTAGCATGTACAAAATTTCATTCTTTTTCACGGCTGAATAATGTTCCTTTATGGACAGACATATCACATTTTGTTTGTCCACTCATCTAACAGACACAGGAGGTGTTTCCATCTTTTGGCTACTGTGAATAATGCTGCTATGGGCAATTCTGTGCACATATGCCACCTATTTTTATCTTTTAATATTTATTTATATAAGATTTTATTTATTTAGTTAGTTATGAGAGACACAGAGAGGCAGAGACACAGGCAGAGGGAGAAGCAGGCTCCCCGCAGGGAGCCTGAAGCAGAACTCTATCCTGGATCCTGGGATCAGGCCCTGAGCCAAAGGCAGACATTCAACTACTGTGCCACCCAGGTGTCCCGCCACCTATTTTTTTTAAACAAAGTTTTACTGAAACACAGCCATGCTTGTTTATATGTTACTTTCCCACTACAGTGACACTGGAGTTGATTAGTTGCTTTTGGATAGCCTTAAAACTTAAAACCTAAAACACTACTATCTAGCTCTTTATAGAAAAAGCTTACTGACCTTTCATCTACATGTTGGGATTTTACTTCGAAAATAGGATTAGGGATCCCTGGGTGGCTCAGGAGTTGAGCCTCTGCCTTTGGCTCCGGGAGTGTTCCCGCCCAGAGTCCTGGGATGGAGTCCCCCATCAGACTCCCTGAATGGAGCCTGCTTCTCCCTCTGCCTGTGTCTCTGCCTCTCTCTCATGAAGAAATAAAATCTTTAAAAAAGAAGAAGAAAGAGAGAAAGAGAGAAAGAAAGAAAAAGGAAGAAAGAAAGAAAATAGGATTAAACTAGAGTGGAGATTTTTCTTTGTGAAACAAGGAACAACTTCTGTGAGATTACCCAATAACGGGATTTACTTCCAAAAGAGACATTGGTCAGCAGGTTTTTAAAACAGGTTAGATTGTTTTATTTTGGAGGACTCCACAAATCTGGGTAATGAATCAGATGGGTGGGGGGTAACGTGGGTGGAAAAGGATGTTAAGTATGGCCTTCTAGGTTTCTGGTTTGCATTTCTGGGAGGATGTCATTAGCCAAACTGGAGGACGGGGGAAGAGACAATGCAGCAGAGGACCTGGAGCTCTGCTTTAATTTGAGGTGTCTGGGAGACACCTAGTGGACAGACCTCAAGGAGATACTTGGATATGCAAATGTGGACATAAATGAAATCAGGGCTGAAGAGAAATATATAACATTATCTATTGGAAAAAAAAAAAAAAAGAGAGAGAGGAGAGGGTTCAGAATGAACACCTGGGTAACTCCGGTGCTAAACAAATGAAGATGACTTTGCAAAGGAGACTGAAGGGATATGTCCAGATGCAGGAAGAAAACTAGCTTGGTCTCAGGAGAACTGTACTCAGTGACTTACCAAGTGAAAGTGACACACAGTCAAGCCAGTCTGTCCCGAGTACAGCCAATAACTACAAGGTCTGTACATAATAAAATCACAATCTGATTAAGGACAATCTGCTTTTGATGACCACTCTATACCTGCACTTCTAAACAATGTCAGTGATAAAATATTCTTGCCCTAAAAAAAATCTTTTGTTGGGTCATTCTAAATAACTGCTGTATGCTTTCATGATATCTATTTAAACTTCACATTATCACGTTTGTTACTTATTCCTTAATAAACAGTGCATTACACGGAAATTAATTTGGTAAACTCCTCAAAGACCAGCACACAGAAATCAACCAAAGGGTCATTAACTCTTCCACAACAAAATGCTAGGAAATAAACTATGTAGAAAAAAATAATATTTTCAAAAACCTGCTAAAGAAATGACAAAAGATGCTTGGTTTTATGGTCAGAGAAATCAAAGAAAATATTTGCCTCATTCTTTTTTCTTTCCTTTTTTAAGTAGGCTCTACATCCAGCATGGAACCCAACGCAAGGCTTGAGCTCTCGACTCTGAGGATCAAGACCTGCACTGAAGAGTTGGGACACTCAGCCAACTGAGCCACCTGGGCATCCCACCTCATTTTCACTGAGAACTGGACACACTAAAACAACAGATCAAAGAATGTTAATATCTGCTTTTTTGTCTTTTAATTTTTGCAAAAGAAACCTTTGGAAGTTTTTGCAAATATAAATTTATGATGCTCTAAAAGAGAAACTATTATTTTTATTACATTTATAGGCCATATGTACAAAAGCTTCCCTCTTAGTTAAAAAAATATTAGTGAAATGTTTTTCTTTTTTGTACAGTTTTATTGAAACATGTTTTACTGATATATAATTTCCCCTCTGCACTGGCCATTATTTGATTCCTTTCATTTCCTAATGACTATGAGAACAGATTTGCTCTGTAGAGGGGGGAAGAAGGTGTTAAGCGATCTGCTCTGAATGTCAAGTATGTAGGCCTACTGGCTGGCAATAGGGTAATAACGAATACACATCTAGGCAAGCATGTTTATGAAGCACAATATCTAAATCTCCTTTAAAAATTGTTATACACATGTATATGTGTGTATGTGTGTGTATATATATACATATACACACACATATACATCTCTCTGGAAGTTTCCTTAAAGGCAGGACTTAGCTAATTCTCTCTCCACTGTTTCAGGGAGACAGGGCTAATCTACATGAGAAATTTCACTGCAATGAGTTTCTATAACCAGTTTAACTTAAATTTATGATTGTGATTACCGGAACACAACTGGACAAAAGCAAATTAAAACCAAATTTCAGAATTCCAAATTGGAAAAAGCTGAGAATATAGGTCACTCATTCAAAGGGGGTAAGAGTGGTGTGGAAGGAGAAAATGTAACAAGACCTTCGAGTCAAATCTGATCAGGTGATTCCGGTATTCACTAATACTGGCTAAAGGCAGATGACCTACAACAAGCAGATCAAAGTAAAATGGCTTCAGGTGGAAGATGAAAAGACAAAACCCAGCCAATAGCACCTATAAATGGAGCACACACATTGTATTCAAATGGTTTGGGGGCAGAGAATCCTCTCCTGCTACCTCCCATGGTCCCTCGAGGACCTTCTCCTTACTGTCTCCTCTCATAAGCATTTCATCATCTCATCATCACAAGAATGAGTGTAGCACAAGATATTTTAAGAGAGAAACCACATTCACATAACTTTTATTACAGCATATGGTTATAACTATGCTATTATATCAGTAATTAAATATTTAAAAAAGAGATTTTGTATATTTACTGGGGGGGGGGGGTGGCAGAGAGTAGGAGCAGATTCCCTACTGAGCAGGGGGCCGGGACATAGGGCTCAATCCCAGGACTCTGGGAAGGCAGACACTTAACCGACAAAGCCACCCAGGTGCCCCTCAGTAGTTAAGTTTGAAGTGGGAGTGGCTTCAGGCCTCTACTGGGGGTCTTGGAATGCACTCCCACAGATAAGGGGGAGGGGAGATGGGCTCCTGTAGAAATAAGCCCCTGCCCTATCCCCATCTCTCAACTATTCAGTCTGGTTCTATATTACCAAAGCTGTCATCACTCCCATCCTAGTTTGAGAGGCAAAGCAAGAGACTTAAAATAATCTCCAGTCAAAAAGAGCAGTGAGGCACTCAGCCGGCAGAACACGCAACTCTTAATCTTGGGGCCGTGACTTTGAGCCCCACATTGGGGAGGTAGACCGTACTTTATTAAAAGATTTTATTTATTTATTCATGAGAGAGACATAGGCAGAGGGAGAAGCAGACTCCTCACGGGGAGCCCAACGCAGGACTCGATCCCAGGATCCTGGGATCATACCCTGAGCCAAAGGCAGTCGCTCAACCACTGAGCCTTCCAGGTGCCCCAGACCACACTTTAAATAAGTAAGTCAATAAATAAGTCTTTGAAAAAAGACTCAAATATATATATATATTTTAAAAAGATAGGATTAAAGAACTAAACAGAAAGGCTGGAAGCACTCTACGGATCCAGGGAAGAGGAGCCCTCCTGACTTCTACCAATACGGCCCTCTGGCCATATTACTCAATGTGGGAGAAAAGGTGTAAGGGAACTACAACTACACCTTTCCCTCTGCCCACCTCTCACCACCACCCCCAATTCACTCTGCTCTCCAAAGCACAGACCTACTTCCTTCAAGAGGCCTTTCACTCCTGTCACTAAACTTCACCTCGTTTCCTCATTTCTTAAAAAAGAGAAGACTACCGATAAGGCTTAAAGCAGAGAACGCTTTAAATGGGAGCCACTGTGTTTGGGAACACAGGGAAGAGAGAGCCAGAACACCCTTGTTCCACTTTCCCTACCCTCCTGGGCTTAAGGGGAACAGTAGGTGCCACGCTGAACAGTTGTGAAAGAATGCTGAACTTTTCTTAAAAGAGAATAAGCCTGTAAAGAACATGAAAATTCTGAGTTGCCTTCAGTTAGGTTACATTTGAAGTCTTTGTTCTAAGACACCACGTGAATATACTGGTTGGAATCTGTGCCTCGATACTCAGTGGTCCTCTTCATATATGAGCAGTTTACTTTGCAAGTCAGTCCTCAGAAAAGCTCGATTTCCCTACAAGCTTTTCTCATCTTAGTCAGAATCAGTTATCAGTAGTACACTTTCCTTTTTTATGTCACCTGCCAGGAAGCTCATGAGGGCTGACCCTAATGCTTCCCCCCCTTTTTTTCTGTGATCTTGATTTTCTATTTTCCCCAATTTACATATTTATTTACCTATATGGTAAATAATAAATTTATTTACCTATATGGCAAAAACGACATCATCGACTCACCACTACCATCACCCAAACCTTCACTGGGGAAATGGGGGAAAGCCAACTGTTAAGCAACAGGCAGAAATCAGTCACAGGCTATTTCCATGTTTCCCCACCAAGAGACCTTAAGACGAGATCCTATCATTTACTGAGTACCTGCTTCATGCCAGCAACTGTCCTATTCCTCAATGCAGACAAAACCTCAAAGATACTAACCCCATGTTTTTGGTTTTAAGAAAGAAGCCTCAGAAATGCCAAGTCATATATCTGAAGCGCTGTTAAGTTGCAGATCTAGGATTTGAAACTAGGATCAACTGTGTAGTCCATGCCTTTCCTAAAAAGGGCACACTCCTGCATACCCTCTCTCCTCACCCTTTATCCTTCTTTTCCACCTATGCAGTCAGAGAGGAGGACCGTATTCTGGTCTCTAGGCCACGATTCTACCTTACTGTGTGATTTTCATGTGCTCTTTCGCTCAGTTACTGAGAATCTTCTATATGCCAAGTGCCATCTAAGGCTGCAGGGTTACAGGCCCCAAACTTAGTCTCTGGAGGAAACAGAGAGAAGGAGGTTAAAAGGAAAAAAAACCAAGATAATTTCAGACAGTGCTACAAAGAGCATAAAACAGGGTTAGGAGACAGAGTGAGAACGGAGGACGAGAGAGGAAGGGCTGAGATGAGAACTAGATGGCACAAAATATGAACCTCTGGGGTCACCGCGCTGGAGGCAGAGGTAAGAGCAAAAAACAAGTTCAAGGAATGGCACGTCAGCTGGTTAAGGCTGGAACATAGAGGGAGTGAGTGAGGAAGGGAAAAAGCAGGGGCCAAATCATGTGTGGGCTCATAAGGAGTTTGGATTTTACTAAATTTGATTGAGACATCTGCAGGACGTGTGTGTATGTATGTGTATACATGAAAACACAAAACAGTATTTACCATTTTAAAGCCTATAGTTTGGTGGCATTAAGTATATTCACATCGTTGTGTCAGAGGTGTTTTAAAGCAGGAGTGAAGCCATCTGATAAGTCTTAGAAAATTCAGGAAGGTGTAGGTTGTCCGTGCCTAGATCTACAGACGTGAAATCCAGAAGTTTGTATGTAGTCTTTTTTTTTTTTTTTTTTTTTATGATTTATTTATTCCCGCGAGAGAGAGAGAGGCAGGCAGAGGGAGAAGCAGGCTCCATGCAGGGAGCCCTGACGTGGGACTCGATCCCAGGTCTCCAGGATCACACCCTGGGTTGAAGGCGGCACTAAACCGCTGAGCCACCCAGGCTGCCCAGCATTTAGTCTTTGTTAAGAATCTATATAAAAACCAGGGCACCTGGGTGGCTCAGTCCAGGTCATGATCTTGGGGTCATGAGACAGACCTGCATCAGGCTCTGCGCTCAGAAGTCGGCTTGAGATGCTCGCTCTCTCTGCCTGCCCGCCCCCCACTTGTGCACTTGCTCTAGCTCAAGCACTCGCTAAAATAAATCTTTAAAAAGAATCTATGAAAATCTATTTAATATAGGAACCATATGTATTAGCACAAACTGTAAGTGAGTTACCAACAAAGTAAGCAATTAAAAGCCAACTGTCAACTTGGAGAAGTAGCAGCAGCTTCTTTCCCTCAAAGTTCCCAGAAAACATAAAAGGAAAAGAAGCAGAGAGGATTGAGTTGAGAACTGCGAAAAGAGAAAGATACTTCAGGGTGTTTTCGGGAGTGTGATCACCTGTGAGATACTAGAAATTCTACTGTAGTCTGGGACTCTCCTGGAAGACAGGGTCCGGGCTCCAAAACAATTGTTTCCAGCAAGCAACAGCAGCCTCCTTCCCTACTCCACATTCCTTACATTTAAGAGAGATCACTTACACAAGAAAAAAAAAAAAGAGTCCTTCACAACCACTTACATTGTCCTCATGTGAAATCGTATCTGAGACCACTGTGTAACACTCAAGTGATGGAATGGTTAAGAATTTTACTCAAGAGTTCCTAATACCTCATTCACCAGGCCACATTAAAATTTGAGCGTTCTGCTTTAAGAAAGTTGAGTATATACTGCTTCCTAAAGTCATGTAGGAGTTCAGAAAGGAGTAGAATTTCTTTGTTCTAAAGGAACTGGAAATGCTTTCAGTGATCCTCCTACTCTAAGTCATTTTACAAAGAAACCAAGGTCAAAAGTTAAGATGTTCTAAGGCAAGACAGTTTGGTTAATGCCCTCTAAAGTGGAAATTTGATGCTGTTACTAATACGATTCCCAGAAACCACTGAGCTTGTTGTTATTGATAATTACTCATAAAGCTAAACAGAATGGAACCCACTAACACAAGGCACTTAGGAACAGGCGACAGTTCTCTTGTGTATACTGTAATTAAGTCCACCACACATAGGAAGGTACAAACTCATACACTATACTTAACTAACGTCTAAAACCTTCACACACCTTCCTAATATACTGCTAAGAGTAATGAGATTAATATTATCACAAACCTCAAGTAGCATTTCAGATGCCAAATTAAAAAATACAAGGTTTGAATGTTTACCCAACAATACTAGAGAATGCAACCCACTGGTAAAAATTCACATTTAAAAGTTAAAACAAGTTTTCACTTTCACATACTCCTATGGGAAGAAGAGCAGAGTTTATAGAATGGTCCCCTGGGAAGAGCAGATCGGGAGTTAACAAAGGAATGCAGACCTTAAGAAACATTCCTTCTAATAATTGTTTTTGCTAATAACCTGTTACAGGTCCTAAATTTCTCAGCCTTAAACCCACCTTACTAAGCACACTTCAACAACAACAACAACAACAAAAAAAGTAGGAAGTTTCTGGTAAATATTCACCCAGGAGTCTAGCATATGTTTTTAAAGTTATTATATTTATTCTCTTTCAAACGCTAAAATGCTGGTTGTAGGTAGGTCAGCAGCCCTGACCTTTTCCTGAGAGGGATTTTTCCTTTCCCACTAGGGGGAGTCAGCTGTTGATGGTGGGAGGGAAAAATAGAGGTGAATACCCTGGAGTGGAGAGTCTGACAGCAATGAAGCTGTCTCAGCAAGCCAGGCTTTCAGAACTACCCAGTCAGGAATCAGAATCTAGGACTTAGACTGCCCTATGTAGATCACAGGCTTGACAAGATCACTTTGGGCGGAGGGGGGGGGGGGGGGGGACACGGGACACGGACTTCTGTGGCTTGGCTCCATGGGAATTTATGTGCACGGCATCTCTAGTTAAGGATAAACCACGGGTAAAAAAAAAAAAAAAAAAAAAGGAGGAAGTGGAAAACCCACAAAAGAAGCAAATAGGACTAGTGACTTTTAGCAAACTTAGAACTTTCTGAATATATAAAACTAAGAAACAGATACTTTAAACTTTCTTTCAGTTTACTGATTTTAATATCAATGGTTTTCTGGCCTTAGATGTTTTGCTCAATCCAGCATAAAGCACTTCTATATTTGGTCTAACAAAAGAGAAGTAAAATACCAACAGCCTTGAGTGAAGGTCACAATTTCTAAATAACTGAAACCTCAAGATTTTATTTATTTTTAAAAAATTTTTATTTATTTATGATAGTCACAGAGAGAGAGAGAGAGAGAGAGAGAGAGGCAGAGACATAGGCAGAGACATAGGCAGAGGGAGAAGCAGGCTCCACACACCGGGAGCCCGATGTGGGATTCGATCCCAGGTCTCCAGGATCGCGCCCTGGGCCAAAGGCAGGCGCCAAACTGCTGTGCCACCCAGGGATCCCCAAACCTCAAGATTTTAAAGCCTTTTTAGGTTTTTCTCAAAACAATGTTTTAAGGGCACCTGGGTGGCTCAGTTGGTTAAGCATCCAACTCTTGATTTTGGCTCAGGTCAAGATCTCAGGGTTGTGAGATCCCAAATGGAGCCTGTGGAAAGTCTGCTTGAGAGTCTTTTCCCCTCCCCTCCATTCTCTCTAAAATAAATAAATAAATAAATCTTAAAAACAAAAAAACCTAACAGCTAAATGTTTTAAATACCCAGTTTTTAGCATGAGCTTCCCTACTCGGCCCAATGATTAAGTGGTTTAGTTTATAGGAACCTCTATAAAATAGGATGTTACTCCTATACGATAATGATGACAATCTAGGGGAAAATGTATGAATGAGACTCTGCCCTACATTTGGCAACATGGAAATGTTCATTAATCATATGCCAGGAAAAAACCCAAAAGTAAACAAGGGCCTTAAAGCAGTGTATTAAGCACGTTTAAGACACAATTGAAGTGTGATAAAACACCACAACACAGCCTCACAGGGCCTTCATCTTCTCATGTGTGAAAATACAGGTCCTGCTCTAGCATCTAAACAATAGAATTTTATTCATCCTTAAAAAGGAATTACATACACTCTACAATGCGGATGAACCTTGAACACAGACTAAGCTGGACACATTAGACCAGACTGTAGGAATTCCATTTCAATGAAATGTCCAGAATGGGCAAATCCAGAGAAACACAGTAGATTAGTGGCCGCCAGGGACCGGGGGAGAGAGGGAAAATGGAGAATGACTGCTTATGGGCATGGGGTTTCTTTTTGAGATGATGAAAATGTTCTGGAATTAGCTAGCAGTGATGGCCCCACAACCTGGTGAATGCAGTGGAAGCCACTAAACTGCGCCCCCGTGAATTATATCACTTAAAAAGGGGGGAAAGAAAGAAGCCTATCTTTAAGGACCTTTCCAGGTCTAAAACTACTCTAGCAGAACCATTAGATTCCCTTACCATTGCTCCATTAAAAAGATGCCTATCACACAGATTGCTGTGATTCTGTGGGCAATTAGAGCAGGAGAGCACATAAGCAAAAGAAACCCATACAAATCCAAAGATTTGGTTTCCAGAAACATGCTGGCTCTATTTTTTTTTTTTTTTTTTTTTTTTAGCCAAGAGGTACTAACGAGTAACTAGAGCCCTCAGAATACCCTGTGTACAATTATTTTTATAAGGACTTCAGGAAACTCAGCTTGGACTCAGGCAAAACTGTCACCTCACAGCCCATTCCCACCTAAAGGGCTGTTCTAATGACAGCACAGTGTTGTTCAAACTCTTCTTGCCTAGCTAGGATCAGAGGAGATGGGAGTCCGTGAAAGCACTGAGCATACTGCCTACTACGGTCAACACACACACACCGAGAAATTCAACTTAACAATTAATCTACTCTGATTTCTCCACCTATTACCAATTACCTCACTTCAGTTCCGAAGATTCCACTATACCCAGAATTTGAACTTGGGACGTGCATAGTTAATCACAAACTATTTAGCTTCTCTTTGGTAATAACTCCAAACCACAAGGACAAGGAAGAGGGATAGTTCACCACAAAACATGTCTGAGGAAACAGGCCACACTGCGTTACTGCCATCAAATATTTATAACTACCTTTAGGCACAGAGTACTCTGACGTGCCAGACAACTAACTCTGCAAAGAAATGGGCATTAAAATAACCCCAAACTGTGTAACTCTGTAAGCAGCCACTTGCACAGGGGAAGTAATGACTTTTAAATGCTGACTTAATTGTAAATTAACTCCCATTAGTCAGGCCTCTCAGACCACCCCCCCCCCCCCCCCCCCCCCCGGGCTGACTCGATACACATCACTTCATCAAGCAAAGCCATCCCTACCAAGCTTTCTGGGTATGAAAAAGTAGGCAGGCTATTTGGTTAAGACCAAATACAGAATATAAAACAACAAAACACCCGGCTTTCTAAATTTTTATGACCAACACATCTTCACCGTGAGAAAAAGTAAACTGAACTTTACGTGGTTAAGGTATCTTTGTATCGGTGTCTAATTTTAGACGGGACCCTCAATTCAGCCAACTCAACAGTGACACACTGGTGGAAAGCCACGGCCTTTAGTTCCAGCAGCACCGCGCGGGCCACCAGTCCTGGGCAGGCATTCCGAGCACCTTTAAGCAAGCACACCGGCTTCGCCGACACCTATACCTGCTAGTAAACTCGCACTACTCAGACCTCCGCGGGGCCCTCAAACCGCAACAGCAGCGCCCGGACACCTGCAGACTGTGGCAGCACCTCCGATTCCTTGGCCCGGGCCCGAGTCCTAGCTCCACCAACGACGCTAGTTATCCCGTCGCGGGCCTGATTTCAGGAGGTACAACCAGGCCAGCCTTCCGCCTTCCACTTCACCGGTTCCTCTCAATCGTTAACGGGCCTTTCACTCAGGGGTCATCGCGCTTTGAGGCTCCACCCCGCTCTGACGACGGCCCTGCGGTAACCAGGGGAGGGGAGGGTCCTACGAGTCAAGCCAGGCGCTGAGGGTAATCCCCCAAGTGTTAGACTTCGGCGGCCGCGGGAGGGGAGGACCGTCCTCGGTCTACCTACCATCGCGGCAACTGAACTAGAGAGCGTGTGACTAAGACAACAGGACACCGACAAGGGGAAGAAAAAAAAATCCAGCTTTTGGTGTGTGTGCGTGTGTGTGCTAAAGTGAAACAGAGAGGCCTTAAAACACGCAAGTAGGTCCCTTTTGCCCCAGTTCTTTCCTCTGGTTTTCTAGAATCTTTCTCTTCACCACCCACTGGCGAGGGCACCGACGCCAGGTGCCCGATCGTGCCCCTTTAGCGACAAACGTCCCCAGCTGCGCGGCTCCTGCCCTCCGCAGAGGCAAGCGCTCAAGGGAAGCTGCCCAAACGCAAAGGGTTAAGGACGACTCCGGACCCCGCGGACCCGCTCCCCGACGTGCCGCGGGCGGGGGGGGGCGCCGGGGCGAGGACCTCGCGGGCGGGCGGCGCGGAGCCCGCACACGCGGGCCCTACGTGCCGCCCAAGTCCCGCCCCAGCGAGGCGAGCGCAGGGAGCGCGGCCGCGGGAAGGGTCCGGGCCGCGCGCCGGGCGTGGGAGCGGAAGGCGCCTCTCGGGAGCGGCGGAGGATCCGGGGAAGGGAAGGGGAGGGGGCGGGGCGCGGGCACGGACGCCCCCCTCCCCCAGGAAGGCCGCGGCAGGCCCGGGCGAGCCGCCAGGCCGGGCGCGAGGGCGGCGCAGCCCCGCCGCCGGGCCCCCCCACCCCCACCCCCACCCCCACCCCTGCCCTCACCCTCGGCCTCGCGGGGAGCAGGCCGGGCGGGGGTGGGGGCGGGGGCGGGGGACAACGGGCCGGCGGCCGTCCGTTGGCCCGAGCGCGCCCCGCCCCGCTGCGCCGCGCCGCCCCGCCCCGCGCCGCGCGGCCGCCCCGCCCGGGGAAACTACGCCATTGCGGCCTAGCGGGCGGCGCCGCGCCTCCCGCCGCCATCTTCGGCCCGCCGGCCCGCCGCCCGCCGCCCCCGCCGCGGCCCGCCATCTTTTGGGGCCGCCATACTTGCCCTGCGAAGAAGATGGCGGCGCCCATCACACACATAAAACATGGCTTCCCTTCAAAACAAAAACATCCCGGGGGCCGGCGCGCGCCGGCGCTCACCTGAGGACCACATGGTGACCGAAAACTCGCCCTCCAGGGTCTTGATCTGCACCTGCTTCTGCTCCCACTTCTTGTTGCCCGCGTCCGCGCCGCCCGCCGCCCCGGCCCCGCCGCCGAGGTAGCCCTTCTTGCCGCTCTTCTTGCCGCCGCCCTTCTTGACGCGGCCGCCGCCCGACGACGACGAGCCGCCGCCGCCGCTCTTGCCGGCCGCCGCCACGGTGACCAGCGTCTGCTCGATGTAGTCGTCGTCGCCGCCGGCCGGCGCGGGCACCGGGATGAGGATCTGGTCCTCGAAGCCGTCCTCGGCGCGCAGCCCGTCCGAGTCGTCGCCGCCCACCACCTCCTCGCGCGTCTGCACCAGGATCACCTCCTGGTGGTGGTGCACCTGGGTCGGGTCGTCGGTGACGAGCGGCTGCAGCGCGATCATGGGCGGGTGGTGGTGGTGGTGGTGGTGGTGGTGGCCCGCGTGCCCGTGGCCGCCCCCGCCGCCGTGGTCGCCGCCGCCGCCGTCCTCGTCGTCGTCGTCCTCCTCCTCCTCCTCGCCCACCACCGTGGTCTCGATGGTCTCCACCGGGATGGTCTCCACCTCGATCTCGTGCAGCTCCACGATCTCGGCCGGCATCTCCGAGCCGTCCGTGGCGATGTAGAGGGTGTCGCCCGAGGCCATGGCTGAGGGCTCCGCCGCCACGGCCGCGGCGGCCTCGGCTCCGGGGCTACGGGCGGGCGGGCGAGGAGGCGGCCGGCCGTGGGGAAGGAAGGCAGAGGGAGGAAGGCGGCGGGCGGGCGGGGGGAGAGGGGGCGGGCGGCGGGGGGAAGGGGCGGGCGCGGCGGCGGCGGGCTTCCCCGCCTCCTCGCCTCGGTGCGCCCCGCGCTCGCTCGGCCGCTGCTCGCCCCGGCGCCCCGCCTCGCCGCGCCTCGGCCGCCCGCTCTGGCCGCGCCTCCTCCCGCCCTCCGGGCCGGCGCTCCGCTTCCCCCTTCCTCCTGCGCCTCCGCCTCCTTCCACACAAATACCAACTCCTCACCCCGAGCCCAGATCTCGCCGCCGCCGCCGCCGCCACACTCCGCTCAGCCTCGGCCTCGCGAGACTTCCGCGCTGGCCTCGGCCCGCCCCGCCTCGCTCCCACTCGCCCGCCGGCCCTCTCGCTCCGCCCCCTCCGCCAATCGGTCTGCGCGTTCGCCGCCGCGGCCCCGCCCACTCACCCGGGCTCCTCCCGGACTGGGGTCGCAGGGGCGGCCCCCCGCGCGCGCCGGCCGGCCGTGGCGCGTGACGTCAGCACGCCGCCGCCCTCGCCGCCGCCGCCCTCGCCGCTGCCGCCGCCGCGAGTCGCGCGCCTCCCGCCCTCCGCGGTGGCCCCGCCGCGAGCCCCGCGAGCCCCGCGGCCCGGGCCGCCCTCGGGACAGGGCGTCGCCGCTGCAGCCGCCGCTTCGGGAGCCGGTGAGCGGTGCGCGGCCCGCGGCGCCGCGGGGGAGGGCGGGGCCGGCTGCGCGCGGGGGTCGGCGGGCGAGCGGCCCGGGCGCCGCGCGGGGGAGCGGGCGGCACGCGGGGCGGCCCCGGCGCCCAATAAAGTCTGCTTTGACGGGACACGCCTGTGCCTCCTCCTTCGCTCGGGCGGCGTTGGCTCATGGCGCCGGGCTGCGGGCGGCGGCGGCGGCGGCGGCGAGCGCGCGGGGCGGGCGGACAAAGGCGGGCGCGCCGCGGAGCCGCGGAGGAGCAGAGGGGCAGGTCCCGGGCCTCCGCCGGCGCCCTGCCCGCCCGCCCCGCCCTGCCCTGCCCTGCCCGCGCCGGGGCTGCCCTCCTGCTGCTGCGGCCCGCCGAGCTCGGGAGCACCGGGCCCCGGCCGCTCGTCGCGTGGCTCGGCTCCTTGTGGCTTTCTAGAATTGCCTCGGGAGCGCCCCTTTCTTCCCTCTGCAGCCAATCAGTGCTGCCCCCGGCCACCGTCCTCACCTATTTCTCACTTCGCGGACGCTCCTCCTCGAGCCCCCCCGGCCCGCGCCGGCCTCACCCCGGGGGCGCCGCTCCACCTGCCGCGGAGCCCGGATTCTCCCGCGCGCGCCCCAGCGGCGACCGCAGCCTCCCCGGTCCGAATCTAGATGCCTTGCGGCGAAGCGGCTTCGTTCGCCCTGACTCGTGCTTTCGGCCCACCTGACGGGTTGCTTTGAAGCCATAAAGACCCCCGGGTCTTCGGGAAAACCTCGGAAAACCGTAAATCCGGGAAGGCGTCCTCACCGTCGTGCTCGTCTGGCCAGTTTAAGGCCCGTGCGAGTTCCTCGAACTCTGGCCGCAGCCGTCCTGCAGTCCACGCCCCGGGAGCATCCTGGCCCGTGATCCGTCGATCTTAGGTCCAGCCTGTTAAAAACAGCAGGTGTCTTTGGTTACATGTTAGGGAAAAGTGGGTGCATGCTGATTAAAAAGCGGCTTGGTCAACTTAGTTTTTACTTATTTCCAAATGCCGTCATTCGAACTTGACTTTTGAGAATTTTAGTGTAAGGAGTGAAAAATTAAGATCGTTTTTCTCTCTGAGTTTCAAAACCTGAGTAATTCCCCTTGGAGTGCTGCACCCACACAGTTTGGCAAAGTCGGATCTGTTGAAAGAAGTCATTTCTGGCTTCGTAGCTTATAAATTGTGCGTAAATATTTCACAAGCGAAAACCAATTGTGGGAGAATTTTTGTGTGTGGCTTAATTTCCCTTTCCCCACTCTCCAGTAATTGATGGGGAAACCCGTCTAAGTAGTTGGTACGTCCCCATAGATAGAGAAATGGGGGGAGTACCTGCTTAAGTAGCCCAGCTTCCAAGTGGTAGATCTATAGACGTTCACCAACAAGTGGAGAAAGCTCGAAGGGGTTTAAGACTTGAGAAGGATGGCAGGTGCGACACAGCATTAAGGTGTTCTTTTTTTTTTTTTTTTTTTTTTTTAAGATTTTATTTATTTTTTCACGAGAGACACAGAGAGAGGCAGAGGGAGAAGCAGGCACCCTGTAGGGAGCCTGACGTGGGATTCGATCCCGGGTCTCCAGGATGGCGCCCTGGGCCAAAGGCGGCACCAAACCGCTGCGCCACCTGGGCTGCCCTGTTAAGGTGTTCCTAAGTGCTTTCCCAGCACCTGCTCTACAAATAGGTTTTAAAGATTTATTTTAGGGATCCCTGGGTGGTGCAGCAGTTTAGCGTGTGCCTTTGGCCCAGCGCGCCATCCTGGAGACCCGGGATCGAATCCCACGTCGGGCTCCCGGTGCATGGAGCCTGCTTCTCCCTCTGCCTGTGTCTCTGCCCCTCTCTCTCTCTCTATCATAAATAAATAAAAATTTAAAAAAAATTTAAAAAAGCAAAGATTTATTTTATAGGGAGGGAGTGTAGGGCAGGGAGGGGCAGAGAGAGCATCTCCAGCAAGCTCCACTCCCGATGTGAAGAGCCCAATGCGGGGCTCTATCTCAACCCTGAGATCAGGACCTGAGCCGAAACCAAGAGTCAGTCATTAAACCAATTGAGCCACCCTGGTACCCCTCCACAAATAGTTTTTATAATTGCCCCAGAGCAGGGGTGCCTGGGTGGCTCAGTGGGTTAAGTGTCTCACTCTTGATTTCAGGCTCAGGTGGTAAACTCAGGTTGTGAGATCGAGTCCAATGCCAGGCTCCTTGAGTGCAGAGCTTGCTTGAGATTGTCTCTCTTGCTCTGCTCCCCCCCCCACACACACACACGCTCGCATTCTCCCTCTCTCCAAAAAACAAAAAACAAACCCAAAAAACAAAATTTGCCCCAGAGCAGGTGACCTGTTAACATAGGCCTTGAGTTTTCTGTGGTGGGAGATGCTTTTGCCTTCAGCTCTGAGGGCTCTTATGACTAGATGCGCAAAGATAGTGTGTTACATTGGCTCTAGCCTGCTTGCACTTGCTACTAAAAGTGACAATCAATTTAAAAGGACAGGTTAAATTGCCATTTCAGAGCCATGGGACTTTAGGGATAATTTAACTGTCTTTACTCTTCTGTTTGGCCAGAATGAATTGAGCCAATGAGTTCCTTCTGAATGTCTAGAGTCTCTTTCTGCTTTGACAACCGGACAGGTGATTAATGTCAGTCTACAACTGAGTGCCTTGTACATGGAATGATTGATTGCTTTTTGGTTCATCAAAAAGTGAAGTTCAAAGCACCATGACAGTAGTTGTGCGTGATAATGCTTGACTCAAACATCTCAAAAGCTCTGACTTTGCATGAGGCTTCCAGTCTTCAACAGAATGTCGTTAACTGCAGAAAAAACTCGAATATTGGAAGAATACTAAAAGTCATGCAGAAGTTTTATTGGGACTAGAGAAGTCAGAGCTTACGAATGGCTGAGGAGATGTGATGACAAATATCCTTTTTTTTTTTTTTTTTTAAGATTTTATCCATTTATTCACGAGAGAGAGATGCAGAGGGAGAAGCAGGCCCCATGCAGGGAGCCCGGCGCGGGACCCAATCCCCAGTCTCCAGACTCAGGCCCTGGGCTGGAGGCTGTGCTAAACTGCTGAGCCACCTGGGCTGCCCCTGATGACAAATATCCTACAGGGATTGTGCCCTTTGGCTACCTGAGCGGGACAAAGATGGGGACTGTTAGCTACAACTCTTGAAGTCTCCTGCCTCTCTCATTTCCCCAGTGGTTTCTTTCCACAAACTCCATTAAATGCTCAAACTGAGTTTTAAGAGGATGTAGTTTCAGGACACGTGGAGAGGGCAAAGTTCAGGAGTGAGAGGAAGAATAAAGGGTGTGAGTTAAAAGATGCTGGTATTTACCATTTTCAAACAGTCTTATTTGTGGATTATTTTTTTTTTTAATTTTTTTTTAAAGAATTTTATTTTATTTTATTTATGATAGTCACAGAGAGAGAGAGGCAGAGACACAGGCAGAGGGAGGAGAAGCAGACTCCATGCACCAGGAGCCCGACATGGGATTCGATCCCGGGTCTCCAGGATCGGCCCTGGGCCAAAGGAAGGCGCCAAACCGCTGCGCCACCCAGGGATCCCTTATTTGTGGATTATAAGGAGGCTGGCTGTTAAATCTAATTCCGCCTTATGTGTATCTCTGACAGGTTAGGAATGGTTCAGGTAGTGAACTTAGGACGGTAAGTAATTTCCCTTACCACAGGGATGCTGGGGTGGCTCAATCGGTTGGGTGTCTGCCTTTGGCTGAGGTCATGATCCCAGGGTCATGGGGGGTCCGGCTCCCTGCTCAGTGTGGAGCCTGCTTCTCCCTCTCCCTTGCCTGCCACACTCCCCCTGTGTGTGTTCTCTCTGTCAAAGAAACGAATAAAATCTTCCAAAAAAAAAAAATTCTCTTACCACAAACTAATGTAGCTTCTTCATGAAATTGCCTTTGGTTAATGTGTCGTCCTTGGGAGATTGCCTTGGTGGGCAGTTAGGCACAGGACAAAGATTGTTAGAGCTGTGAGTATTTTTGCATTTTTGCCTGCAGGGAAAGCAGCTGAGAGAGGACCTGCTCAAGGTCACAAGGTCACGTTGCCAGGGCTGCAGGTAGAGCCGGCATCTGCATTGTGTTAGCTCTGTGGGGAGGGGTGGCAAGGTGGGGGGGTGGGAAGAGGTTGAACGCCATTCTAGTTTAGGTCCGTGCTGAGTTTCAAATAAAATACTTGGGGAAATCAGGTTGGATTTCATGCTCAGGCATCTAACTTAGTTCTACCCAGTTGGTATCAATACAGGTCAAATGAAGGGCACCTTGGGTGACTCAGTTGGTTAAGCAATCTGTCTTAGGCTCAGGTCACAATCCTGAGGTCCTGGATCAAGCCCCAAGGATCCTGCTCAGCAGGGAGCCTGCTTCTCCTCCCTGCCCCCTCTACTTGTGCTCCTTCTCTCTCTCTCAAATTAGAAAAAAAAAAAAAAAAATACAGATCTAATGAAACATAGGTGTGTACTTGAATAAACTAGTTCCTGGTTGTGGGGTCTGTGAAATCTGGGCTGTCAGAAGGATGCTCCCTTTCCACCGATGCGTATATTAGATTCGGAGATTAAGTGGCTATAAGATATCCTAACTACGTGCCTCTTAAGCTGCTATTTATGTAACATCTTACGTCCTTTACTTTTGTAAGATCTTCAGTAAATTCTTTTTCTGAGGTCAAGTAGGTTATTTCAGTCTGTCGTCTGGTTACCACCCATGACTCTAAGTTGAAGTCTGCAGTCCTAAATTAGCCTCGCTGTTCTCTACTTCTTAGTGCGGTAGGGACAGAACAGCTTACAAGGAATTAGCTTGGCCTTGCTGAGAGTCAGGGGCATAGCAGCCTCCCTGTTTTCTCTGGAAAGAGGGGTGACCTGGGGAGTTAGGCAGGTCTGGCTGATTATTCCTCTTGCCGAGTGCCCCGGGGACACAGCCGTGAACCAGATGACACACTTGTCTTCATCAAGCCTGCAGTCTGGAGAGGATGGGTCATGAGCAGGTGGATCACAGGTACTTGCCATGAATCTGGTTGTGTAAAGTCCTAGGAAGAAGAGGAGAGGCCGGGGACCCTGTCAGGTAAAAGCCTTCCTGGGTAAAAGGCAGCCCGGCCGGGACTCACAGGTTGAAGGAGCCAGAAAGAGCCTGACCCAGCACTTGGCTGCGTACTGGCCTTTTTTTCTTTTATGCTAATTTCTATTTGGGAAAGGAGTAGATAGAGTAAATCAGGTGAGGAATGTGTAAATAACGTGGCAATCCCATAACCCTTGTTTTTTGTCTTGGAAACTCATCAAATTCGCAGATTCACCCGCTGAAAGTGCTGCTGGCATTGGCTATGGTTTTCTCGCCCCATACTTGGTTCCTAACATCATGTCCTATTTTGTTTTGTTGTTTTTTATGAGGCATTCCCCGTTCAGAATTCACACTTGAACTTGGGGATTGATAGCGGAAATCATTTTGGAGTTCCAGGCCTTGCAAGTTAGAGGAGCTATAACACTGATCAGTGGGAAAGGCAGACTGGAGTCACCGAAGCTTGGGTTTGGGTCCCTGTTGTGGGACATCCATGTAACATCAGCAAAGGCTCGCAACCTCTAAACCCTCCATTTCCTGAGCTGTAAAGGAGGCCTAATGATGCCAGCCTTCGGATGTTATAGGGGAGTGCACGGTCATGGTAAGTAAAATGCCCAACTTGGGCATGTGGGGTGCTTGTGCTCTTCAGAACCAGTTATATTTTTTTCCTACCCTTCTCTTTCCTAGGTGAGCCAGCTCCTGCCGATCACATCTCAGTTTCCGGGCTCATGCTCTGCATCAGGCACTGCTGGCTTGATGGCTAATGCTTATAGACATGCTTATAGAGGGGACCCAGCACTCCTGTGGTTTCTTAAGGCAGATGAAAATTCGCATATCAGCCAGCCTTTTTTTTTTTTTTTTTGAGAGATTTTCCCTATCAATGGTAAGTATTAAATCTCTATAAGCTAGGTGGATTACTATCTGTTAAAAGTAGAATAAATAGCTTGCTTTATGTTTTCCATGTTGATCAGAACTCAGTTTCTCCACATTGGAGCTCCCTTTGGAAGGGTGTATACTGTGATCCAGCTGCTGGTGTCTTACTGCTCACTTTTCTTGTGGCACAGGTGCTTTGGCTGGTGGCGGGGTGGGTGGCTAAACCTAAGGAGACTTGGCGGGGGCGTTGTCGTGGGGTTCAGCTGCCATGGAAACAGCAGCCTGAGGTGAGAGTCAGGGAAGAGGAAGGCTGTTGGTCTCTGCCCCATATTCTAGTGAACCAGGTTCTGTTGCAGAGTTGCCACGTGACTTCCTTGGCACACTCTGGTGCATGATTCTTTCCTCCCTTAGGTCACATGCAGTTTTGAACTTGGCATTTAAAGGATGATGGGGGTAGGCAGGAAGGACTATCCTATCTAAACCGTGCCATCCTATTACTACCCGAGGAATGGATTGGGAGCATCCTTGTGCCGTTTCTGCTCAAATGGCAAGAATGCAGTCATGGGTGGCCTGCATCTTTTCCTAGTGATGTTTTGAACCTGAGCCTTCCAAAGGTGGTGTTCGCCCTGAGGTGGTGTGAGGCTGTTGCCATTCTAGATGCCACTTTCCACCATCTTGCCTGCTCCCGAGTTGGTTGAAGAGCTGGCGCTTCATCTACACTCTTCCTCTCGACCTGAGCCACACCAGCCCTTAGCTGACTTGAGTCACCAGCACTCAGGTCTGTATTGTGTCCTCTGCAACTTCCATCACCTTGTTTCCCCCCTTCACCTGCTGTATCCCGGTCCTTGTTCCAAAGAGCAGCACTCCATCTGGAACCTCAAAACCTGATTCCTTGTCCTCTCTGACTCCTACCTTCTCTCCCCTTGACCCTTGACTTGGGCCTCAGACCTTCAGTTTTCTGATCCCCCCTTTCTTTCCTAGACTGGAAATCAATCCGTGGTTAATCATCAGCATCCTCAGCATCGCATTCTGCTTCTGTCTGACCAAACATCATCCTCGGATCAACCCACTTTTGTCTCTCTCCTTCTGGAACCCTGGGACCTTCTGGAGAAAACACTACTCACATAGGTAGACTTTTGCCATAACTTCCGGTCTCTAGCATCAGCTATGTGTTTAATGTCACTTGACGATTTTCCTTGTTTGTCCTAATGCCACCTCTCCATCGTTTTGTTCAGCAAATTCTCTACTTTCCTCCAAGTCCTTAAGAAATGTGCTTGTGGCCCTCTCTCCCCCTCCCCGCCCAGCCTCCTACTTGAAGAATATTGGAGGGATCTGGATTCATTTGTCCAGACACCAGCTGTCCCTTTGTAGCTGTCTCCCCTGCAGAATAAGCAGCAGGCTCCCTCTGTTCTCTGACTCTGCAGGGCTGCTGACTGAACCCGTGTCCCCCACCTGTGCTCTGCTCCCTGCTCTCTGTCCTCTGGGCCCTTCTACCTTGGCTTGTCTTCGCTCCCTGACAGGCCATCTTTCCCTGGCTCTTCTCATTGGATTGTGTCTCTCCTATTCTTTAAAAAATAAGGCTCGGGCAGCCCGGGTGGCTCAGCAGTTTAGTGCTGCCTTCAGCCCAGGGTGTGACCCTAGAGACTGGGATGGAGTCCCACATGAGTCCTACATCGGGCTCCCTGCATGGAGCCTGCTTCTCCCTTTGCCTGTGTCTCTGCCTCTCTCTCTCTCTGTATTTCTCATGAATAAATAAATAAAATCTTAAAAAAAAAAAAAGGCTCTTGCTTGACCCCGTGCCTCCCTCTAGCCATTACCTGTCTCTTGTTCCCATCCAGGCATCCTGAGCCTGTCTTTCCAGCCTTTATTTGGTGTGTGTGGCCCCAGGCCCCGTGTCTCCCAGCAGCCTGCCAGTCATTCTGTCAGCCACCAAACAGATGAAGGCTTTCTGATCTCGCCTCCTTGCCTTCTCTTGCACCTGACCTGACGCCAGCTGCTGCTCTGTCCCCGGACTTCCCACCTAGGCTGTCCTCGGCTCTCTGCTTGGGCTCCATCTTCTCGAGTGTGACTTCTTTTCCTTTTGCCACCCTCCTTGTTCCGCATGGCCCCCCAGGTCATTGGGTCCCCACATGTGGCTCCAACAGCCCCCTGCATGCTGTTCTTCACTTCTGTGCTTATTCTGGGTTCACCCCAGAGCTCTGTTGCACATCGCCCTGTTCCAGACAGCCCTGCTCTGTGGCCCATGGCACCCTGGCCACCCTGCCAGCCTACCCGTGTCTCCATCTGCGCCAGCCCGGTTCCTCCAGCAGTTTCCTCTCCTTAACACCCATTGCTCAAGACCAAATTTGGGAATCCGTCTTAGACTCCTCTCTCCCCCTCATCCCCTCCTAAATATTTTTCAAAACCAACTTTTCTGCATTCCCGCTCCTCTCATCCTTGTGTAGGCTCTGGCTCTCTGTCACCTATGCATTTGCCAACCAGCTGCTCTACCCACCGCCACCAGCCCCTCCTTCCTCAGGGGTCTCCTGAATTTCTCTCCCGCGCTGATGGGACCACGTCACTTCCCTTTTCAAACTTCTCAGGGGCTCTGGGAGCCTTAAGACTACCAGCCCCTCGGCGTGGTGTTCCTACCTGGTGGCCTCTTCTTCCAGCCTTTGAGCCCCCTGCAGACATGCACACTGTGCTAGCTCATACCTTGTTTCCAGACAGTTCGTTTTCCTAGGCCTAAAACATCCTTTCCTACCTCCTCCAATTTTGTCTCCCAAAGCTGCTCAGGTGACCACTCTGGGAAGCTTTCGCTGGAAGGGTATTTCCATAGTTACCATTGTTCTCCCATTATAGTGGAAGTGACCGTTACTAGTTCTGCTTTCCCACAAAATCGTACAATGTTTGAGGGCAGGGATGGTGTCTGGCTGGCCTCTTGTTCCTGGAGGGAATTGGGGCCAGCCCAGTGCAGGACACGTGGCAGGTCTGTCTGAGCGGGAGTCCCTGCTGATGCTGCTCCCTTGTCCTCCTCCACCCTCCTGCATGTAGAATGAAGTCCAGCTGGGTTTTAACAGGCATAGCAAAAAAAAAAAAAAGAGAGAGACAGACCTGGATTGAATATTTGCTTCACCATTTATTAACTAAGTGACCTTAGTTACATGGGTTTTTTACCCCTGGGGTCAGTTTATCTGTAAATTAGAAATACTAACGTTCAACGTTGTCGCAAAGTTAGATTGAAATCACGTGCATGGGGGCGCCTGGGTGGCTCCATTGGTGAAGCATCTGCCTTGGGCTCAGGTCATGATCCTGAGGTCCTGGGATCGAGCGCTGTGTCCGGCTGAGCAGGGAGCCTGTTTCTCCTTCTCCCTCTGACCCTCCCCCCCGAGCTCATGCTCCCTCTCTCAAATAAATAAATAAATAAAATATAGGGATCCCTGGGTGGCGCAGTGGTTTGGCGCTTGCCTTTGGCCCAGGGCGCGATCCTGGAGACCCGGGATCGAATCCCACATCAGGCTCCCGGTGCA
Source organism: Vulpes vulpes (assembly GCF_048418805.1). NCBI lineage: Eukaryota > Metazoa > Chordata > Mammalia > Carnivora > Canidae > Vulpes > Vulpes vulpes. Next base: position 126,575,927 of record NC_132785.1, on the reverse strand, counting down.
TGGAGCCTGCTTCTCCCTCTGCCTATGTCTCTGCCTCTCTCTCTCTCTCTCTGTGACTATCATAAATAAATAAAAATTAAATAAATAAATAAATAAATAAATAAATAAAATATAAAAAAAAAGAAATCATACGCACCGTGCTCCTGGCTGTAGGAGGTGGTAATATGCTTCCTCCTTGTTACTATTTCTCTGCTTCCTCCTGCCTCCACCCCTCCCTCCCCAAACATCCAGCTTCACAAGTTTCATCTCTAGTTTCCCTGCTTTTGGTAGTTCTCCCTGCATTAAGGAATGCCTTCCTCAGATCCACCAGCCTCTTCACGAGTCTCCACCCATTTGGCCTCCAGGCATGCCCAGGTAATTCAGTTAGAAATAACCCCTGTAGCATAGGGTGTTCCCTGCAGACTATCCAGTTAGCAGTCTTTTAATTACCTGTAGACAGTTCCTGGGTCGAAGGCCTTTCAGAAAAGGCAGAGATGTTTCTCCTTCAATTTTGTAGTTCTCCCGTGCTTCTGACAACCCAGGGCCTGGTACATCCTAAGTGTTGAGTGAAGGGCTGTTGACTGCGACTGGTGTTGGAAGGAAGAGGAATGCTTCTTTGTGGGGTTAAAATGTTGTCAGCGTCTTAAAGGAATCAAACCCTCTGGGAACTTGGAATTTTAGCTTATTTGCCCATAAGATTTTTTGCGTGATGTGAATGTCCACTTGCAAGCAAATAAGTGTCTGGAAATTAAACATAATTCTAGAAAATTCATTTCAAGCACAATGAAAATTTGTTAGTATGGAAATTAGTTTATAATGTGAAGAAAGTAAAGATTCTTCTTTGCTCTGAGCTACAAGAAAGTGGTGTGTATTTCTAACATTTTTCAGAAGCATAATCAAAAAGGAAATTCATAAAAAAAAAAAAGGAAATTCTTTAAGTAGAAGGTGCTTTGGGAAGATGCTCTTTTTTTTTTTTTTAACTTTAAATTTTTTTTTATTTTTTTTTATTCATAGAGATGCAGAGAGAGAGAGAGGCAGAGACACAGGCAGAGGGAGAAGCAGGCTCCATGCAGAGAGCCTGACGTGGGACTCGATCCAGGATCTCCAGATCTCGCCCGGGCTGCAGGCGGCACTAAACCGCTGCGCCACCAGGGCTGCCCTGGGAAGATACTCTTATTTTGACCTGCTCAGAGGAAGCTGATCCCATTTTTTGTCCAGCCCTTTTATTTTTTTCTAAGTTTTTATTTATTTAAGTAAAGCTTACACCCAACGTGGGGCTCAAACTCGTGATCCTAAGATCAAGAGTCGCACACTTCACCAACTGAGCTGGCCAGGTGCCCCTCATCCAGACCTTTTTTTTTTTAAGAGCACTGCTTTATTTATTTATGATAGTCACAGAGAGAGGGGGTGGGGCAGAGACACAGGCAGAGGGAGAAGCAGGCTCCATGCACCGGGAGCCTGATGTGGGATTCGATCCCGGGTCTCCAGGATCGCGCCCTGGGCCAAAGGCAGGCGCCAAACCACTGCGCCACCCAGGGATCCCCACATCCAGCCCTTTTAAAGAGAATGGTGTCACAAGTGAGGTCCTGTCACAACCACCACAACAAAGAGGGAGTCCACATAAAGAGACCATTTCCTGTGGAAATAAATGCCTTATTGATGTGTTAATCCAACGGTTAGCAGGTTGGCAGAGCTCTTGGTTAGCAGGTTGGCAGAGCTCTTGGCATTACCGACTGATAGAGGTGTTTATAGACCTGCTCCCACATATCTCTCACAGCCGACACAGCTCCTCCCCTTTTTGCCCCAAACCAGTGAATTCTAGATGCAAAGCCTCCTCATTGTGAGCATGGAAGCAGTCCACTTCTGGCTGCAAACGAGGCAGGTGGCCATGGCCTGCAGCGAGCTTCCGGTGTTCCAGCTTGCGAACTAGCCACTGCTTACTCTTCACACACGCTGACTTTTAAATCCCGTCTCCCAATGAAGCAACTTACCTGTTACGTAACAAAACGTGTAAATCTTCACAGGTTGGAGATGGGGAAGTGTCTTGACCGTCCTGCAGCATATTCTCCCCATCAGCTCAGTACCAGCAGCTGGCTCTCAGGTGGCCCTCGTGTAAACTGAGGTCCCACATCAGAAACATCTTCTAGAAATGACCTAGAGGAATAGCCAAATGCATTACTGTGTGTCACAGTATGTTTGTGGAGCAGGATGTGGGGGTCCCTGTGGCGTCCACTTTGTTTATGGCGGATGACTGCCCTTAGCACCCAGCGCTCCCTCCTATAGAGCCCCAATATTTTCATGTCATGGGGCAGGGAGAAATCCAATTCCCTAGGAAAGGGCTGAGGAACTGCCTTTGCTTCACAGATAAATCGTGCTTGGCTAAACATCCAGGCCCATCTTGTTTCCTTTAGCCAGTGACTGTTCTGAGAGGCAGTCAGAGGGAATGTGACCCAGTTCTGGCCAATGAAATATTAAGGAGAGAGTGTATTATCGGAGTAGCTTCGCTTCCCAATGAAAAGGTAAAGCTTCCAGAAAAGACAGCCTCTCTTCCTCATTCCTGCCCCAAAACAACGTGATGACTAGGGCTGTTGCAGCCATTTTAGGACTGCGAGGAAGAGACTTACAGAATTAAGGTCATTGGTGGTAACAGCCCCGTGGAGCTGGGAACCCACAGGTACCACCCAGGCACACACACGAGCCATTGCACGGGTCTGTTCATGATACTCAGGAGCAGGTTGGACCATCAGTTCCCTCTGAGAACAGGGTGTGCAATGGAATGGAGGGGGTGGCGCATCAGAAGGGGAATCTCGGGGGATCCCTGGGTGGCGCAGCGGTTTGGCGCCTGCCTTTGGCCCAGGGCGTGATCCTGGAGACCCGAGATCAAATCCCATGTCGGGCTCCCTGCATGGAGCCTGCTTCTCCCTCTGCCTGTGTCTCTGCCTCTCTCTCTCTGTCTCTCTGTGTGTGACTATCATGAATAAATAAATCTTAAAAAAAAAAAAAGGGGGGGGGGAATCTCGGGCATCCCTGGGTGGCTTAGTGATTTAACGCCTGCCTTCAGCTCAGGCTGAAGTGATCCTGGAGTTCCAGGAGGCCTGGTGTCTCAAGTCCCATGTTGGGCTCCCTGCATGGAGCCTGCTTCTCCCTCTGCCTATGTCTGTCTCTCATGAATGGATGAATAAATCATTTTTTTTTAAAAAAAGAAGGGGAATCTCTCTTCTATATGGCTGAAGTGTTTTCTCTTGGCAATCTGATAGCCCACCCGTGTGGAACATTATAAAGCCATTGATTTTTTTGTATGTGTTGGGTTTCAGTTTTGTTAATGGTTTTAATAATATAAAGAAATGCAGGTAAGATAGAAATGTAATAGAACACTGAGTTATGTAATGTAGTCCCGACTTTCTTTGGAAAAAGGTAGAAAAAATTGGGGAAGTAAGTATGTCAGAACAATGGTTTGCCGCTGGGAACTGGCATTCTGGGCAGTTGCTTTGTTTATGTTTGTGTGTGGTTTTCACATATGGGTTTTTTTTCCCCCCGTTTTAATTTTTTATTGTAGTTAAAAGACAAAGCATAAAATTAACCATCTTAGCCTTGTTTTTTTTTTTTTTTTATAGTAGGTGACACGCCCAGCACAGAGCCCGACTCGGCTGAACTCACGACCCTGAGATCAAGACCTGAGCCGAGATCAGAGTTGGATGCCCAACCGACTGAGCCCCCAGGCACCCACCACCTTCTCTGTGTTTAAGTCCACAGCATGGGGGCACCAAGCACATTCACTGTCATGCAGCCACCACCGTCTCCAGTACAGGTCACCTTGCAGAACGGTAAGCCTCCGTCCCGTCCCTGCAGCCCTGGCTCCCACCGTTCACCGTCCGCCTCAGCGAATGTGACCACTGCAGGTGCCTCACATGTGAGTGCCTCCTGCGGGGTCTTTCCCTTTGTGATCTTCATATCTCACTTAACAGAATGTCCTCCGGGTCCGTCCATGTGGGAGCAGGCATCAGAATTCCCTTCCTCAGGCTGAATTAGTGTGGTATGTACGCATCGCATCTTGCCTGTCCGTTCTTGTCTCAGTGGCCGCTTGGGACTGCTTCAGTGTTGTGAATAATGCTGCCATGCACACAGGTGCACAGATAAGTAGGTATTTTGTAGTCAGGAAAAGTAGCAGGGGCGCCTGGCTGGCTCAGTTGGCAGAGCATGCGATTCTTTCTCTGAGGGTTGTGAGTTCGAGCCTCACCTAGGGTCCAGAGCCTACTTCAAAGTGAGAGAGAAGAGTAGCAAATGAAGACCTTGGGGCACCCAGATCATCTGTGTTGAATTTGTACCTCCCCACCTCAGTCCTCATGCTCTATCAGGTCTTCTGAACACTTAGCCAACAGTAGCATTTCCCTGCCAGAAGGGAAAATTAGAACCTGGACACTCTCCCCCCCCACTTGAAAGCCTGGTGGCCGCACAGGGTTAGCCGCGCTCACGTGCTCCACCTGCTTCCTCCAGGAGTCCTTCCTGTCCTTCCCTTGCTGGGCAATGATGACTCCAGCCCCGACACTGTCCCCAGAGAGGCTGGTGCTGTAGGAGGCCTGCACCCTCCTTCTTTTTATTTATTTATTTATTTATTTATGATAGTCACAGAGAGAGAGAGAGAGAGAGAGAGAGGCAGAGACATAGGCAGAGGGAGAAGCAGGCTCCATGCACCGGGAGCCCGATGTGGGATTCGATCCCGGGTCTCCAGGATCACGCCCTGGGCCAAAGGCAGGCGCCAAACCACTGCGCCACCCAGGGATCCAGCCTGCACCCTCCTTACCTGTCCTTCCGAGCTGTGTTGGGCTGTCTGTCTGTTTCCCTAGTGAACTGTATGGAAGACAGAACAGCCACAGGTCAGTTCACCAGCTACCTGGGTCTCCCTGTGGTCACCGCCCTGCAGGGTGCCTGGGACTCGGGACAGGCAGGGCGAGCAGTGCAGGGCACGCTTCACCCAAGCCTCTTCAGGTAGAGGAGGTGCTGTGGGAGCTTGCTCACTTGGTGGGAGGCACAGCACTCGAGGCATAAAAGACCCTCCGGGGCGCCTGGGTGGCTCAGTGCATTAAGCATTGGACTCTTGGTTTAGGTTTAGATCATGATCTCAGGGTTATGAGATTGAGTCCCTCGTTGGGCTCCACGCTCAGTGCAGAGTCAGCTTGAGATTCTTTCCCTCTGCCCCCTCCCCCTGCTCTCTTGCTCTCTCTCAAATAAACACAATTTTTTTAAAAAGCCCCTTGAACTGATGTAGTCCAACTACTTGAGATACCCAGGCCAGGTGTCCAGGCATGAGGCTGAACTGAAAAAGCGCCTTTCCTGCCACCTGGCAGCCCCCAGCAGGGCTGGCCTGAGCCAGCTGCGGGGCACTGACCCGTCCTCAGAAGCCTTTGATGGGCTCTGCTCCCCTCTGCCAGCTGGCTCTCGCTGCCCCTGCAGGCTCTCCTCGGACACCCAGATGTGCCTCCTCTCTGCCTGCCTTCTTGCCTCCCCCAGGTCTTCCTCCCCAGGCTCTGCCTCTGCACACGGGCCCTCTCACTGCCGCCCCCAGTGCCCCCCAGCACTGCAGCCCCCAGAAGTCCACCCCCTTCTCTGCAGTCGTGGTCCTGGTTCCCGGTGCTTGCCCACCCACCCGTGCGTGTTTATGGTGCTGGTGCAGGGCTCTGGGCTGGTGTGTGTACAGGGCCTCTCTCCCCTCTCCCCTCCTCTTCCTCTCCTCCCTTCCCTTCTCAACCTCCCCTCCCCTCCCCCCCATCCCCTTCCTCCTCCCCCTCCTCCCTCTGCCACCCTGTACCCCCATGCTACCTGAGCCAGGAGGAAGGGCCCAGGGATGCATGCTCATCAGTACTGGTGAACTTTGGCACGGCTCTGAGAGCACAGAGAATTGAAGACTAGCCTCTGTGTGGAACTGGAGCAAGTTGGGGAGTAAGGGAGGGCCAGGAGCTGGAAGGAGGCCAGCACACACCCCTGGGTCCCTGGGAGAAGTGCACCAAGGCTGCTCCTGCTGGTTAGGGAGCTGGAAGCTGCTTCCAGAAGCACAGGGTTATCTCTTACACGTACAGTGAACTGAACAGAGTTCTTCCTTGGAGAAGGAGGAACAAACACTCCTTGCTTGTCGCTGCCTCTGCAGCTGTGCGCCTGCCATTCCCCGCTTGCTGCACCCCCCTCTCCCTTCTCGCTCCTTCCTTCCCTCCTGCGCCTCCCGTGTCCCTCTCCACCTCTGTTGTTGGCCCTGCCCTGTCCCTGTGGTCTGCCTCCCCTGCGGCTCCCCACAGACCCTCTTTCACACGGAGGCCGTGTCTGTACATTCCACACCTGTGTCTGCCAGCCACGGCGCTCTGTGTTATTAATAGAGCCAGTAGATGACTTAGGGCTTGGAGCTTTTTATTCTCCTAGAAAAATTCCAGCTGGTTATTTTTTTTCAGTCAACGGGTTTTCATTGATTTTCCTCCCCACGGATCAATGATCTTGTACCAAAAAGCTCACCACCACCCTGGGAAATGCAGGCCTGGGCAGGAGCCCCAGAGCCTCAGAGGTCTGTGTTTGCAAAGCGGAGCCCCGGCCCTTTTGCTCACCCTTACAGCCCACCCCCCGGCACACACCTGAACTGGGCACCCACCTCCTTCCTCCCCGTCCAGTTATCCAGCCGGCACGCAAGCAGAGTTAGGTCTCTGAGGCACTTTGCTCTCTTAGCCTCACGCTGGGTCCTGCGCCACTTATGGGAAGGCAGAGACCAGGTCAGGACCATCCCTCACGCTCCCTGGTAGCTGGGGTTCTGGACGACAGTTGGGTTCCTTCCATCAGATGCCCGATTTGGAAGGCAGACGTTAAGGGTAGGCTTTGGGGTATATGGGCAGGTGCCGTGTGCCCATTACAGGCTGAACGGCTACGTGTGGAACCGGGAGGCAGAGGCCCCTCTCCACACGAGGCTTCCCCAGGACAGGTTTTCTGGGCATCACCAGGAGGGCCTCTGCGCCCCGGGGCCTGGGCAGTCGCTACACTAGTGCCTGCACTGCTTTCTGATCCCTGCACCTCCCTCCCCCCGCTCCTGTGCTGCACATGCTTGGCTCTGGGCCTGGTGGTGGCCTCCTGGTTCCCCACCTTCTGACCTGAGACCTTTCTGGCAGCTCAGCCATTCCTGGGTCCCTGGCGACAATTCTGTAAGCCATCTCCCGGTGCCAGCCATTGTCCCTTTGAAATATCACCCCTGCAAAGAGCCCACTAAGGGCTGGATGTCTGGGTCCCTGCTGGAGGCCTGTGTTGCAGCCTAACCCCATTGGAGGGCATGAGGAGGCCAGGCCTTTGTGGGGGAGTGGGTTGTGTGGGTGGAACCCTCCCCGAATGGGTTAGTGCCCTTGTGAGTGAGACCCCAGAGAGCGCCTCTGCTCCTTCAGCTGAATGAGGGCACCATGCAGCCTCCAGGACCATGAGAACTAGTGTTGTGGGTGAGCCTCCCCCCCCCCCGCCCCATGGTTACGGTAGCCCCAGAGGACCATCCACCTCTCCCCGTTTCCAGGTTGGGGTGCCTGTTGGTTCTCCCCATTTGATTGTCAGCTGCTTGAGCACGGGCATTGTGCATTAGTGGTGCTCCTGCAAAGAGCTCACTCAAAGCTTGCTGAGGAAAAGCTGGGGTCAGCTGCCCCCCACCAGCCCCCCCATGCCCCAACAGCAGCATGTCTGGCTGCAGTGGTCACTTGGGAACTGGACTGAGGGTCACAGCCCCTCCGGGAGCCTCTGCCTTCCGATTCCCAATGCAGATGGCCCTCGGCGTCAGGGAGGGGACAGAGCAGACCAAACCACCGCCACTTGGTACCTGGAATTCAGCCTGTTATCCTTGCAGATGCCTGGGGTTGCTTGAGGCTGTCAAGACCCTGGCCTTGGACCAAATCGCAGATTGGTTTTACAGAGTTCTGATCCCACAAACAACCCAAACCCATCCTGGAATCCAGGAACTCTGGAGGAAGACCAGGGTCATGGGTGTGTCTCTGTGTCCTGAGGGCAGATTTCTAGGCAGACCACAGAAAGAACTCTGGAACCTAAGTCAGCTAACAAGTTGTAAAACAAGTACAGGCTATTTCTGGAGGGATCACGGGGAGGTGAGGGAGCCGCCTGGATCGACCGGGGAGGTCAGTGGGGCGGTCAGCATGAGGAGACTTCCCGGAGGCAGTTCCTCCACCTGGGCGTCTCTCCTGTGTCCAGCTTCAAGACGAGCTCAAGAGCGTGTGGTGAAGACAGTGCAGGGCGCCTGGGTGGCTTGAGCATCTGCCTTTGGCTCAGGTCATGATCTCAGGGTCCTGGGATCTAGGCCCGCATTAGGCTCCCTGCTCAGTGGGGAGTCTGCTTCTCCCCCTGCCTCTGCCCCTCCTTGCTGCTTGTGTGCGCTCTCTCAAAAAAATAAATAAAATCCTTAAAAAGAAAAAAAAAAGGCAAATTAAGTGGGACAGAATGTAGGAAGAGAGTGAGCCAAGCAGCCTGTACCTGTGTTGGCATGAGAGCTTGCGTGGCTGGGGCCCCTGTCTCTGGAGCCTTTCCTTCTGGTTGTGGAGGGAAATGCTGCGGGGGACACTGCATGATGGGGACACCACCATCTGGTGGTGCTCTGACCAGGGCTTTGTGTGGAGGCAGGGAGCATTGGCCCACAGCCCGAGACCTGAATCCTATTTATCTCTGCTGCTAACCCCCTGTGTGCCCTCTGGGTTGAAGTATTGATTTTATGGCATCTATGAGAAGTATCCACCCCCACCCCCATCACAACGTGGCCCATTTCTGCTAGTTTTTTTTTTTTAAGATTTTTATTTATTTATTTATTCATGAGAGAGACAGAGAGAGAGAGAGGCAGAGACACAGGCAGAGGGAGAAGCAGGCTCCATGCAGGGAGCCCGACATGGGACTCGATCCCGGGTCTCCAGGATCAGGCCCTGGGCTGAAGGTGGCGCTAAACCACTGAGCCACCTGGGCTGCCCTCTGCTAGTTTTTACGTGGGCTTTCATCTCTAATTTGCAGTAGCATCCTGGAGCTCAGGGCCCAAGGTGGGGAGCCTGCGGACCAAGGAGCACCCTGCAGCCAGACTGGGGCAGGAGCTCCATCTAACCTGCTTCTGTGGGTGGGGTCACCTGGCTATGGAGGCCGTCCTCATGGGAGATAGCTTTCTCTTGGGAGATTGGTCACTAACCTGGCTAGGTGCCAGGTTGCCTCAGTCATCCTGAGGGGCCAGTTAGTGACCAATCTCCCAAGAGAAAGCTATCTCCCATGAGGATGGCCAGGGACCAGGGGTCAGCTGTCTTCCTCCCCATGCCCAGCCAGCACACAGGAAATGTAGGAAATGGTGGTTGATCCAAACAGATATGCGCGACAGTGAGTGGGCAGGCAGTTGCTTTGAAGCCGGGTCCAGGCCAGACCTAACAGGTGTGTGAGCAGGTGCTGTGCTGCAGACAGGTGCTGCTGCTGCCTGCTGTGGTGAGCCCTAGCAGCTGGCACAGGGGGCTCTGCTGGATAGTGACAGCTGGACCTAGCTGGAGCCCGTTCGGGATGGGGCTCGCAGGTGGGTGCTTAGCAAGCTCAAGTGGCTGGTATAACCACGCTGGGTGCAGCAGGCAAGCAGCTGGGTGAAACACTGAGACGAGCAGAACGGTGGGGGTTTGGAGCCATGGGACATTGTCTCCAGTGCACCTGGGCAGGCAGCCAGAGCCCTGCTGGCTGCATCAACCTCAGGAGCGTCGTCCCCCAGGTCTCTGGATTCAACCTTCATTCTTACTCCAGGAAGGCCTCCAGGGGCTGTTCGCTGGGTGCCAGGTGCCTCAGTCATCCTGAGGGCCTGGGTACCATTCCCACCATTTCACGCAGGAAGAAACTAAAACCCAGAGAAGAGAGATGCATGGGGGGCTCAGTCGGTGAAGCGTCTGCCTTCAGCTCTAATCATGACCCCAGGTCCTGAGGCCTGGCTCCCTGCCCCTCCCTTGAGCCCTCCCCATGCTCATGCTCTCACTCAGATGAATAAATCTTAAACCCGAAAAAGCAGAGAAGAGTGGCCTTGCGTGATGTCAAGCAGCTAGTAAGTGGCAGAGCCAGAAATCAAACCCCACTGCCGGATGCTGAAGTTTTACTCTCCTGGTTTTCAGTTTTGCAAATAGAGTCGGCAAGGAGTAAATTATGTTTTTTTTTATCATTGGGATTATTTTCAGGAGAACAATTACAAGGTCAAAGCATAGGACCGTTTTCAGAAATCTTGATGTATTAGTTGTCAAAATTTGCCCCCAAAGAGGGTGCATCAACTTATGTGAGGCCAGCAGCAGTCAAGCAGTTTCACTGTTAGATGGAGTCGCTCCTTCTAAACACCGCTTCACCTTAGAAAGGGCCCCTGTCCTGGCCTCAGCCCTCCCTTCTCCCTGCTGGTCAGCCCACCACAGAATTTTGTGATGAGCTCTTTAGGGTTTTAACTAGGATTGCATTGAACTTATGAATCACATGGGGAGAGCCGACTTTTCATAAAATTAAGTCTTCTAATCTGTGATCATGGTCTATTTTGCCACTTACTAAGGCCTCTAGTTCATAATGGAGTTGTTGTTTTTTTTTTTTTTTTTTAAGATTTTATTTATTTATTCATGAGAGACACACACAGAGACAGAGACAGGCAGAGGGAGAAGCAGGCTCCTTGCAGGAGCCCGATGTGGGACTTGATCCCGGGTCTCCAGGATCACACCCCAGGCTGAAGGTGATAAACCGCTGTGCCACCTGGGCTGCCTGTTTTGTTTTGTTTTAATTAAGCTCTAGACCCAGTATGGGGCCTGAACTCAAGATCCCAAGATTAAGAGTCACATGGTCGGGGCAGCCCCGGTGGCTCAGTGGTTTAGTGCAGCCTTCAGCCCAGGGTGTGATCCTGGAGACCCAGGATCAAGTCCCACGCCAGGCTCCCTGCATGGAGCCTGCTTCTCCCTCTGCCTGTGTCTCTGCCTCTCTCTCTCTCTCTCTGTGTCTCTCATGAGTAAATAAATAAAATCTTAAAAAAAAAAAAAAAAGAGTCACATGGTCTTCCCAATGAGCCATCGAGGCGCCCCCACAATGGAGTTTTCATTTTCATTTCTCCAAAGAGATCTTGGACTTCATTAACATGCATATGTTTGAGAGAAAAAAAAAAAAAGAAAGATGCGTGTGTTTGAGGGGTGCCTAAGTGGCTCAGTCAGTTGAGTGTCTGATTCTTGATTTGGGCTCAGGTCATGATCTCAAGGTCCTGGGATGGAGCTCCCGGGCTCAGCAGGGCGCCTGCTTCTCCTCCTTTTCCTTCTGCTCCTCCCCCCACTGATGCAAGCTCTAAAAAAAAATAAAATCTTTTTTAAGAAGATGCCTATGTTTGATGTCCTTGTAAATGGCTTGTTCTTCATTTTCTAATTGTTGTAGCTAGAATATTTTAGATGGAGGGATTTTTTTTTTTGCATACTGATTTTTATGCCCAGCAACCTTGCTAAACTGTTGTGTTCTGATAACTTCTCCGTTAATTCATTGACTTTCCCTGTCGTCTGTAAATAATGCCAGTTTTGTTTCTTCCTTTCGAATATTTATACCTTCTTTTTTCCTTTGCCTTAGAGCCTTGACCAGGACCTCTAGTACCATTTGACCCACGCTGGACATGGTGACAATGGGCCTCTTTGTCATGTGTCCGTGCTCACAGGAGAGCCTTCAGCGCCCCAGCATTGCCTGTGATGTGTTGGGGGTTTGTAGCTGCCCTTTATCAGGGCGAGGAAGTCCCTTCTGCTCCTAGTTTGCTAAGGGCTCTTCTCATGAATGGGTCTCCAGTTTTATCTGCAACTGTAGAGAGGATGCTAGGACTTCTCCTTTTTTCTCTCAAGTAGTCTGTGATGCTGCCTTTTCCGTTTACCGAAGCAGCCTTGCACTCCTGGGAGAAACCCAACATGACGGCACTGTATTATCCTTTTTAGGTATAGTTTTAGGTCCAGTTTGTTACTCATGTAGGACTGTTGCATCTGTGCTCACCAATGAGATTGCCCTGTGCTTCTCTTTCTCACGTTTCCTCTATCAGATTTTGGTGTCAAGGTTATGATTGCCTCACAGACTAACTGGGCAGTTCCCTCTTTTTGTTCTGAGTTAACCTAAGGCCCGAGCCCTTTGTTCCCTAAAGGCTGTGAAGGGGCGGCTGGGTGGCTAGGTTGACCGAGTTTCCAACTCTTGATTTCATTTCAGGTCATAATCCCACGGTTGTGAGGTCCAGCTCTGCATTGGGCTCCACGCTCAGTGGCTGGGGAACTGCAAAGCTGCCTTGTCCTCAGCACCTGCCTTTCTGACTCCTTCCCTGGTGCGGTGGAGAGCCTCCTAGATCTCTTCAGGGCAGCAGGTGATTCATTTTGGAGATGGAATCTGTCCTGCATTGGGAATAAACTTATGATGCACATTTGGGGGAAAAAAAAAATCAGTGGGAAGGCTGCTTGAGGTTCTCCCTCTCTCTCTGCCTCTCTCACCCCATTCCCTCTCGCTCACTCTCCCTCAAACAAATAAATCTTGAAACGCATATGAGGGGACGTCTGGGTGGCTCAGTGGTTGAGCATCTGCCTTTGGCTCAGGTTGTGAACCCCGGGTCATGGGATCGAGTCCCACATTGGGCTCCCCGCAGGGAACCTGCTTCTCCCTCTGCCTGTGTCTATTCCTCTCTCTCTTATGTCTCTCATGAGTAAATAAATAAAATCTTAAAAAAAAAAAAAAAAGCCTGTGAGAACCCCAGGTGGGACCGTCTGGGCCTGCTGTCAGCTCTGTGGGAAGGTCAGCTCCTGGTCAGCTTTCTCTTCCAGAAATCACAGCCCTTACTTCCCAACCTGTCAGACCACACGGACTCCCACTAGACCGTGTGCGACAGTCAGGGTCATGCCCAGGCCTCCCTAGGGAGTCTTCCTGAAGCCTGTCTGTGATCTGAGCTCTCTCCTGCTCCAGAGAGCCCACTGGCCCCCAAGTCCAGGTCTGCAGCAGGACACTCTGGGCCCTGGTCAGTGGCCGTACCACCTGCACCCCCCACCCCCACCCCCACCCTGCTTCAGCTGTGCCCTACAGAGCCTGTGGCACACCAGGGCTTCCTCCGCACAGATCGCTACACAGGCTCTCCCACCAGACCCTTCGTGTACCTGATGCATGCCACCTCTTCCAGCGAGTCTGCCTTCCCTTTAGCTCCGGATCCCCTTTCTCCTGTGGCTCTGTGTCTGCCTATTACCAAAATCACTGCATCCAAGTATTCTGTACTCCAGTGATTGTTCTGAGTGTTCACTTAGTCAGCAGATACGTCCTGGGCACTAGGCACTGTGTTAGGGGCCTAAGGTCGATGGGTTCCAGCCACTCTGGAGTTGTCCAGTGAGTGGGAAATAAAATAGCTTGGACTCTATAGGTCAACATATAACCCCACAAAATTAAATCACCTAGAATCTCACAGTTCATGTATTAGCACATTTCTTTCTGGCTTTAAAAAATGCTTGTAATAGCATATCTGAGTAGGTAGGTACTAGCTTGTTTTACAGATGAGCAAAGCAAGGCATGAGCACGCAAGCCAAAGGTCACAGGAATGGCTGGGTCAGGACTTTTTTTAAGATTTTTATTTATTCATAGAGACACACAGAGACAGAGAGTGGCAGAGACACAGGCAGAGGGAGAAGCAGGCTCCATGCAGGGAGCCTGATGTGGGACTTGATTCCAGGACCCTAGGATCATGCCCTCGGCTGCAGGTGGCACTGAACCGCTGCACCATCGGGGCTGCCCTTTTTTTTTTAAGATTTTATTTATTCATGAGAGAGAGGCGGAGACGCAGGCAGAGGGAGAAGCAGGCTCCCTGCAAGGGAGCCCGATGTGGGACTCGATCCCAGGACCCCGGGATCATGCCTTGAGCTGAAGGCAGATGCTCAATTGCTGAGAAACTCAGGCATCCCAAGGGTCAGCACTTTTACTCAGGCAGCCTGGGCCCTTATCTTTTAAAAATATAATGGGTAGAGCTGTGTGTCCCTGCTGGAGGCCCTAAATTTTCACTTCTCTTACTACATACATCTTACACAGAAATGTGCATTCTGTCCCCTAACCTGGTATCACCCCAGGCCTGTTCTACCCTCTGCCTTCATAGCCTGTGCTGGGGACAGACTCCACTGGGGAGTCCGAAGGCCTGAGCTCTTGTGGCCTTGACATCAACTGGCTGTGTGACCTCAGACTAGTCACTCGGCCTCTCTGGGCCTCAGTCTACACATCTGTAACAGCGCTGGGATTCAGTCACACTCCTGTGGGAGTGAAGAACCCTCTGTTTAGGGAGCTGAGCCCCCTGGAACTCTACCTGGTGCAGAACCCACAGCTCTGCAGCTTTGGGCAGACGGGGAGAGGGGCTGGGGCTGTGCTGAGCGCTCCGTGGAACATCTGGGGACCTCTGCCCCCTTTCCCACCTGGCCTCCTCACCTGTATCCCCAAGAGGTGTAAGAGTAACCCCAAGGATGTGCTCAGAACACCAGGTATGCTATGGCCAGCGTGCCAGGCCTGTCCGGGTCTATGCTCTGTGGGCTGGGCGGCCAGTCCTTCGATGGTCCTGTCCCCAGCAGCGTGCCCCTGCTCCCCGCCTGCTGGTTCACACCCCACCCCCGTGACTTGTCCTCTCTCTAGACAAGGCACCTTTGACCTTTGCATGCCATGGGCCCCTGAGGCCATCTGGAGAAGAGTATGAGCTCCTCAGAACAATATTTTTATTTTTATTTTTATTCGGTTTTTAAGTGCATTAATTAATTAATTTTAGTCCTCTCTACCCCAAACTTGGGGCTCAAACTCATGACCCCGAGGTCAAGAGTTACACGCCCTTGTTCCTGAGCCAGCCGGGTGCTGCCCCAAGACAGTATTTTTAAATAAATAAATGGAGGAAAACCATGACCTAGAAAAGCAATTCATAAAAGGTCTAGATAAATGTGCGGTGTGGTAGTGTATTTATTACCACATTAGTGAGCCCCAGGCTGCAAGTCTACCACTCATCATTTTGAAGTAGTAGTGAGTGTAAATGATACGTAGGGATCTCTGCTTCTGTCGCGATGTGATTGGAAACTATCTGGGTTACTGTTGGCGACAAGGTCACTGGTGCAGCTCACACCACTGAGGTTTTGCGGCCCCCATTCCTAACGGGATGGCAAATATTAGACGTGGGTGAAGAGGATGTAAATGTTTTCTGCCCAGTTTCAGAAACCCCAGGCTCCCATCCCTGGGCCCCTTCCCCTCCCAGGGTTTTCCTTGTAGACCCTGGTTGAGAAACCCGACCCCCGGGCAGCATGGTTGTGTAAGAGGAGCTAGGAGAGAAGTGGGTGGGGTGAGGGGCTGAGAGGGAAGGAACAGTTGATGTATGGGTCTCTTTAAGAGGGAGGGACTGGGCAATTTCTGTGCCCCTGGGCCTTTGTATATGCTCTTCTTTCTGCAGGGCGTTCACATCCCTGCTCCATCTGCCACCCTCAACGCCAGCATCTCCTGGGAAGCCTTCCATCTGCTCCCCTCCCCCAGCACGTGGTCCTCTTCCCTCTTCCCTGCACTGAGTTCAGGTTTGCATGCTGGGCTGAGCCAGGCAAAAGCTCTGCTGGGGCTGCTCTATCTCCAGATCTCCAGGGCCCAGTCCACACTGGTACTTGGTTGATGCTTGTTGAATAAATTTATGAATGAGTGACTAAATACGTGGGAAAATGAATAAATGAATAACAAAGTCATGCCTTGCAAGCAATGGCACTCCCTACAGGTCTCACATTTCAGAAAGGACTGCTTGTAGTGATGTGTGGCCTTCCTAATACGCTTCTTTAAAAAAAAAGTTACTATTTTTATTTTTTTTAAAGATTTTATTTATTTATTCACGAGAAAGACAGAGAGAGAAAGAGGCAGAGACACAGGCAGAGGGAGAAGCAGGCTCCATGCAGGGAGCCCGACGTGGGACTCGATCCCAGGTCTCCAGGATCAGGCCCTGGGCCAATGAGCTGAAACCAAGAGTCAGACACTCAAAAGGCCACCCAGGTGCCCTAAAAGTTACTTTTTTAAAAAAAAGGCAGATTAAAACAATGCATAACAACAATGGAATATTATTTGGCCATAAAAAGGAATGAAGTACCAATTCACACAATATGGATGAACCGTGAAAATGTGGTGCTCAGTGAAAGAAGCCAGCCACGAAAGGCCACATATTATGGGATTCCATTTATATGAAATGTCCAGAATTAGCAAATCTAAAGAGACAGCAGATTAACAGAGCTAAATCCTCATCTTTCAGCTGCAGTCATTGGATTGTATCTAAAGGCAGCAAATCAGCAGCTGTCAGCATAAGCCTGTCACACGTGTATAGATGAGAGCCAGAAAAAAACATCTAGAAGAGCACAAATGGCTGCTTCTGAGGGAGGACCCGGGCTGTGCAGAGCTGGGGGCAGGGGCCTGCCGCTTGTCATTATAAGCCTTGTAGTTCCATGCGTCCCTTAAAAGCGTGTGCCTGTTACTAATTTTATTGGAGATAAAAGCTAAGGGGGATGCCAGGGTGGCTCAGCAGTTTAGCACCTGCCTTTGGCCCAGGGCGTGATCCTGGGGTCCTGGAATCAAGTCCCACGTTGGGCTCCCTGCGTGGAGCCTGCTTCTCCCTCTACCTGTGTCTCTGCCTCTCTCTGTGTGTCTCTCATAAATATATAAAATCTGAAAGAAAAAAAAGAAGAAGAGAAAGAAGGAAGGAAGGAAAGAAGGAAGGAAGGAAGGAAGAGAAAGAAAAGAAAGAAAGAAAAGAAAAAAAGAAAGAGGGAGGGAGGAAGGAAGGAAAGAAAGAAAGAAAAGAAGAGAGGAAAAAGATGGAGGGTCAGAGGCGCGAAGTAACTTGCCCGGTATCACACAGGATTCAGAGCTGAGCCCGTCTGAGTTCAGGCTCGAGGTGGAGGTGGACCCGGAGCCCGCTGGCCTGATGCCGGGCGTGGGTGGTAGGCCATCTGTGTGGCCTCTGAGGAAGCAGGTTATTTTCACTCTCACGTTGGAGTGAGAGGCCGTTCATGTCAACAAGCTTTTTTTTTTTTTTTTTAAAGATTTTATTTATTTATTCATGAGAGACGGAGAGAGAGAGGCAGAGACACAGGCAGAGGGAGAAGCAGGCTCCATGCAGGGAGCCCAACGTGGGACTCGATCCCGGGTCTCCAGGATCACGCCCCAGGCTGTAGGCAGCGCTAAACTGCTGAGCCACCAGGGCTGCCCTCCTTTCCCTTTCTAATCTGCCCCAAGCCCTGACCTTCCCTTAGAGGGGGGTCTGCCCATCAGAGACCCAAGGCCCAGGCTGCCTGGCATGGGGTCTGGCCCTCAGATGATGCCCTGGGGTCATAGTCCCTTAGCCATCAGTTCCTTGGTTCATATCCACACGAGGGGTGGAGGTGGGGTGTAAGTGCCTACCGTGTACCAGGCTCTCTGCTTGGGGAGACAGAGAGGAAAGATCCTGGGGTGTATACAAGCAGGCCAGCAGCCCAGGGTAAGGTGGGCAGGGCAGGGCAGGGCAAAAGGAAGATGCCCAGGCTCTGCGCAAGCCCCCAGAGCAACCTTACTTAACCCTATGCCGGCAGGGTCTGGAGCGTCAGCCAGAGCAAGCCAGGAGCAGCGGGAGGAGGAGCAGCGGGAAGGGCAGGCTGAGCAGAGGACACAGGCCAGGGTAGAGGCCTGGGGCTGGAGGGAGCAGGTGGCCAAAGGCCAGGGGAGCTGGCGGGAAGTTCGAGGCCACAGGCGTCACCGCAGGGCTGAGATCCGAAGGGCCTGGGGCCTGGCAAGGATTGGGCCTTTATCCTCAGAAAGCTCGGAGGGCCGCTGGGTGGGGAAGGAGCGGGAGCCGCGGCTCCGGGGCGCTGGGGGCGCTGGGGGCGCTGGGGGCGCTGGGGGCGCTGGGGGCGCTGGGGGCGCTGGGGCCCGGGATCCCGCGAGGCCGGAGCGGGCGCAGCTCGCCCTCCCCACCGCCCACCGCCCTGGGCGGAGCCGTCGGCCCTGCCGCCCCGCCCGCAGCCTGCGGCGAGGCCCCGCCCCCCTCTCTGGTTGGTCGGGGCGGGGACACCTGAGGCCGAGCGGCCAATCGCCGCGCTGGGCTCCGGAGCCCCGCCCTCCCCGGCCCCGGCCTCGGCCGCGCGCGGAGCCGCTCACCGAAGCGCCGGCAGGGGGCGGCACAGGGCGGGCCAGGCGGCCCGGAGGCGCCGGCTCCGACCCCAAGGCCGGTCGGAGGTTAGCAGTTCCCGGGTCGTCCCCCGGCCGGATGACCGGTTCCGACGGAACTTCCCGTGACGTGTTCTCCAGGCCGCCCCGCGGGCCGCGGTCGCTGCTTGTGCGTCTGGCACCTGGTCTCCGTCCCACGCCGCCCTGCCGAGCCTCGGCTCCCGGCCTCCGCGGGGCGGGGGGGGCCCGTCCGGGCCGTTGCAATTACAAGTCCCTTCCCCCTCGCCCCTGCAACGCCCCTCCCGCTCTGAGATCCCGGGCTGCAGGCCGCCTCCTCCGGGAAGCCTTCCCTGCAGCCCCTGCAACGCCCCTCCCGCTCTGAGATCCCGGGCTGCAGGCCGCCTCCTCCGGGAAGCCTTCCCTGCAGCCCCTGCAACGCCCCTCCTGCTCTGAGATCCCGGGCTGCAGGCCGCCTCCTCCGGGAAGCCTTCCCTGCAGCCCCTGCAACGCCCCTCCCGCTCTGCGAGATCCCAGGCTGCAGGCCGCCTCCTCCGGGAAGCCTTCCCTGCAGCCCCTGCAACGCCCCTCCCGCTCTGCGAGATCCCGGGCTGCAGGCCGCCTCCTCCGGGAAGCCTTCCCTGCAGCCCCTGCAACGCCCCTCCCGCTCTGAGATCCCGGGCTGCAGGCCGCCTCCTCCGGGAAGCCTTCCCTGCAGCCCCTGCAACGCCCCTCCTGCTCTGAGATCCCGGGCTGCAGGCCGCCTCCTCCGGGAAGCCTTCCCTGCAGCCCCGGGCGGCGACTCCCCGCCATCCGGGGCTCCGCGCTACTCTCCCGGCCTGGAAGCGTCGTTATTTGGGGATGTTCCTCCCGGAGGGCACGGGGGCACGGCGACTTCGGGGCCACCTGTCGTCACCTACAACTGACCCGAGGGACGGGCAGATGGGGCGTCCCGTGTGAAGTGCGGGGGGCTGGGAGGCGGGGAAGCCCCCACCTGGGCGGGTCGGGACCGGGTCGGAGTGTGGGCCGGACCCTTCGCGCGGCCGGGTGGGGGGAGGGGAGGCGCGACCCAGGGGTCACCCGGCACCCAGTGCTCAGGCCGCGGAAACAGCAGCTTAGCGCCAGGAGTCAGGAAGGCGCTAGGGGAGCGCGGGCGGAGCCTCGGGAGAGGGGCGAGGGGCGAGGGGCGCGCAGGCCCTGCAGCGGGGGCGCTCACCCCGGGGGCGAGGGCTGTGCCGGGGCGGGGAGGGGGGCGCCCAATGGGACCTACTGCTTTGGCTTGCCGGGGCCTCCTCCCCTCTAGAAGGGCAGCTCTAAAGGCGCCACAGGTGCTGCCCCTGAAAAGTTTACCCCCTTATCCTTCTCTTTACCATGTTTGTATTTGTTTTTTTTCCTTTTCTGTTTTTGTTTGCTTTTTTAAAGTAATTTCTACGCCCAAGTGGGGCTGGAACTCACAACCTGGAGATCAAGAGCCCCATGCTCTACCAATAGGGCACCCCTTATTCCGTTCTTTTTTTCACTAGATGAACTACTGGTTGATTGATTTAAAAGATTTTATTTATTTATTCAGGACAGAGAGAGAGAGAGAGAGAGGCAGAGACACAGGCAGAGGGAGAAGCAGGCTCCGTGCAGGGAGACTCGATCCCTGGTCTCCAGGATCACGCCCTGGGCTGAAGGCAGGTGCTCAACCGCTGAGCCACCCAGGAATCCCCTGACATAGTATTTAAAAAAAAAAAATTTTTTTTTAAAGATATTATTTACTTATTTGTGAGAGAGAGAGAGCGTAAGAGCACCAGCGGTGGGGAGGGGCAGAGGGAGAGGGAGAAGCAGATTCCTCACTGGATCATGACCTGAGCTGAAGGCAGATGCTTTTTTTTTTTAAGATTTTATTTATTGAGGGCAGCCCTGGTGGCTCAGCGGTTTAGTGCCTGCCTTCAGCCCAGGGTGTGATCCTGGAGTTCCAGGATGGAGCCCCACGTCGGGCTCCCTGCATGGAGCCTGCTTCTCCCTCTGCCTGTGTCTCAGCTCTCTCTCTCTCTCTCTCTCTCTGTCTCTCATGAATAGATATATAAAACTTAAAAAAATTTTTTTTTTATTGGGGCAGCCCGGGTGTCTCAACGGTTTAGCACCTGCCTTTGGCACAGGGCGTGATCCTGGAGTCCTGGGATCCAGTCCCGCATCAGGCTCCCTTTGTGGAGTCTGCTTCTCCCTGATGCTGAACCACTGAGCCACCCAAGCATCTCTGAAGGCAGAGGCTTAACGGACTTTGCCACCTGGATGCACCAGCTATTTAGAAAATTTTTATGAATTGTTTCTACTGGATTTATTTTTATTTTTAATTTTTTTAAAGATTGTATTTATTCATGAGAGACACAGAGAGAGGCAGAGACATAGGAAGAGGGAGGAGAAGCAGGCTCTATTCAGGGAGCTGGATGTGGGACTCGATCCCAGGATTCTAGGATCATGCCCTGAGCCAAAGGCAGATGGTCAACTGCTGAGCCACCCAGGCATCCCTACTGGATTTATTTTATTTGGATTATTTCTACTGTTATTTTTCTTTTCTAAATCATAATTTTACACTTTTATCTTTACTATTTCCATCCTGTTTTGTGTGTGTGTGTGTGTGTGTGCGCGCGCTTACTTCTATCTTGAGTTAGGTACTTAGTTCATTAATTTTCATTCATTCTTGTTAATGTAAGTATTCAGAGCTATGAATTTGCCTCTGAGTACTGCTTTAGCTGTTTACCTTAGGTCCTGATATGCAGTGTTTCAGTTATGGCTGTTTTCTAGATATCCTGAAATTTCAACTTGATATCCTTTCTTACTCAAGAGAAGCTTGAGAGTTTTAAAATGTAGGAACGCCTGGGTGGCTCAGCAATTGAGCATCTGCCGTTGGTTCAGGTGGTGATCCCAGGTCCCAGGATCGAGTCCTGCATCAGGCTCTCCACAGGGAGCCTGCTTTTCCCTCTGCTTGTGTCTCTGCCTCTCTGTCTCATGAATAAATAATTTTTTTTAAAAAAAAGAGTTTTAAAATGTACAGGTAAAAAAATAAAATAAAATAAAATAAAATAAAATGTACAGGTAGTAAGGTTTTTTTGGTTTTGTTTTGCCTTGTAATTTGGTTATTAATTTCTGGTCTGATTTACATTGTAACTGGAGAATGCTATATGTTCTAGATCTGCTTTTTGGAATATATTGGTTTTTTTTAAAAATGATTTGACCTATGGTTGATCTTTGTGAATACTTAGATGTCCAGTTACAAAGGAGTAGTCTGTTTTTATGGTAGAGAGCTTGATATAAATTAGTTAAATCTAGTTCAATAATTATGTTTTTAAGTCTTCTCTAATCTTAATTTTTTAAAGATTTTATTTATTCATGAGAGACACAGAGAGAGAGAGGCAAAGACATAGGCAGAGGGAGAAGCAGGCTACCCGCAGGGAGCCCGACGTGGGACTCGATCCCAGGACCCCGGGATCATGCCCTGAGCCCAAAGCAGACGCTCAACTGCTGAGCCACCCAGGTGTCTCTTATTTAATTTTTTTGTACACATATCTGTGAAAGATGTATTAAAACTTCTACCCTATGCTCTCTCTCTCAAATAAAATCTTTTTTTTTAAAGATTTCATTTAAAAAATAAATAAATATATTTTAAAAAATAAAACATAAAGATAAAGATTTTATTTATTTATTCATGAGAGACATGAATTCTTCTCCCTCTGTGGCCCTCCCCTGCTTGTGTGCTCTCTCTCTGTCTCTCTCAAATCACTAAAATCTTTTTTAAAAATACTTCCTACTGGGATTCCTGGGTGGCGCAGCGGTTTGGCGCCTGCCTTTAGCCCAGGGTGCGATCCTGGAGACCCGGGATCGAATCCCACATCAGGCTCCCGGTGCATGGACCTGCTTCTCCCTCTGCCTATGTCTCTGCCTCTCTCTCTCTCTCTCTCTCTCTCTGTGACTATCATAAATAAATAAAAATTAAAAAAAAATACTTCCTACTATTGATGTGCTTTTTACTCTTCCTCCTCGTATTCCTTTCGTTGTTTGAATGCAGCTACCATATTATTTGATGCACACATATTAATGTTTGCTCTTTAGCACATAGGAGATATGTTCTATTATCGTTGTGACTTGCATTTGTCATCATTACAAAGTGTTCCTCTTGATCTCAATCAATATTTTACCTTGAACTTGGCTACTGCTTGCTGCTGTGGGCATTGCCCCTTGCGCCATCCTTTTATTTTCATTCTCTGAGTCTTCTTGTTTGGGGCGTGTCTTTTGCCTCCAGCTTACTGCTGAATGTGAACCATCTGACAGGCATTTCCTTTTACAGATGAGTTAACTCATGTGCACATATCAATGTGACAAATCTATCCCAGTCTCAAGTCATCTGATCTTATGCTTTCTATTTTTGTAGGTTATAAAATATTTGCTTAATTTGGGTGCGAGTGGGGTTTTTTGATACTTCGGAAATTTTGTAGCTCTGTACTTGTGGTTACCTTTATAAATAATTTTACATTTATATAAAATAAATACCCTTTATTTCATCCTTTATTTCTCTAAAGATTATCTATTGACTCCCAACAATGAGTAATGATGACACTATTATGTTTTTTCTCCCTCCTTCCCTCCACCATCCTTGTCACAATATAATTTTAAGTGGAAACAAACGTCATATATACCTACATACATCCTTGCGTCTAAGGTGTCATTGATTTTAAGATGCTCCACTGATGTAGTAACAGCTTCTCGAAGGAGAATGAAAGTCTGTCCCATGGTAACGGAGGGCTAGCGGTGGCCGTGCTTGAGACGGAATTCAGGGGCATCTTGGTCTTCTTCCCTCTGAGCCCTATGTCCCCATGTCCCTGCCTATGCTTGTCCTCCCTACCACCACTTGGAGGAGGCATCTGGTGTCCTTGCCAAGGACCACAGCCATGCGTGTCTCATCAGCAGCCACCTGTGTCGAGGGGCTGGGCTGCGTCCTGCTAGATTTCAGGCGGCCCAAGGCTCTGTGCTTAGGTACATGATGTCAGATGCTCCTCTTTTCTGAATCTGGGCATAGCTGGCACTAGCTCCATGTTTGATATCATCTTATCAGAGCATTCTGGAGGCTTCTCAGGACCCCATAATTCCCCGAAGAACCCAGCATTCTCTGGTCCCGGCCGGTGGCGTGCCAGTCACACCCACCCTGCTGAGCTTCCTCTAGCTCCTGTCCTCACCACACCTTGTACTCACCCCTCTCCGGGCCTTTCCGTCTGTGTTTCTTCCGCCCAGGCTGCTGTCCCCCCTCCAGTTGCCAGAAGCATCAGTCCCTCCTTCTCTGGCTCCTCACAGCCTGCCCATGGGAGCTGGCCCTGGTGCTCCCTGGATGCTCAGGCTCCATCCTCTGACCTCTCTGCCTCTCCTCCCAGAGCTGGGGTGGCCACAGAACTTTCTGGGAAGAGGTTTGTCATCAGACAGGACAGGCTTCCATGGAGAATGCAGCCTCCATGGTTGTAAAATGGGGACATGGGCACATTTCAACCTCTGAGCCTCTACCAAGGGCAACTACTATTTTGACTTTTGCCACTACAGATTAATTTTGCCTGGTTTTTGGACTTTATTTCTTTATTAAAGATTTTATTTATTTATTCATGAGAGACACAGAGAAGCAGAGACAAGGGCAGAGGGAGAAGCAGGCTCCCTGAGGGGAGCCCAAAGCAGGACTGGATCCCAGGACCCCGGGGTCACGCCCTGGGCCAAAGGCAAACACTCGACCACTGATCCACCTTGGACTTTATT
This sequence comes from Vulpes vulpes, assembly GCF_048418805.1. Taxonomy (NCBI): domain Eukaryota; kingdom Metazoa; phylum Chordata; class Mammalia; order Carnivora; family Canidae; genus Vulpes; species Vulpes vulpes. Next base: position 126,552,020 of record NC_132785.1, on the reverse strand, counting down.
TACATGGAATCACGCAGCGTTGCTCTCTCAGTTCTCGCTCCTTTCACTCAACACTGTTATATGTTATTCATCTATCAGTTGTTGTAATGATAATAATAGTATGGCAGGTGGTTAGTTCATAGAGACTTGGTTAAGGGAACTTGACCCATTCAGCTTTTTTTTGTATACTAGAATGTGACCTGAACCAACTCCATTGTTGAGAAAGGCACTGGAGGTGGAAATCTGAACATCAGAGTACACCAAGGAGCTCATTTTACAGGTCACTGGCATCTGTGGTTTGGCTTGGCTGTGTATAAATGCCCCTGGCAGCAACCTGAGGTCACCTTGGGCTGGTGGCTGTGATCCTCCCATAGGGTCACACTAGGCCCTGCCCCTCCTCTCCCCCGGCCCTGCAGGGAGAAGTGTTTGCCCCTTGCCTAGGCTTGGTGTCTCTGCCTGTCAGGTGGACTCCTGCCCTGGTCTAGAGTGGGCACCCAGGAGGTGAGACACGCAAGACATCCCTGGGTTTGGTCTTGAAGAGAGACAACATTCCCTACTCCTTCTCCAAAGCCCCCAGGTAGAAATCTCTGGGCTGATGGCATCCCAGAGGCTCCTGGGGGTGGATTCCCAATAGCCCCAGTGCCAATCACTCCTGTGCACCAGGCACTTCTGGAGGGACAGGCCATGATTGAACTTCCCAGCACCTACTCCACAGCTGGGAAACCAAGCCTCCGAGTGCAGGCTGAGTCTTTATTTGGTGGGTGGCTGAGGAATGCACTCAGTCTGCACCTATTAGATACCTACTGTGTGCCCTGTATTGGGACTGACAACCCAGAGGTAAGGCGGTCTGTCCAGGCTAAGGACAGCCATGCTCAGGAGAGGTGTCTGGGAAAGCTTCACCAAGTAAGTGGACTTTGAAAGGTGAGTGGGACTCCTGCCAGGCCCAATAAGGACATTCCAGGCAGAGGAACTGCCCGAGCAAAGGCATGCCAGCGTGAAAGGCGCCGGGCCCCACTGATGAGCAGAGCATTCAGAAGGGAGGGTTGGTTGAAACTGCAGAGACCCTGCTTAGAGGTGGTGCTGGTGAATGCTGAGACTCTTTTTGGGGCAGGTGCAGGACCTCAGCTCTAGGCTCTCCCCTCCACCCTCCACCCTCTGGGTGACCCTGTGCTGGCCCACTAAATCCTCCTCTGTGGCCGATGGATGAATAGGGGGTGGGGTGCTGAGTCAATGAGTAGGGTTTAAAAACAGGCAGGGCCAGGTCAGCAGGTAGGGTTCAATAAGCCAGGACCTTGGGCCCATGAGGTGATAAAGTCAGCGCAAGGATTAGTCCCAGGCATGCTGTCCAGCCTTGCCTCCTGGAGCAGGCCATTCCTGCACTCCACTCTCCAGGGGAGCCAATATCTGGTGGGACCAACAAGAGGCTCGGCAGCCCCTGGTTCCATCTGTGACCAACAGGCTAAGCGTGCCGGTCTCTCCAGATCTCCCTTGCGGTCCCCCATTTGCCTTTGCTCTCTGCAGAGATGGAAGTGTCACGGATCCAGCCCCTGCCAAGGTGGCCCCAGGAGCAGGAGACCCAAGAAGAAATGTTCAAGGAGGATTCATTCTTGGATGGATTTCTTTTTCTTTTCTTTTTTTTAAGATTGTATTTATTTATTCATGAGAGACACACAGAGAGAGGCAGAGACGCAGGCAGAGGGAGAAGCAGGCTCCTCGCAGGGAGCCCGATGTAGAACTTGAACCCGGACCCTGGAACCATGCCCTGAGCCAAAGGCAGAGGGTCAACCGCTGAGCCGCCCAGGCGTCCCTTGGATGGATTTCTTTTACAGGACTTTTAAAAGTCCTCTCTTGTGGCCGCGTCTCTTCCATGCCTCCCGTGACCTCCCAAGCCTCTTGCCATGGCCCTTCCCCAGCCAGGAGCACAGCAAGCGGCTCCTTCCCACCGCCAGGCCTTTCCTCTGCTGGGAATCTCTTTCCTCTCGGTCAGGAACCCTCTCTCCTCCCTGTCCTTGAACCTGAACCCAGGAGCCCTCCCACACCTTCAGGACTCACCTGTCCCCAACCCCAGACCGTGGCACTGCCTTAACCATCGGCTTTCCTCCCTTCCAGCACCACCCCCTCCGCGCGAGTGCACAGAGCCCTGACTGTGTCCCAGGATGGAGGGGGAGTGGGGGGGCATGGGGGGCTGTTATCCTTCCCCTCCCCAGATAGGGGACCTGTGGACCCGTGGCAAAGAGTTTAAAATAAGAATTCCAGGGATCGGGATCCCTGGGTGGCGCAGTGGTTTGGCGCCTGCCTTTAGCCCAGGGCGCGATCCTGGAGACCCGGGATCGAATCCCACGTCGGGCTCCCGAGCATGGAGCCTGCTTCTCCCTCTGCCTGTGTTGTGTCTCTGCCTCTCTCTCTCTCTCTCTGTGTTACTATCATAAATAAATAAATAAATAAATAAATAAATAAATAATAAAATAAAATAAAATAAGAATTCCAAAAGCCAGTTTCTCTGCGTTTCCTTTTGCCCAGTGCTGAGACACTCTCGGCCTCTGTGGTCCTCCCCTGTGGGAGAGTGGGAGGGGGGCTCCTGGACAAGGGCGATGATGTGGTTCCCACCAGCTGCAGGCACATTCTTGCCCCAGGAGAGCCCCCAGGGCAGGAAGGGGATTGGGTTCCTGGGTGGCACCTTGCTCCTGGGCCTGAGGGTGGTGCTGAACCGTGACTTGGTGACTTACCCGCCTGAAGGCGGTGCAAAGGCCCTGGGGCCATCGGGAGTGCTGGCGGACCTCCTGCCAGCAGGGGGCGCGGAGCTGCCAGCGGGCAGGGGCTAGTCTCAGGGATGCTGCTGGCCCTGAGGGGTCCGCTAGTTCTAAACATTAATTAACTATCTTTTATTCTTTTAAATGACCTGCGCTTGTAAAACAGAGCAGAGGCGTTGAAACAACAGCCCTGGTCCTCACCTCCCCGAAGTCACCCCTGCCTCCGGCTTGGGAGCTTCCTTCCAGGTTTTTTCCAGAGCAGTTGCTCTGACACAAGGCACGTTCACACACAGAGGCTGCCATGCTCACAGGGGTACATGTGGGCGTGCACACGCACGGGAACACGAAGAGGTCGGAATAGTCCGCGCCGCGCTGTGGGCGTATCTGTGCAGACACATCCAGAGCCAAATGCACAGGCGCAATTTCTTTTTGCAGGTTTTCCGGCCCTCCTCCTGCAGCACCATCGACACGCATTCCTCCTTTCCAGCGCATCTTTCCCGTGGCGGGTGGGGCGAGGCCGAGGTTGCAAGGTGCAAGGTGGCCGATGACACACTGCCAGAGCTGTTTGGGTGGCGGTGACGGGGTGCCCTGCGCGCAGGCCTCGGGATTCAAGAAGATGCCACGGGCATGAGGGCCACAGGGAGGGTGACCTTAAGCCGGATAGAGTCCATCAGTGGGGCCCAGCGATTGACGGGACTTCCACTGTATGCACCTTGGGTGGCGGGAGGTGACCATGGTCCTGCCTCCCCGCCAGCCTTTGAACCATCAGCCTCCTCTGTCCAGGGACCAGCTCCAGGCCCTGGCTTGGAAAGTGTTTGGGTGGCGCCAGCACACCCCACACACGATCTGAGCTCCTGAGTGTGTCTCTGCAGACTGTGGGGTCCAGGAGCTGGCCCTGGGGAGGGTGAATCCCGATGAGACCCACAGGCAGGTGGCAGGGAGGAGCCAGGAGGGCAATGAGTGTGCAGTGTGCCAACCCCAGGGGGGCTGCCCCAGTGCCTGCCTGCCTGCCACGCTGTCACACCTGGGCCTGGACTGGAGTCCCAGCCCTGGAGACCAAGAACATTCTAGAACTTTGATTTGGAAGCCTCAGCTCTGTGGACGTCAGTATCCTGGAGGAGTGCACACAAGCCGGACAGGCCCGGGCCGGAGCTGAGCCTCGGCTTCTAGCTGAGCCCGGTTCCTCCACTGTGCGATGGGAGAGTGAGCGTTCCCCGATTAGAGAAGGGCAAGAACTGTCACTGCTCACCCGCGGTGGCCCTGGCAGGGATCTGGACAAGGGCCCGACTCCTTGGGGCCTGGAGCTGGCTCCTGCCAGAGGGGCTGACGCCGCATGCAACGTCCACACCCGATTAAGTTTGTTTGTTTGTGGTGAGCAGCTGAAATCCCCCTCCCCTCCCCAAAACAGGGCCGACTTCTCCAACCGGTTTTTATTTTGTCCTTGAGCCACATGTCTGAAAAATGACTTAGTCAAAGAGGTGCCATGAATTAAATCTTGGGGCCTGGCTCTCGGCCCGGCTCCCAGAGCCCGATGGAGGGGACCTCGGGTGATCGGGGCAGCTCTCTGGGCAGCTGGTGACTTCCTACAGGCCCCGCGTGCCCTCCCGGCCTCCGCAGCCGCTGCTCCCCGCCGACCACTGCCCAGGACTGTGGGCCCAGTGCCAGGCGCAGAGGCGGCGCCCGGTGCCTAGGGACACGAGGCCAAGATAAGCCTCCTGCTCTGCCTGGCAGATCAGGAAACTTCTGGGAGGAGGCGGCACTTGGCCTGGGCATGAGAGATTGGAGACAGAGATGAGGCAGGAGGGCGGGATAAGAGATTTGGGGACACGGGGAGGGGTGTGGGTGTGCACTCAGCTGTGTGTGCGCGCGCATGCAGGGGGGCAGGCCGGGGGTCTGCAGAGGGAGAGGCTCAGGGGGGTGCTGGGCCCCCCTGCTCCACCGCCTTCCTGGCCACAGCATTGCTGGTGAGGTCTATGGCCAGGTGATGTCTTTCCTGTTTCTTCTTGGGGACTTTTGGGGATTTTTCTGTTCCCTGGGTGCTCGGAAATTTCTGTACAGTGTTTCTAGGTGCTGATGTCCAACTTTTTGGTTATTGTTTTACTTTGTCTTCACTTTTGAATTAAAGTGTAACATATAAAATGCGCACATCTTAACAATACAGCTCAATGGGGTTTTTACCTTCCTCTACACTGGGGTAATCGCCGCCACGTCCAGATATACACGGCTCACTGCCAGCCTCTCTCTGCTCCCCTGCTCTCTTTTATCTCCAGAAGAAATCACTGTTTGTTTGTTTTTTTTAATGAAATCACTGTTCTGACCTCTACTACCACTGACTATTCTTGAACTATTCTTGAACTTCTTATAAATGGAGACATGTAGGGGGCACCTGGGTGGCTCAGTGGTTGAGCGTCTGCCTTTGGCTCTGCTCATGATCTTGGGGTCCTGGGATCAAGTTCCGCATCGGGGTCTCTGCAAGGGAGCTTCTTCTCCCTCTGCCTGTGTCTCTGCTTCTCTCTGTGTGTCTCCTGTGAATAAATAGGTAAGAAATCTTTAAAAATAAAAATAAATGGAGGCATGTAGTGGTATGCTTTTATCTACTTTTTAAAAAAATAAACGTTTAAATTTTACAACAGTTTTAGATTTACACAGTTACTAGGAAGATGGTACAGAAAATTCTTGCTTCCTATTTTATTTATTTTTTAAAATTTTAAAGTCATCTCTACGTCCAACATAGGGCTTGAACTCATGATTTGGAATTTAAGAGCCGCAGGCTCTACCCACTGAGCCATCCAGGAGCCCCTCCCCTCCCCTTTAATTAACATCTCATGCTAATGATATGGTGTGGTAGGTTTGTTACAACTAATGAACAAGTCTTTATATATTGTTACTAACTAGAATCCATACTTCATTTAGATTTCCTCAGTTTTTTTTTTAACATCCTTTTTCTGTCCCAAGACCTTGTCTAGGACACCACATTGCATTCATTCATCATATCTCCTTAGGCATCTCTTGGCTGTGACACATTCTCAGCCACTCCTTGCTTTTGATGACCTTGATAGTTTCATGTAGTACCGGCCAGGTATTTTATCTCGTATGCCTGAATTGGGATTTGTTTGGTGTCTTTCTTGGGGCTGGATTGGAGTCATGGGTTTGGGGGAGGAAGACCACAGAGGTGAAGTGCCCTACTCATCACATGATTTCATCATCTCAAGGGTGTATCCCATCCACCTGACACATCACTGTTCCTGTTGACTTTGGTCACCTGGCCGGGGTATGTTGGTCAGATTTCTCCATTGTAAAGTGACTCTTTTTTTTTTTTTTTCATTGTAAAGTGACTCTTTTCCCAGGTTCCACACTTTGGAAGTCACTGGGCAGCCCACACTTGAGGAGTGGGGAGTTGTATGTACCCCACCTCCTTGAAGTGCTATGTCAAAAGGACACAGGAGCCATCTGAAAGAGCTCCTAATGGCCAAAGCTAGCACAGTGTGAGCAACAAATAATAAAGCAGCATTGGATTGTAGACCAAAGTGGGACGCCCGGGTGGCTCAGCGGTTGAGCGTCTGCCTTTGGCTCAGGTCATGATCCTGGGGTCCTGGGATCGAGTCCCACATTGGGATCCCCACAGGTAGCCTGCTTCTCCCTCTGCTTGTGTCTCTGTCTCTCTGTGTGTCTCTCATGAATAAATAATAATAAATAAATCTTCAAAAAATTATAACCCAAAGTATTAAATACGTCTCATGAGTCCATACTGATACCAATAAATAACTGAGTAACTAAATGGAGAAGAGAGATCTTCCATGCAGAAAAATTCCGAATAATTTTTTAAAAGATTTTATTTATTCACGATAGACATAGAGAGAGAGAGAGAGAGAGGTAGAGACACAGGCAGGCTCCATGCAGGGAGCCTGACTTGGGACCTGATCCCAGGACTGCAGGATCGGGCCCTGGGCCAAAGGCAGGTGCCAAACCACTGAGCCACCCAGGGATCCCTGGAATTCTGAATAATTTATGTAGATACCCCACCTTCAAGGTGTGTGTGTTCTGAGCACTTAACTTCTGGCACTGCAGATGCTCTAGGCTCATCTCGTATATCTTCCTTTGGTCCTAGAATCTGCCATTTCTCCAAGGAGCCCTGGTTCCTTTTGCTGGAGAAGGTGTTAAAAATCAAGATCACAGGGCACCTGGGTGACTCAGTCAGTTAAGCGTCTGCTATCAGCTCAGGTGCTGATCCCTGAGCCCTACATCAGGCTCCCTGCTCAGCGGGGGGCTGCTTCTCCCTCTCTCTCTGCCCCTCCTCTGCTTGTGCTCTCTCTCTCTCTCAAATAATTAAAAAATTAAAAAAAAAAAAAGTCGAGATCACATGTGATGAAAGTTACTGGGATGTCCTTGCTTCTGGGTGCTGTCAGCTGACAAAGCAAGGAAATATATGGATATATTCTAACCTCTGTGTATTCACATCTGTAATTATTTCTACAAGTAACCATCTGTATCTAAGTTAAACTAAACATATTTATTTTTTATTATTTTTAAAATTTATATTTATTTATTTATTTGAAGAGAGAGAGAGAGAGAGAGAAGGAACAAGTAGGCAGGGTGGCAGGCAGAAGGAGAGGGCGAAGAAGCCTCCCTGCTAAGCAGAGAGCCCCATGTGGGGCTTGATCCCAGGACCCTGGGATCATGACCTGAGCTGAAGGCAGACGCTTAACAAACTGAGCCACCCAGGCACCCTCTTTCCTGGGATTCCTGACTCGCAAATGGTTTTATAAAATGGTGTGTACGTCACGGTTTGCTTTGCGATATCAAGTTCTATGAGTTTTGACAAACGTCTTCTAGCACTGTCTCAGGATCCTACACTAAGATTTCACCTCCCTAAAAATTTCCTTGTGCTGCTCCTGTTCAACCCTCATCACCCCCAGCAGCCCTGGCAACCTCTGTCCTATTTATAGCCTCTATAGTTTTACCTTTTCCAGAATGTTATATAATGGGAATCATAGTCTATAGTGTTTCCAGACTGGCTTCTTGCCCTTAGCAGTTTGCGTTAAGGATTCCTTCATGTCACTTAGTTACTTGTTAGCTCATTTCCTTTTTTAAAGTTTTTTTTTTTAGTAATCTCTACACCCAACATGGGGTTCCAACCCATGACCCAGAGATCAAGAGTTGCATGCTCCTCCCACCAAGCCAATCAGGTGCCCCTCCCTCATTTCCTTTTATCTCTGATTGATATTTCCTTGTCTGGATGGATTTATCCATTCGCCTATTGAAGGGCACCTCAGTTGCTTCAGGTTTTAGGTAACTGGAAATAAAGCTGCTGTAAACTTTCACATGTAGGTTTTCACATCGATTAGGTAAACACGGAGCGCAACTGCTGGATCGCATGGTAAGATCATGTTTAATTTTCTAAGAAGTCACCACACTTGGGGCACCTGGGTGGTGTGGTTGGTTAAGCATCCGACTCTTGGTTTCAGCTCAGGTCATAATCTCAGGGTCATGACATCGAGCCCTATGTCAGGTTCTGCACTCATTGTAGAGTTGGCTTGGGACACTATCTCCCTCTTCCTCTGCCCCTACCCTCTCAAATAAATAAATAAATAATTTAATTAAAAAAAAGAAGAATCTGTCACACTGTCTTCCAAAGTGGCTGCGCCATCCTGCATCCCCACCAACGATGAATGGGAGTCCCTGCAGCTTCACATCCTCTGCAGAACTTGGTGTTGTCAGTGTTGTGAATTTTATCCATTCTCGTAAGTGTGTTGTAATATATCATTATTGCTCTAATTTGCATTTCCCTAATGACAAATGATCCTGAGCATCTTTTCCTGTGCCCATCATCACCTGTATGTCCTGAGGGGAGGTGTCTGTTCAGGTCTTTTGCGCATTTGCTGATTGGGTTATTTGTTTTCTACTGTTAACTCATAAAATTTGTTTATGTATTTTGGATTCAAGTCCTTCATCAGACTTGTGTTTTGTGAATATCTTCTCCCAGTCTGTGGCTTATCTTCATGTTCTTACGACATTATCTTTCACAGAACCAAAGTTATACATTTATTTATTTTTTAGACATTTATTTATTTATTTATGATAGATTGAGAGAGAGAGAGGCAGAGACACAGGAGGAGGGAGAAGCAGGCTCCATGCAGGGAGCCCGACGTGGGACTCGATCCCGGGACTCCAGGATCACACCCGGGGCCAAAGGCAGGCGCTAAACCGCTGAGCCACCCAGGGATCCCAAAAGTTATACATTTAATAAAATTGAAACTATATATATTTTTTCTCTTTCATGGGTTGTACCATTGGTGTTATATTTAAAGTCTCAACACCAAACCCAATGTTATGTAGGTTTTTCTATGTGTTCCTTAAGAAGTTTTGTCATTTTGCATTTTATATTTATGTCTGAGATCCATTTTGAGTAAAAATTTTTTAAGATCTAGGGCAGCTCCGGCTGGCTCAGAGGTTTAGCGCTGCCTTCAGCTCAGGGCATGATCCTGGAGACCCGGGATCGAGTCCCGCATCGGGCTCCCCACATGGAGCCTGCTTCTCCCTCTGCCTGTGTCTCTGCCTCTCTCTCTCTCTCCTCTCCTCTGTGTTTCTCATGAATAAATAAATAAAATATTTAAAAAATTTTAAGATCTTATTTTTAAGTAATCTCTACACCCAATGTGAGGCTGGAACCTACAACGCTGAGATCAAGAGTCGCTCGGTCCACCTGAGCCAGCCAGGCGCCCCAAATTTGATTAAGTTTTAAGTGTAAGGGCAGCCCTGGTGGCTCAGCTGTTCAGCGCTGCCTGCAGCCTGGGGTGTGATCCTGGAGACCCGGGATCGAGTCCCATGTCAGGCTTCCTACATGGATCCTGCTTCTCTCTCTGCCTGTGTTCCTGCCTCTCTCTCTCTGTGTGTGTGTGTGTCTCTATGAATAAATAAACAAAATCTTTAAAAAAAAAGTTTTAAGTGTGAGGTCTGGTCTGGGTTCATTTTTTTCTTGTGCATATGGACGTCCAATGGTTCCAGCACCACTTTCTGAGGAGACTCTCCTTTCTCCACTGAATTGCTCTGTTGTCAAAGATCAGTTGGCTTCATGAGTATGAGTCTATTTCTGGCTTTCTACTCTGTTCCAATGATCTATGTGTCTGTTCTTTCACCAGGGACACATTGTCTTATAGTCAAGTCTAGAAATCTAGTCATATGTGTCCTCCAACTTTGTTATTCCTTCCTACTGTGGTGCATGGGCTCTGGATTGATAAACCTGCGTGTGAAGGCAAACTTCCAAGCTCATCATTATTTCTAGGAACTGGCCGTGGGAACAGCAATCTCTTCATGGTCAACAAGATAGCACAACATGAGAATTACAGAGAAGAAAAAGTCATGATTAATACAGTTGGCACTCTGATGCTTTGACATCATGTTAAGGAATCTCTGTGGTGATGATAAGGGGATTTGTGGAGAGTAGGGTGTAAGGTTTCCTGAAAAGCACAGAAAAAAATTATATAAGAATAGAAAGGAGTGACACAAGTGGAAATATTAGGGGCCCTTCTGGGCTGGCCAAACCTAAGTTTCTCATTTATATGGCCCCGACCTAGAAAGTTGATCTGAAATTCCCAGGGTTTCTAACAATATCTTGGTGGGGTTGTAGATTGTTAAAAGTGTGCATATATATAGTTGTTTGTTTGTTTTGTTTTCTTTCAATAATACTACCTTGGTGTGTTTTGGGGGGTCAAGCTGGCAGGTCTAGGTTACACTATTGGGAGTATGAACTGTTAGTTTAGTAAAGTCTGTGTGAAGAGTCGTGGTGTTGTGCGTAACCAGGGGAAGCGCAGTTGTAGTCATGGTGGGAACCTCAAGGCTTCGTGGAAAGCTGGCGGGGTTAGTAGGGAAAGAAAGGCACCGGGAGTGGGCAGTCCTCTCCCCAAGGGGGTCACAGGGTTCACTGGTATGAGGCAGGTGCCCCTGGGGGAAAGCAATACCTCCATTAATTGTTGAGTGGCCCAGATAGTAGTGACCTTGGTTAGATCTCCCTTTGGGCGTGGAGTGTTGACACATACGTGTAGGTGTGTATGTTTCCACAGAGAGCAAGGAGTCAACCGGGATCCTGGCTAAGCAGACAGCAAACTCAGAAACATAGTAGGACCCCTAATCCCAAAGGAAGAAAAGCAGTCAGGGTCTGTGTCCACTTCGTGCCTTAGCAGAGGCAGTCTGTGGGAGTTGCTGGGGCAGAGGTGTGTGTTGGAGTGAACTTGTCCCAGGGGTCTCCAGCAGCCAGCTCCCGGGCCATGGAGATGTCATCTGAAATGGGGGCCCGGGTGTGCTTTCCAAACAGATCCCCACTCAGGGAGATGTGGGTGCCATTCTTGTGGCTCCGTGGTGTTGTGACAAGGCTGAGCTGGGGCTCCAGCGTGAGCCTGTAGACAGGGCCTCTGATCTGCCCGATGAGTCCGAGTCCTTTGGTACAGTTGTTGGTTTGGTTGGAGATGGCAAAGTGGCGAGGTCTTTGGGTTGTAGGGCTTGTATTAGGCAAACTGGATGCCTGGTTGTAACAATGGCTCACTTGGAGCGTTGGGGCCTTCGCTTATGAACCAATGAAATCTTCCAGACAGACAGGTACTGAGATCGGTAGTCGACAGAATGGTGTGTGGTTGCACTTGACAGGTTTTGTGTGTATTTCGTGTGTGTGTGTGTGTGTGTGTGTGTGTGTGTAAGTTTAGCTTTGGATGGACCCTCTAGCAGATGAGCAGCTGCCTGGCCCAGGGGACAATCTCTGATTAACAGGTCCTAGGAGAATAGGTGCCCTCCCTCTGGCCTCCAGTCCTTTGGGAGGGGGGCAAGATTGGAAATTTATAAAAATGGGGGAGACATTATCAGAGGCCTACATATAGTATATAATAAGTCTTTATGACCATGGAAGGGAGACAAATCCCCCTTTAAGTGTAGGAAAGGGAGTGTAGGACATTTTTAAACTTGACATTGAGTTTTGAGTTAGCCAAGGATTTGAATGAAGAGATATTAAGGCCTGAGGCAAGAAAGAGGCCCTGTTTGGGGTCCATGTGCTGGAGCGGAATTTGAAAAGAAGATTTTTGAGGAAACCATTATGTCTCTGAGCTAAATCTCTCTGACGCCCATCAGGGACATAAGAGTTCGAGTGAGTCCCTTTTCTAGGAGCCCAGTACTGTGTATCCTGAGAAGTGAAGTGTGTCCCTGGTTACTACCAGTCCTGTCTGTAGCTCCAGAGGGGTAGGAGTGGGCTGGCCAGGCCTTGCTTTGTGGCCTTAGGATATGGGGAGACAGTTTTGGGCTATCTCTTGGACAAGAGATTCTAGTCCTTTACCCTCAGTCAATGGCTCTACAGTGTGTATAATCCACGTACAGATGGGGCCAGTTGTTGCCCAGGGTGCCAGTGCCGCGATGACTGTGTTGACCATTGAGTCCTGACCTTTGCCAGGACATCCTAAGAGGTGAAGAGCAGCAATGTTCCAATGAGTGCTGTCATGGCTATGATTGTTGCCTGTCCAAGTCACACAGTCAACAAGCTCTCACTGAGAGCTGATGTTCATTCAGTTCGTGGGGGGCTCCTGGTTAGCCAGGGAGCCTGGGGGAGGGGGACCTCCCTCCCCGCTGGCAGGAGCACAGGGACTGGGGACAGGGGTAGCCAGGTGGTTTATGCCGGAGGGCCCAGGCTTGGCTCCTTCTTGTTGTAGGGGGGCCTGGTCAGCTGTGCTGAGCTTGTGGGGTACAATTTCCATGACCCGAGCAAAGGGGCAGCTGCATTTGGAGGGCCTCAGCCTCAGAGTCCCGTGAGTACCTCTATCTGCAGGAAAGCCCAATATGGGGCCAGCAATGTTTTTTTTAAAGATTTTATTTATTTATTCATGAAAGACAGAGAGAGAGAGAGAGAGAGAGAGAGAGAGGGAGAAGCAGGTCCATGCAGGGAGCCCGACGTGGGACTCGATCCTGGGTCTCCAGAATCCGGCCCTGGGCTGAAGGCGGCGTTAAACCGCTGAGCCACCCGGGCTGCCCAGCAATTCTGGTTTTAATGGTGTTTAGCATGAGGCCAAGAGAGGCAGTTTCTTGCATCAGAGGCCAAAAGAGGCAGTTTCTTGCCCCTTGGGCAGCTCATGGCCATCCTGGGTGGTCCAGAGAGCCCGGGAGGAGAGGGTGGGGGGGTGCAGGAGAGGAGGTTGCCGGCCTCCAGGGTGAAGGAGTCTCCCACTCGAAGGAGCAGCCTGAGTTGGATTTCGGCAGAATTTCTCAGTGCGGGGATCCCTGGGTGGCGCAGCGGTTTAGCGCCTGCCTTTGGCCCAGGGCGCGATCCTGGAGACCCGGGATCGAATCCCACGTCGGGCTCCCGGTGCATGGAGCCTGCTTCTCCCTCTGCCTGTGTCTCTGCCTCTCTCTCTCTCTGTGACTATCATACATAAATTAAAAAAAAAAAATTAAAAAAAAAAAAGAATTTCTCAGTGCGGAACGGCGCCGCCAGGTGCTGGATTCGTAAGCCCTGGGGCAAAGCGTGTCGGCTGACTCTCGCCAGAGGGAGCCGCCGTCCACGTGATGTCCCAGCTGTGCTCCTGGAGGAGGGTCGGGTCTTGTCTGCAAGGCTGGCGGGTGGAGGCAAAGCTGTTGAGGCCACACGTAGCCTGGAAAAGGCGTGTGTCCCTTCAGGGGTGAAGGTGGACAGGCTGAGGGGCCACTGAACCTATTAGCCAAACTCTACAGGCGTTGGTTGGGTGGAGTTATTTTTAGCAATATTGGGTATTGGGTGGGGGCTGGGTGCCCATGGCCAGCTCCTTCCCCTCGCCCTCCCTTTCACCCTCTCCTTCCCCTCCTTCTCTCCTTCACCCTCTCCTTCCCTTCCCCCTCCTCCCTCTCTCTGCCCTTCATCCTCTTCTCCCTCCTTCTCCTCCTCCTCTCCTTCACCCTCTCCTTCCCCTCCCCCTCCTCCCCTCTCTCTCCCCTTTACCCTCTCCCTCCTCCCTCCCTCCAAGTTCTCTGTGGATGTGATCCCTCCTACCCCACTAGATCAGAGGAGGAGTGGGGCTTTAGCCAACAGCACAGCTACGGCCTTTGCCGCAGGACCTGTGCGGATGCCATGGTGCCCGAGGGGGGTGCCCTTCACTCTCAGTGTGTGGCTCGAAGTTCAGGGGTACCTCTAAGGAGTGCTCCCCACCTGCTCCCCGGGACAGGCTGATAGGTAGGGATATCCGCACCTCAGTTTGCGCTGCGGGCTCAGGCGCTGCCCCGGCCCTGGGGGGGGGAGGTAAGGGATACCTGTCCCTCCGGAGGATCCCCTCATAAACTCAGACCCGAAAAAAAGGGGTGCCCAGAGCGTCATCCTGGAATCTTGGCACGTAAGGGCTCTGGTCAGAACCTAGGGAGGATCCGGCCTCCGAATTCTAGGGTGGGATCTGTGACCATGGGGGTGGCGGTGGGGGCAAACGCGCGGGCCCAGTGGCCCCAGCGACCCCAGCAGGTGGCCCGGGCCGCTCACAGCTGGTGCGGGCAGTAGGTGGGCCCGGGCAGGTGGCCTCCTGCTCCCTGGGCTACTTCTTACCATGGTGGTGTTACTACTGTTCAGGTGGGTGAGGCCACAGCTCGGGAGGCGACTGCCACTGGCGAGATGGTTTGCTCCGTACAATTCCCAGGAGCAGAGGGGACATGCCTGCTGTCACCTGTCACCCCACTGGCCATGCGGAAGGTGGGCGGGGGCGGTGAGGAGGGGAGGCGGGGAAAGCCTGGGCAGGGTAGACAGGTTAGGACCGGCCACGGATCATCTCTTTCAGCTGCCTGTCCCCAGGCCTCGGCTCCCTGGCTTGAGGGGGACCCTGACCCCCCTGTGAGCCCCAAGGCCGCAGCTGTGGGTTGGCGGGCGCGCAGGAAGCCTCCCGGGCTCCGCACTTAATGTTGCTGGGGACTGGTTAGCCCTGCGACGGGCGGTCTCTTCAGGCTCGGGGGTGACAAAGCGTCAGAAATACAGAGATTGGGGTGCTGGCTGGCTCTGTCGGTGGAGCGTGCGACTCTTGATCTTGGGGTCGTGAGTTTGAGCCCCACACCGTGGGTAGTGATAACTTAAAAAAGAAAGAAAAAGGAATAGCAAGTCGGAAGGCCTGAATAGTACCCGGGGTTGGGGTCCGTGGAGCATCTCCTGCTCCACTGCTGCACAGCATCCCAGGGCGCTCACTGCCGCGGGGTCTGTCCGTCCATCCTGCTGTGCGGGGCGGCTGGCCTGGTCTCCAGGAAGGGGCTTCGACCAAGAAGGCGGTTATGAACATCCTTACACACGTCTTTGGTGGATGTCTAGTTTCATCTCTTTGAGCCGAGCGCCCCGCCGTGAAATTCCTGGATCACAAGGCGGGTGTAGGGAGGCCCCGGGGCTCAGCCGTGTGTCTGCGTTCAGCCCAGGGCGTGATCCTGGAGACCCGGGATCGAGTCCCGCATCGGGCTCCCTGCATGGAGCCTGCTTCTCCCTCTGCCTGTGTCTCTGCCTCTCTCTCTCTCTGTGTGTCTCTCATGAATAAATAAATAAATAATCTTAAAAAGAAAAGAAAACCCAAGGCGGGTGTATGTGGTGCTTTAAGGAGATGGCCCCGCACCCAAAGTGGTGGAACCAAGCTTCAGTCTTGTTGGCCCCTTAAGCCTTTTCAGGCTGAAGGCTCATGTCTGTCTTCTGATCTGGGGAATCCCTTTATTCCTTGTTTGATGGGATTCATCCATTCTTTCGCTCAGTAAATTAGTAGCTATTGAGGGCATCTCTGTCCTGGGCATTAGAGACATCAGGGGCAAACCCACGAGAACAAGAGGCTCTAAAGAAAGAAACAGACAATGATCAAGTATGTAAGTACATGCTATAAAGATTTATTTCAGATAGGGATACTCATCCTTACATATAATTAAATTATAATTATAATTTCAGGGACAGATGACTTCTGTGAAGACACTAAGGCTGCAGAGAACAAGAGCCCCTCCCCTCTGGTAACTGATGGTTTGTTGCCTGTACCCGGGAGCCTGCTTCTGTTTTGTTTTGTTTTTTAGATCCCACATGTAAGCAAAATTGTGCCATATGTCTCTCTCTTTCTCTTCACTTAGCATAATACCCCCTGGGTCCATCCATGTTGTTGCAAATGGCAAGATCTCATTCTTTCTTATGGCTGAATAATATGCCACAGTGTGTGTGTGTGTGTGTGTGTGTGTTTACACACACACATCTCCTACCTCTTCTTTACCCATTATCAGTCAATGGACACCGAGGTTGTTTCCACATCTTGGCTATTGTAATTAATGCTGCAATGAGCATGAGATGCATATCTCTTCAAATTGGTATTTTCTTGGGTGGCTGGGTGGCACAGTTCGTTAAGCATCCAACTCTTGGTTTCAGCTCAGGTCATGATCTCAGGGTCGTGAGATCAAGCCCCATGTATGGCTCGCACTGAGTGAGGAGTCTGCTTGAGATTCTTGCCATCCCTCCCCCTCTGCCCCACCACCGACCCCTCAAGCATGCTCTTTCTTAAAATAAATAAATAAGTAAATAAATAAATATATATATATTTTTCTTTTCTTTAGATAAATTCCAGAAATGGGATTACTGGATCATAGGGTGGCTCTGTTTTTAACATTTTGAGGAACCTCCGTACTGTTTTGCAGAGGGGCTGCACCAGCTTGCATTCCCATCAGCAGTGTGCGAGGGTTCCCCTTTCTCTATATCCTCATCATCGCTTGTTACTTTTAGTTTTTTTGTACTAGCCATGGTGACAGGTGTGAGGTGATCTCTCATTGTGGTTTTCATTTGTATTTCTCTGATTATGCATCTTTTCATGTCCTGTTGGCCATTGGCATGTCTTCCTTGGAAAAATGTCTGTTCAGGTCCTCTGCCCATTATTAAATCAGGTTATTTTGTTTTAATATTAAGTTGTGTAAGTTCTTCATATATTTTGTACATTGACCCCTTATCAGATGTATTACTTGCAAACCATCTTCTTCCACTAAGTAGGTTGCCTTTTTGTTTTGTTGATTTTTTCTTTTTTTTTTTTTAAGATTTTATTTATTTATTCATGAGAGAGACAGAGAGAGAGAGAGAGAGGCAGAGACGACACAGGCAGAGGGAGAAGCAGGCTCCATGAAGGGAACCTGACGTGGGACTCGATCCCGGGTCCCCAGGATCAGCCCCTGGGCTGAAGGCACCGCTAATCCGCTGAGCCACTCTGGCTGCCCTGTTGATTATTTTCTTCACCAGACAGAAGTATATTCGTTTGATACAATCCCATTTGTTTATTTTACCTTTTGCCTTTTGCTGCCCTTGGCTGGAGACTGGTCCCCCTCCAATACTGCTAAGACTGGTATCAAAGGGCTTCTTGCCTATGTTTTATTATAGAAAATGTATTTTTTTAATATTTTATTTTAATTATTCGTGAGGACACAGAGAGAGAGGCAGAGACACAGGCAGGGGGAGCCTGGTGTGGGACTCCATCCCAGGACCCTGGGATCACAGCCTGAGCCAAAGGTAGACACTCAACCACTGAGTCACCCAGGCGTCCCTAGCTAATTTTTTTTCCAGGATATTTATTTATTTAAAAGAGAGAGTGAGGGATCCCTGGGTGGCGCAGCGGTTTGGCGCCTGCCTTTGGCCCAGGGCGCGATCCTGGAGACTCGGGATCGAATCCCACGTCAGGCTCCCGGTGCATGGAGCCTGCTTCTCCCTCTGCCTGTGTCTCTGCCTCTCTCTCTCTCACTGTGTGCCTATCATAAATAAATAAAATTTAAAAAAAAATAAAAATAAAAATAAAAATAAAAGAGAGAGTGAGTATGTGAGAGAGAGGGAGAGCATGAGTGGGAGGGGGAGGGAGAAGGAGGCTGCCCATTTACCAGGGAGCCCAACATGGGGCTCGATCCAAGGACCCCAGGATCATGACCTAAGCTGACAGTAGATGTTTAACTGACTGGGCCACCCAGGTGCTCTGAGAAGATTTGTTTTTTTTTAAGATTTTATTTATTTATTCATGAGAGACAGAGAGACAGAGAGAGAGGCAGAGACACAGGCAGAGGGAGAAGCAGGCTCCATGCAGGGAGCCCGACATGGGGCTCGATCCCGGGTCTCCAGGATCATGCTCTGGGCTGAAGGCGGCGCTAAACTGCTGAGCCACCCGGGCTGCCCAGATTTTTTTTTTTTTTTTTTTAAACAGGTAACTTTTACCTGCCCATCTCTGGTTTATGTATTTAT
Source organism: Vulpes vulpes (assembly GCF_048418805.1). Classification (NCBI taxonomy): domain Eukaryota; kingdom Metazoa; phylum Chordata; class Mammalia; order Carnivora; family Canidae; genus Vulpes; species Vulpes vulpes. The sequence continues at coordinate 126,534,095 of NC_132785.1, read as the reverse complement.
GTACTTTGCAAGTGAAATAGCAATAGCCTTTTGTGGCTCTTGAAATGAAAGAGTCATTCTCATTTCTCAACCCACTTCTGCCTTTCCAGTAGCTCCTTTTCCTAGGTGGGAAGTTCTTCCCTTTCTTGGGGTGGGTGCCCTCTTTTCCCTTCAGTGACTCCCTCCTGTGTGGGCTGACTGTGAGTCACGGGCTGTGAGCCTCCCCTGGCTTCGGGCAGGGTCGGGAGGGGCTGTACGGAATGCATTCTGGCCTGTTCTCCGCAAACATGCGTGGCAAAGAGGGCTTTGTGCTGGGGAACAGTGAGTACTACAGTTAAGACTTCGTGGGTGTAGGTACCCCGCTCCTCACAGGCAGTGGAAGGCACCTGGGTCTGCAGTCAGGGTCCCTCCCGTGAGTCAGTGAACCCCCCCACCTGGGCTGCTGCTCCTCCCAGGAGAAATGGAAACAGGGAAGATTATGGAGGAGTCACAGAAGTTTGGTTATATATACAATGTATGATAAAGATTTTTGAAGAAGAAGTTTCATTTCAAAAAGGAACTTTTGGGTAGCCAGGGTGGCTCAGCGGTTTAGGACCGTCTTCAGCCCGGGGCATGATCCTGGAGACCCCGGATCGAGTCCTACATCAGGCTCCCTGCATGGAGCCTGCTTCTCCCTCTGCCTGTGTCTCTGCCTCTCTCTCTCTCTCTCTCTCTGTGTGTCTCTCATGAATGAATAAATAAATCTTTAAAAAAATTTCCTTTAAAAAAAAAAGATTTTATTTATTTATTCATAGAGCCACAGAAAGAGAGAGGCAGAGACACAGGCAGAGGGAGAAGCAGGCTCCACTCCACGCAGGGAGCCTGATGCAGGGCTTGATCCCAGATCCTGGAATCATGACCTAAGTCGAAGGCGGCGCCCAACCGATGAGCCACCTGGCATCCCAAAAAGGAACTTTTTAAAAAAAGATTTTATTTATTATTTGAGACAGACAGAGATAGAGAGAGAGCATGAACAGGTAACAGGGGCAAAGGGAGGGGCAGGCTCCCCAGCTGAGCAGGGAGCCAGATGTAGGGCTTGATCCCAGGACTCTGGGATCATGATCTGAGCTGCAGGTAGATGCTTAACTGACTGAGCCGCCCAGGCCGCCCTTAAAAATGAACTTTATGATTTCTAGAAATATTGGGAAGATAGTGTCAAGAATAACTTCCACACCCAACATTGTTTAAGAACTTATAGTAGTATGGCGCATTTGTTACAATCAGTGGAATCACAGTTGATATTATTATAACTGAAGTCTATATTTTATTCAGGTTCTCTAAGTTTTTACCTAATGCCCCTTTTCTGGTCCAGAATCCCACCCAGGACACCACCTTACAGACAAATAAGTATTCTCTGTCATTGCCAAAACCAGGGGCATGGTGGGGAGGCTATATCACCTGTGCTATGATCAAGTCCATCATCTGGAAGTCAGTTTCTGTGTTTCCGGCTGGCCTCAGGGATGTGGGAATTACTTGGCTGGGGTGCCGGACTGGGAGTCCCTGGGCTAGATTCATCTGGACAGGTTGAGTCTTGGGATAGATGTAGGAAAAGAAGGTTGAGTCTTGGGGTCGTTGAGTCTTGGGGTAGATGTAGGAAAGAAGGTTGAGTCTTGGGGTAGATATAGGAATAAAGGTAGTTTTGGGGTAGATGAGTCTTGGGGTAGATGTAGGAAAGAAGGTTGAGTCTTGGGGTGGTTGAGTCTTGGGGTAGATGTATGAATGAAGGTTGAGTCTTGGGGTAGAGGTACAAAGGAAGTTTTCTGACCCTGTCCTGGGGTGGAGGGAGCTGGTGGGAGTGATGGTACCCCAGAAGGCAGAGCTGGGACCCAGATCTCACTGAATGTGACATGGGGGTTAACACACTGACTTTGGGCTTTTCAAGTCAAAGATCAGGGGCTTGTCCCTGTGTTGCTGCTTATTCTTGTGTTCTTAGGCGAGGCCCTCATGAGCTCCGAGCCTTGGTTTACTCATCTGTAAAGTGCCAGCTGGTGGGAGGTCCTTTTCGCTGAGAATAGAACAGGTTGCCCTGGGGAGCAGTGAGTTCTCTGTCTTTGAGGATGTGCAAGCTGGGCCGGGTGACCCCGTTGGGTGCTGTGAGGGGTGGTGGCACCACTAGGCTCTGAGGGTCTTCGTGTTGGACTGGGAATCCAACCTCTGTGCGGGCCCATATTCCTACCCCTAAGCCGGGCAGGTGGCTGGCTGCCGAGGGATGCCCACACGCGGTTGCTTTCCTTTCCAGCTCAGGCGGGGACTGCCTTTGGGCCTGGGCGAGGGGAGGCCTGCCAAGTGTACCACACCCCTGGGCCATGCACTTCCAGGAGACTGGAGGGAGACGCACCATCGTTACCTCCCTGCCTGTGGTACCTTTGGCTGCCAGGCCAGTCTGCTCCCCAGGCGGCTCCCAGCACAGGCCAGCTCCGGTCCTCAGGGAAACCAGCCACACCCTACAACACAAGGCTCCGGAGGAGTGAGAGGAAGAAGAGAGGGATCCCTGAACAGGTGAAAATGAGGAGCCTGGTCTCCCTGTGCCCCCAAACCCTGGACCCTCTATTTTAACAAAGTCAGCGTTCTCCCGAGCTCCGAGCTTTTGCATCTGCTCCTCCCTGCACCGCAGCACGCTCCCCCTTTGCTGGCTGCCGACTCCTACTCATCCTTCAAGGCCCAGTGCAGAAGGCTCCCCTGCTGGACCCTCCCTACCCCTGCCTGTGTCATGGCACGTCTCACCCTGAGTCATAATAGGCCTCTTCCGTGTCTGTGTCCCTGTGTCCCTCCGTTTTCCTGAAGGTAGGGGCGGGGCTGACTCACCTCCATTTGGTTGCCACAGACACAGCGTCTGCCCGGGGCGATGTTGTGGCGTGAGAGGGCCGGGTAGGGGACGGCTGGGGAAGGGAGGTCGCTGCGAACCTCTCTGGGCGCCTTCCGCTCACTGGCACTGTCGCCAGCATTGCACCTCCAGCCCCCCGACCTCCCCCCAAGCGGCCGCTAACCCGGCAGGTCCCCCGAGGCAGGGGCGGCGGGCGCTCAGCAAGGCTGGGTCTGGGCCGCGGAGAGAACGCGCGCTCCGCCGGGAAACCCGACCGGCCAGGAGGGGTTGCGGGGCGGCCCCGCTCGGCCTGCGGGCCGGGGACTCCCGCGGGCCCCTGGGTAATAGTCCCATTTGCAGCCGAGGTGACCGAGGCTAGGGGGCCGCCGCCGCCCGGCCCAGGTCCCGGCCGCGCCCGGGTCCCCGCGGGCCTCCCGGGGGGCGCCTGGCCCCGCCCACCCGAGGCCCCGCCCCGAGCCGCGAACTGGTCCCCGCACCTGGCCCCGCCCACCAGGGGGCCCCGCCCACCCGAGGCCCCGCCCCGAGCCGCGTACTGGTCCCCGCGGGTCTCCCCGCACCTGGCCCCGCCCACCCGTGGCCCCGCCCACCCAAGGCCCCGCCCCGAGCCGCAAACTGGTCCCCTCGGGTCTCCCCGCACCTGGCCCCGCCCACCCGAGGCCCCGCCCACCCGAGGCCCCGCCCCGAGCCGCGAACTGGTCCCCGCGCGGCGCGGGCGGGCAGACAGGTGGAGCGGAGCCGAGCAGCGCGCCGCGCTCCCACCTGCGCTCCGACCTGCGCTCCGGGCCGCACCATGGGCAACAGCGCGGGCCGCACGGACTTCGAGTGGGTCTACACCGACCAGCCGCACACGCAGCGGCGCAAAGAGATGCTCGGTGAGCGCGGCCCGGCCCCTGCCTCCGGGCGGGTGGGAGCGCCCCTTCCCCCCCGGGGACCCGGCCCGCCCGCGCGGGTCTGACCCTCCTCCGGCGCCTCTGCCTCGGCCCGGGGTCCAGGGGTCCAGGGGTGCAGGGATCCAGGGGTCCCCGCGCCCGGATCGCGCACCTCGGGAGCACGTCTCAGCTGCTGCATCCCCGCGCTGGGGCGGGAGCCAGTCGTGGGGCGGGGACCGGGCGCGAGCTCGGGGCGCGGGGACGTGGCGGGGCAGGGGTCTCCCCGGGGGCCCTCCGTGTGCGGGATGCGCTCGAAGGCAGGGCTCGCGGGGCGCGGGGGGCCGCCGAGCTCGGCCGGGCCGGGAGTTCTCGGGCAGGAGGAGCGCCTGGAGGGAAGCAAGTGCGAAACGAGCAATATACTTAAACAAACAAACAACAACAACAAAAAAACCCCCCAAAAAAACAAAAAAACGAAGATATGCCAAAGGATCCCATTTGTCCGTACCATCCTGTATTTTAACGGCCACCCCTCGCTGTCATTTAGTGTCCTGCGAAGTCATTTTTACCTACGTGGTGGCTGTCATTCAAGCCAGTGGCTCCTTTTAGACCTGGGATGTCCAGTCCCTTTGCTGGGGACAAGGGTAAAAGGGCTGGCGCCTCCGGAACGGTTTTTACTAGATGCCACCAAATCGCCCCGCAGCACCAGGCAGGCTTCCAGCAGGGCGGGCTCGCTACCCTCCCTCCTGAGAAATGCCCAGGCTATGATTTCCACACACCCTCCCCTACACCTGGGGTTGGCAAACCTTTTAATCAGATTGACTAGGTGTCATGTACTATTCATTGTGTTTAATTTGCAGGTTTTGGATGATGGTTTCCAATGTTTAATTGGCCACTTTAATATTTCCTTTTTTTTCCTCTTGGGTTGGTCTCTGGTTTGTTGATTGTTAGAGCTCTTTGTACAGGAGGCTTGTAACTCTTTGTCTTACGTGTTGCAAATATTTTTCCCCTTTATACCTTGTCCTTTGCTATCATAAAAGCTTTTTTTTTTTTAAGATTTTATTTATTTATACATGAGAGACACGCAGAGAGAGGCAGAGACACAGGCAGGGGGAGAAGCGGGCTCCCTGTGGGGAGCCCGATGTGGGGACTCGACCCAGGGATCTCGCCCTGACCCAAAGGCAGACACTCAACTGCTGAGCCACCCAGGCGTGTTCCTGGAAGTTTTTTGTTTTTTTTTTTTTAAAGATTTTATTTATTTATTCATGAGAGACACAGAGAGAGAGGCAGAGACACAGGCAGAGGGAGAAGCAGGCTTCCTGTGAGGAGCCCAATGGGGGACTGGATCCCAGGACCCCGGGATCACACCCTGGGCCAACCACTGAGCCACCCAGGCACCCCGGAAGCTTTTGTTTTTAATGCATTCAAGTGGATTGGCTTTTCTCTTTAGAGTTTTCCCTGTGGTGTCTTCCTGCCCCACTCCAAGACCGTGGAAATATCCATCTTATTTTAAAGCTTTCAGACACCAGATGCAGTGAATGGTTAGTGCATGGATATTCTCCACTGTGGTGCCTCCCTGGCTGGAGACCCCTGGGTGGGTTTGTGACTTTTGTGGTTTCCTGTCGTGAGGTGAACAATAACCCAGCACTGTTGTGGTCTGACCCGTGACAGCATCCTCTCCTACACCTGTGAACTTCTTGGGGTGGCTCAAAGGGGTCTTAGTGATCATCTGGTCCTGCTTCTCCCTAGAGGGCAGGTGTCTTGGCTGCTTTCCTCAGTGGAGCTGAGGCAGGGTTCCATTCCTTCCCCTTCCCTGACTGTCCCCTACCTTGCTCGTACAGGACTCACTGGGCACCTGGCCCCAGGTGGAGAAGGTAGGGAGACTTCTGGCCCACAGAGCTGCCTGCAGGGGTCCAGACCCTCTGGGCTGCAGACTCACTTTCTGAATCTGCAAAATGGGCACAGTCATCCTGTCTGGCAGAGAGGGTGCAACATGAAAAGGAGATCTTGGATGTTAAAAGGTGCTCAGTGCCGGTACCCGGCACCCCAGGACACGGAGAAAGATCTTTCTCTGAAGAAAGGAGACATGGGCCCTGAAACCAATAAAGGAGGCTTCCTGGACAGGGTGGCAGGAAAGGCTAGAAAACGTGGGGGAGAGGAGGTGATGTGGGCCAGGGTGGGGACAGCACCACGATTCGGGGGCTGGCCCTCCAGGGAGCTGTGCTCATTGCCAGTTTCTACTGGGTGCTGTGGATTCCTCTGTACACGTCTGGTTTTGAACTCATGAACTTGGAGTGTGCCATTTCCTCTTGCTCCCCAGCATTTGACAGCTCCTGCCCTGCCTGGATGTCCTTCCTGCTCGGCCCGGCTGGCTCTTTGTTTTTAAATATTATTTTATTGAAGTGTAATTGACGTACAATATTATGGTAGTAAGTGTCAGGTGCAAGTGGAGTCGCCAGTGGTCACCACACAGTTACTACGGTTTCGTTGACTTCCGTCCCCTTGTGTTCATAACGTTCCCATCACCCACTTTCTAACCGGAAGTTTGTATTTCTTGATCCCCTTCACCCAGCCCTGCGTGCCCGCCCCTGCCCCTGCCCCCAGGCAACCACCACCAGTCTGTACTTTGAGTCTGGATTTGGCTCGGTTTTGTCTTTTAGATTCCACCTATAAGTGGAATCATGCAGGATTTGTCTGCGTCTGTCTGACTTACTTAGTGCAATATTCTCAGGGTCCATGCATCTTGTTACAAAATGTCATTCTCTTTTATGGCTGAGTAGTTTTTTTTTTTTTTAAGATTTTATTTATTTATTCATGAGAGACACAGGGATCGAGAGAGAGAGAGAGAGAGAGAGAGAGAGAGAGAGAGAGAGGCAGAGACAGAGACACAAGCAGCCTCCGTGCAGGGAGCCCAACGCGGGACTTGACCCTAGGTCTCTAGGATCACACCCCGGGCCGAAGGCTGCACTAAACTGCTGGGCCACCCGGGCTGCCCTGAGCAGTTCCTTTTTTTTTTTTTTTTTTTAAAAGATTTTATTTATTTATTCATGATAGAGAGAGAGAGAGAGAGAGAGGCAGAGACACAGGCAAAGGGAGGAGCAGGCTCCATGCAGGGAGCCTGATGCGGGACTCGATCCCGGGACTTCAGGATCTGCCCTGGACCAAAGGCAGGTGCCAAACCGCTGAGGCACCCAGGGATCCCCACCTGAGCAGTTTTTTTTTTTAATTTTTTAAATTTTTAATTTTTTTTAAAGATTTTATTTATTTATTCAGGAGAGACATAGAGAGGCAGAGACATAGGCAGAGGGAGAAGCAGGCTCCATGCAGGAAGCCTGATGCGGGACTCGATCCTGGGACTCTGGGATCACGCCCTGAGCCAAAGGCAGACGCTCAACCACTGAGCCACCCAGGCATCCCATACCTGAGCAGTTTTTGATCATACATGTGCCACCTCTTCTTCATCCACTCATCCGTCAGTGGACACTTAGGTTGCTCCCATATCTTGGCCCTTGTACATAATGCTGCAATGAACAGGGGGCTGCACCTATCTTTGCAAATCAGTGCTTTCGTTTTCTTTTTTTTTTAAATTTTAATTTTAATTTTTTTTGCTTTATTATTATTATTTTTTTTTACTTTCGTTTTCTTTGAATAAATCCCGTGGGGTGGAATTGCTGGGTCATAGTAGGGTAGTTTTAGTTTTTTAAGGAACCTCCATACTGTTTTCCAGAGTGGCTGTACCAGCTTACATTCCCACCAACAGTGCATGAGAGTTCCGCTTTCCCCACATCCTCGCCAACACCTGTTTCTTGTGTTGATTTTAACCATTCCGACAGGTGCAAGGTGATAATCACATTGTAGTTTTGGTTTGTATTTCCATGATGATGAGTGATGTTGAGCATCTTTTCATGTGCCAGTTGGTCATTTGTATGTCTTCTATGGAACAATGCCTGTTCAGGTTTTAACCAAATTTTTGTTGGTTTGCTATGGAGTTCATGAGTTTTTTAATATACTTTGGATACTAACCCTTCATAGGGTATGTGATTTGTAGATTGCTTCACCCATTCCATGGGCTGCCTTTTTGTTTTGTTGATGGTTTCCTTCGCTGTGCAAAAGCTTTTTAGCCTGATACAGCCCCATCTGTTTTATTTTTGTTTATGTTGCCTTTACTTTTTTTTTTTTTTTTTTGCCTCTACTTTTGGTGTGAAATCCAAAAAAATCATTGCCAAGACCGATGTCAAGGACTTTACTGCCTGTTATTTTTGTCTAGGAGTCTTTGGGTTTCCTGTCTTGCATTCAAGTCTTCAATCCATTTTGCGTGTATTTTTGTGCGTGGTGTAAGAAAGCGGTCCAGTCTCATTCTTCTGCATGTGGCTGTCCAGTTTTCCCAGCACCATTTACTAAAGAGACAGTCTTTTTCCATTGCATATTCCTGCCTCCTTTGTTGTAAATCAATTGACCATATGCGTGTGGGTTTATTTCTGGGTTCTGTATTCTGTTCCATTCATCTCTGTGTTTATTTGTACGCAAACTTACACTGTTTTGATTACTGCAGCTTTTTTTTTTTTTAAGAATTTATTTATTTATTCATGAGACACACAGAGAAAGGCAGAGACACAGGCAGAGGGAGAAGCAGGCTCCCCGTGGGGAGCCTGATTCAGACCCCAGGATCCCAACCTGAGCTGAAGGCAGACACTCAACCACTGAGCCACGCAGGCTCCCTGATTACTGCAGCTTCGTAGTATAGTTTGAAATCCAGGAGCCGTGATACATTTTTTTTTAATTTTTAATTTTTTATTTTTTTATTTTTTTTACATTTTTTTTTCTCAAGATTGCTTTGGCTATTCATGGTCTTTTATGGTTCCACAGACATTTTAGAATTATTTGTTCTAGTTCTGTGAAAAATGCCATTGACATTTTGTTAGGGCTCTCTCTCCCATTTCTTGCAGGAAGGCACCCTGGCCGCCCTCCTGGACTTTGGCCTCCACTGGGTGAGGGCATTCCTCTGGGACTTCCTTCCATGGCTCCAACCCATCAAAGTTCTTATCTCTCTGGGGCTGGTTGCCGGGGTCTAGAGCTCGCCTGTGGAGCTCATCTCCTAGCAAGTGCCTTAATGCTCACTCATTAGCCGTGTGACACTGGGCAGGTCAATCATCAGATGAGCAAATTGAGGCTTGGTTGAGTTAAAAGGGGTTATTATTCCTTACAGAGTTGTGTGGATTAAATGAGGTGATGTTAAGTGCTTAGCCTCTCACACAATAAATGTTACAATAAACGTTAGCTACGATGATAAATATTACCTCTGGCAGGTAGTCCCGAGTTCTCCCCAAGGACAGGGAATGCCCCTCCGCCTCTCCGGCTGCTTGTGCTTGAGGATGTGCTCAGGGCCCCACCTAGGTGGCTGCTGGAGCTCCTGCCAAGCCTCTGGGGGCCAGTGGATGCTCAATAAAGATCCTAATCTGGGAGGAAGTCAGAACCCGGGAAGCCCTTGCACAGGGCTGGCTGCAGTTGCTCTGGGGGCAGGGCCAAAGTCCATCTCCAACTCCTGCCTAAATGGAGACGTGCTCCCCAGGGCCCAGGGTCCCAAGTAAATGGCGTCCCACGTAGCCCCTAAGAGCCGTGTCTGCCAGGCCGAGGCTGAGCCTCCCTGTCCTTTGAAGGCAAGAGCTACGAGGACTGTGATCCCATGGCAGGCCAGGGCCCAAGCCAGGCGTGGCAGTGGAAAGAAGCAGGCTTTGGGTTTGTCTTTAAAAACAAATAGCTTTGTGATTTTTTTTCCCCTTATGAAAACAGGGCACACACATGGTAAAACAAAACAAAACACACAAAAATTCAAATAATCAAAGGAAAACAAAAGAGGAAACAAGGAAGTAAGACTCTTGGCAATTGTTGGATTATTTGCTTAGGAAAGGCCCCTGCTGGGGCTTTCTCAGGGGCAAGCGGTCAAATCCAGAACCGAACTGGCTGAGGCTCTCAGGGGAATTTGTGAACTCGCCCCACCCAGCCACAGGGATGCTGGCCCCAGGGGAGCAGGCAGGCTGGGGCCTTTCTCTCTGTGCCCCTGGTCCCTGCCACCACTGGTTCGTAGCCTCCTCCCTGTCGGGCAGGCTGCACCAGTGCGGGCTTGTGTCCACCCGACTCTGACAATCCACAGGAGGAAAAGAGAGCCGCCTCCCTTGCCTCCTGACCCCGGGAGCATGACCTCCCCTTGAGCCGCTAATCTCTGGCCAGAGCTGTGAGTCCTATGGCTGGTCAGAGGACAGGGGGCTGTGGTGGGCAAGCCTCCCAGTATCATGTGGTCAGGGCACAGAGGAGTGGCTCTCCAAGAAAAGGAAGGGGTGCCGTGACCCTGAGTGTGTGGGGAGGGGTGGGGGTATGGTGCCCAGTGGCACAGACCACAGGTGATCCCTGAGGGGTTACTCCTGGACCCTCTTTGACCGGCTTGTGTCCCCTTCTGCTGAAATTCTCCAAAGGCTTCCCTTTCTAAAAAAAAAAAAAAAAAAACAACTCATCTCTGCCCTGAACTCTGGGGCACCCCCATCTCTGGCCCTTTCTCCCCACATTTTGTTCTCTAGCCAATTTGTGAAAGGCACCCATCTGCCCAGTCCCCTCTCCATGGCTTTTGCAAATGCTGTTCCCTCTGCTGGAATTCTTTCCCCCTATTCTTCATGTACCAATTCTACGTATCCTCCAGGTTCTGCCTAAATGTCCTTTTAGGAACACTCTAACAACCCACACCCGGTATTATGCTGCTACTTTCTGGAGGGAACCCCCCCCCCCAATTTGCAAACTGGCATTTGGCAATTTCTGCAAATCTTTCTATCGTGGCCGATTTCAAGCTACCAACATGCATCGCCGAGCATGGATTTGGGAAGGGAGGGGTGCGTGCGGGTGGCCTGTCTTGCTCCCCACCCCAGCCCCCAGCTCCAGGGGCCTCCCTCACGCCCCTGCAGGGTGCTTTTGCCTCCTAGCCCTGGCCTCTGTGCACCTGCGGGCACCTGTGGGGTGACTGCGTTTGGTCTCCCATGTCCCATCTAGCACGCGCCCCTCGTCCCCCAGCTCGACTCAGCCTCCTGAGGGCGGGGGCAGGCCCACCTCGCGCCGCGGCTCCCCTGGCCCGGCCGCGGAGCTCCCCAGACTGGCTGGCGACAGGTGCACGCACCTTTGGCACGGCTTGTGCGAAGGCTGCCGGGAGGCCGGGCTCCCTCGTCCAACACCCCAGCACCGCGGGGACCTCTCAGCCCCGGACTTCCCATGGGGCTTCTTCTCGCCAGCCAGGGAGCGGAGTCAACCCCACCGAACCCTCATTTCCAAGCTGGTGGGCGAGGCTGAGGATGCTTCCTCGATCTGATCTCTGGGGTGACCTGTCCCCTCCTGCCCGGGCTCCTCCTCCCCTGCGCAGCTGCAGCTCTGCAGCCCGGCTCCGCGCTGTCCCCCGCCCCTTCCCCCGCTCGTTAATTTGTACCAGCTTTTACGAGGCCTGATGTACATGCCCTAAACTCCCTCATCTGGAAGGCACGGGCCAGTGACTCGGGGGAGGCTATAATGCAGTTCTGGAGTATGTTCATCGCCCGGAAGACCCCTGTGAACACGTGCAGTCACCCCAACCCCGCCGCCCGGGTTCTCACACCCAGACCCCTCATCCTTCGGGTTTCGGCTCTGATGTTGCAGACGTGTGTCCCTCTCCTGGGCCGCCGGCGGGGCGGGGCGGGGCGGGGGGGGGGGAGACACCCGTGTTGGCACCCCAGGAGGGGGCACCCCACTCCCGTGCAGCCTGGGAACCCCTCCCTCCTCTGCGACTGGGGCCTGGTTGCCAGAGGTTTTTTTTTTTTTTTTTTTTTTTTTTAAGATTTTATTTATTTATTCGAGAAATCGAGAGAGAGAGGCAGAGACACAGGCAGAGGGAGAAGCAGGCTCCATGCAGGGAGCCCGACATGGGACTCGATCCCGGGTCTCCAGGATCAGGCCATGTTTAGCAGCGCTAAACCGCTGAGCCACCCGGGCTGCCCTGCCAGAGGTTCTCAGCAAATATTTGTCGCTGAACAAAAAGCAGGTTTAGTGAGAGGTGGTGAGGAGGCCGGTAGAGTGGCTTCCGAAGGCACTTTGGGCCACTTTCCAAGTGTTCTGCCTCCAACCGGGTACCCCCCCCCCGCCCCGCCCCCGTGCCTCCCACACTGACCAGACGGGGTTAGGCAAGGAAGCAGGTGGGGGGTGGGGGGTGCTGTGCAAGGGAAGGCGGCTGAGCTGGGCAGGGCTGCAGCAAGCCCTTTAGGAAGGAGGGGATTAAGAGGCTTTAGGTGCCTTTGTTGGGAGAGTCGTCAGTTTACTCAACAGTGGGTGGGGGATGTGAGGGAAGGAGCCCAGGATGCAGGTGGGCAGCTCCTGTGTGCGATGGAATGTTCTGGATGGGAGCACACAGGTGATGAGCAGCAATGACAAGGACCTCCCCATAGCTATCTAGGCTGTCACATGATGGCATTTGGCCTCTTTGGAGAAGTGGTAGGAGGATGCAGTCCCAGCTGGTGCCAGGCCCGGGGGCACGGAAGGGTCCAGCGTGTTGGCGGAAAGAAGCCCCGTGTGGTCCCGGGGCCCGGCCAGAGTCAGCGGTTGGCAGGGGAGGGCAGAAGGCCTGCATCTGGGACGAGCAGCCCGGTGCTCGGCCTTGGGGCCCCCTTGGCTGCCTGTGGGGGGCAAGGGCCCAGCAGCCTCCCCTGCCAGCTGCCTGCTTCGGCCTTCCCTCCCCCTGGCGGCTGTCAGAAGCTTGGGGATGCCCCGGTATCCATGGGGAGTCTGTTCCCAGGACGGGGATGCAGGCACTGGGGGTCCAGGGCCCACCGTCCTGCTCTGCGCCCTGCCTCCTATGAGCAGGTCTGTCGTGGGTGGATCCCGTGATGCATGGAAGTGAACAGCTCTGGGAGCCGAGCCTCCCCACACCCGAGGCCCTGGGGCACCTCCACCTGCCCACAGCCCGAGGGCCCTCAGAACCAACACCTTCCAGGGAGAGGATGAGAAGGAGGCCCAGAGAGGGCCGGGACGTGCCCGAGGGCACCCCGCAGCGGGGCTGGGCGGGGCTGCGAGCAGGGCTCCGGGTCCCAGACCCAGGATTCTCTCTGGGTGCCTTGCCCTGGTGACCCCCTGGCTCGGCCGGGAGCGGCTCCCCTGGGTCTGCAGAGCGCTTCCCCGGCTCTCTGGTGGGGAGTGTTTCACTGCGTGGTGGCAATCCCCCTCCCGGGCAGGGTGGCGACGGCTGAGTGACAGCGTGTCAGACCCACGTGGAGTGCCCACGGCCTGCGCAGCCCTCACCGGGCCTGGGGCCGGGGGTCCCGAGGTTGGCCTCGCCCTGCTGCCGCGGGCTCCTCCCGGGCCTCCCCGGACCTCAGACCCTCCTTGCGCGGCGGGCCTGGGCAGTGCCACGTCCACCGATGGCTGGTGGTGGCAGTGCGTTGCCCAGTTGCCTGGGGCCACGGCCGGGGGGACGCTTGCACGGCTCTGTCTCTGGTCCCAGGTGGCCGTCCTGCTGGGCTCCGCGCTGTGTGTCCTGGCCCAGCTACTGCGTCCCTGAGCCGGGGGCCTGAGCCGGCCTGGCACCCCTGCCATCAGCCGGGGACCCCGCAGCAGGGCCGGGCTTGGGTGTCCAGCCGGGGCCAGGGCTCCTCGGGGTGCTCCCGGGGAGTGTGTTGTCCTCTCCCTTCTCTTCGGGGATCCCCGTCTCTGGGGCCCAGAGAAGCTGGGCCGGGAGCCGTGGGTTTGTCGGGTCAGCACCCCGTTGCCCGCCCCGGGACCCCTGGCCCTGCATCTCTGTCCTGTCCTCTGCCATCCCTGGTGCCTTCCTCTTTCCCGTCTTACCACTGCCCTCCCCCGTGCCCACACTCAGCCTGCCCCCCACCTCCTGCCCCCCGCCGCCCCCTGGCCCCGGCTGTGCTGGAACGGCCCCTGTCAGGCCCTCATGACCTTGCCAAGTCCAGTGGGGCCCCTGCCTGGCCTTCCTGTCCGTGACCCTCCTGGGCCCCAGCAGCTAGACACCCTGAGCCCTCGGCTGCTGTTCCCTGTCCCTGCTGTGCCTAGTGGCCTCCGCTTCTGGACTGAGTGGCTGGCGGTCCCCAGAGCATCTCCCCTGGGACATCCCCCAGGCCTCCCCCCTCCCCGGGAACCAAGAAGCTCTGGAACTGAAAAGTTAGACATTTATTGTTTTCCTTGAGTGGGGATTGACTTTTCTCCCAGTGGGCAGGCCCAGAGTGGCTCCTCTCCTAAGACGGGGTGTCCCTGGGGTCTCCCCTGAAGGCCCGGGGTGTTCGGTGAGGCCTGCCAGCCGTGCCACCTCCAGAATCTGCGGGGCTCCCAGCTCCTGGGCACCGTCTCTGGGCCCTTCTAGTGTCCTGCCCCTCATCCACTTTCAGCCAAGGGCCCTGGGCTCTGCCTCCTGCCCCCCGCCGCCCCCAGGCCGCTGGGCCCTCCCCCCTGCTCCGTGGCCCAGGAAGTGCCACACGCAGCGTGGAGGTGAGCTGGGGCGAACGTGCTCGGCCGCTGGGAGCCATCCCCCCTGCGCCGCCTGCAGTCCGGCTTGGACACAGGCCCCGTTTTCACTGCTGCCAGCAGGATGGCTGGGCCCAGTGACCCTCGCGGCCTGTGCTCGCAGGTCAAAGCAGGCCGGGCCAGATGGGCCTCACGGGTAGCACCCAGCGCCCCGAAGATCAGGAGTAGGAGGTCCTCACCCCTCCCGGCTAACCAGGAGTACAATAGCTCGCAGGGCCCAGAGCCATGGTCCCAGCCTCGCCGAAGCCCAGAGGGGCAGGTGGGACCGTCATCCCCATCTCTCAAGGTGGAGACAAGGGTGGGAGGCCATGAGGCCACCAGAGCTGGGAAACTGTTAGTAAAAGGAAGAAGGTGCAGCCGGGGTGGGGCCTTGGGGGGGGGGGGGTCCCCCTTTGCTCCCTACAGGTAGGACTTACTATCTTGGGTTGACAGATGGGACGCCTGGGGCCCATCATCCAAGGTCATAGTTGCCTCCGAGGCACACGGGGGTGGCCTGTTTGCATCCCAGAGCTGGGGTCCCACTGCCTCAGAGCTTGCCCGGCTGCTCACCTGCTGCAGGTGTGGCCTGCCCCGCCCTCCCGCCCCAGCCATGGCCTCCTTCCAAGGGGAAGCATGGGAACCAGCCCTGCAGAAGCGGGTGACCTCCAGCTCCCCAGGTCTTCCTCTAGGTGTGCCTCGGCAGGTGAGGGCCAGGCTCCTGGGTGCCCCAGGGCAAGGCTGATGCCCAGGGGCTGCCCCAGATGAGAGGGAGGCTGGTGGACCTGTGGTCCCAACTGTGACCTGTGGTCCCAACTTGACACCCAGGTGTGCATAGGTCAGGGGGCCTGTGCACACGGTTTCCCTGGCCCCGGGCTGTGGGTGAGCGCATTCGCGAGGTGGCCAGCGCTTCCTAGTCGCCTTGGCCATCGTGAAGTCATTCTTCTGCTCCACTTCACCCTGGCTGCTGGATTCCCACCTCCCCAGCCCCCCAGGTCCCCGCTGGTCTCTTCCCAGGCAATACAGGCCTACTTTCTGAAGTGTCCCCTCTCACTCAGACCCCCGTTTTAGGGAAGGAACAAGATGGGATGAGGCCTGCCCCCCATACCCCCTCCCAAGTGGGGCCCACACGGTGGCCGTCCCTGCTCCCAGGCTCCGGTCCTTTTGTCTCTTGTCCCACCTGGTGGGATGATACTAGGCAGGTGCAGAGCTGGCAGGCCCTGGGGGCCCTTGGGGACAGGGCGGGCTGTGAGTGGCCCTGGGCCAGGTACTGGAGTCCTCACGGTTCCCGCATCCCCTGCTCAGCTGCCCTGAGTGTCCTTGGGCTGTGGGGACAGACGGCCATAAACTGGGGGGCTTCAAACCACACACACGTATCTTCTTACAGTTCTGGAGGTGGAAGTGTGACTCGGGGTTTCACTGGGGCTGAAGTCAGGGTGTTGCAGGGTCATGCTCCTGGGCTTGGGGGAGGATTTTTTTTTATTTGAAGATTTTATTTATTCATAAATAAAAGAGACACACAGAGAGAGGCAGAGACACAGGCAGAGGGAGAAGCAGGCTCCCTGCGGGGAGCCTGATGTGGGATTTGATCCTGGGACCCTGGGATCACGACCTGAGCTGAAGGCAGAGGCTCAACCACTGAGCCACCCAGGGGTCCCGGAGGATCTGTTTCCAGGCCTTTCCAGCTTTGCAGACACCTGCAGTCCTGGGCTTGCGGCCCCTCCTCCACCTCCACCTCCACCTCCACCTCCACCTCCACCTCCACCTCCACCTCCACCTTCACCTCCACCTTCTGGGGCCCCAGGGCCCCCTCTCCTGCCCGTGGTTCACCGTGACACCGGGCCACCTGGATAATCTAGGCCATCCTAGATTATCCCGGTGTGAGGTCAGCCACGAGCACCCCGGCTGCCCTGTGTGGCCTTGGTTCCCACTGCCTCAGAGCCTCCTTGGTTATGGGGTTGGGACGTGCACGTCTTTGGGGGCACCGTTATCCTGCCCCCCCATTGCTGTATCTCTCCCCACCC
Organism: Vulpes vulpes; assembly: GCF_048418805.1. Classification (NCBI taxonomy): domain Eukaryota; kingdom Metazoa; phylum Chordata; class Mammalia; order Carnivora; family Canidae; genus Vulpes; species Vulpes vulpes. The sequence goes on along the minus strand of NC_132785.1, from coordinate 126,517,857 downwards.
TGTGAACGGGCTCTCCTGGCTCCACGTGGCACCCCGAGTGTTCCAGGCCTCCCACGGTGGGAGGTGACCTGTGCGGCAGCCAGGTCCCGTCCTGTGATGCGGGCACACCACCAGAGGCCACTGCGCAACATGGCAGGCCCGGGGGCGAGCCGATGGCCAGCCTGGTGCTGTCCCCTTGCTGTCCCCTGGGCCTGTTGACACAGCTGCCGCGTCCTGGGTCCTGCCTCTTCTCGCTGTCATCCCGCAGCCCCCGCCGGCCTGTCCCGGCCTCGCCTGTCGGGCCTGCCGGTGACCCTGGCCGTGATTTGGACGCCAAGGCTCGCGGCTGAGCTGACCTGAGGTTTACTTAGACTTTTCTCTTTTGTTTTTGACTTTTTTCTTACTGTGGTAAAATACACAACATACAGCTCGCACTGGGACCGCGGGAAGTGTCCGATTTGATGGCATCCACAGCGTTGTGCACTGCGGCTATTTTTCTTAAAAATTTTTTTTTTTAAGTTTTTATGTATTGGGGTGGCCAGGTGGCTCAGTTGGTTGAGCATCTGCCCTCGGCTCAGGGTGTGATCCTGGGGTCCTGGGATGGAGCCCCGCATTGGGGTCCCTGCTCTGCGGGGATCCTATTTCTCCCCTTTCCTCTGCCTGCAGCTTCCCTGCTTGTGCTCCCTCTCTGTCAAATAAATAAAATCTTAAAAATAAAAAGATTTTATTTATTTATTCATGAGACACAGAGAGAGAGAGAGAGAGAGAGAGAGGCAGAGACACAGGCAGAGGGAGAAGCAGGCTCCCTGCAGGGAGCCCGACGTGGGACTCGATCCCGGGATCCCAAGATCATGACCTGAACTGGAGGCAGATGTTTGACCGACTGAGCCACCCGGGCGCCCCTGTTTGTGGCTGTTTCTAAAACCTTCTCAGGGCTCCAAATAGACCCGTTCCCAGCCCCCCCCCGCTGACCCCTCTTTTCCATCTGTGACCCCCCTGCTCCCCACACCTCATCCAGCGCCGTCCTACACCGCGTGGCCTTCGCGGCCGGCTTCTTTCACTTGGTGTCGTGTCTTCAAGGCCCATCCGTGTGTAGCCTGTGTCAGCACCTCCTTCCTTCTAAACAAATGGTTTCTGGGAGCCGGTCGTTCACTTGTGGGTCGGTTTCAGGCAGCAGGAGTAGGGTGTCGGCGTTGTGAAGCAGGGACGGTGGAAAATTCAATGTAGAAATGTTTTTTATTGAGGTATAATTATATAGAACGTGGTCTTAGTTTCGGGTGTATGACTCGGTCTGTATTGCAACATGATCGCCGCCGTAATTCTACTTAACGTCCATCACCATACCTAGTTATAAAAACTTCTGTTCTTGAGTTCTTGGATGAGAAAACTTTTTTTTTTTTTTAAGATTTTATTTATTTATTCATGAGAGACACAGAGAGAGGAGGCAGGGACACAGGCAGAAGGAGAAGCAGGCTCCATGCAGGGAGCCTGATGTGGGACTTGATCCTAGGACTCTGGGATCATGACCTGAGCCCAAGGCCACCCAGGTGCCCTGGATGAAAAACTTTTTTTTTTTTAATTTAAGGATTTTATTATTTTATTTACTCATGAGAGACACAGAGTGAGCGAGAGAGAGGCAGAGGGAGAAGCAGGCTCCACGCAGGGAGCCCAACGCGGGACTGGATCCCAGGTCTCCAGGATCGGCCCTGGGCTGCAGGTAGCCCTAAACCACTGTGCCACTGGGGCTGCCCGGATGAAAGACTTCTTGATGAGAACTTTTAAGATCTACTTTTTTTTTTTAATTTTTATTTTTTTAATTTTTTTATTTATGATAGTCACAGAGAGAGGGGGTGGGGCAGAGACACAGGCAGAGGGAGAAGCAGGCTCCATGCACTGGGAGCCTGATGTGGGATTCGATCCCGGGTCTCCAGGATCGCGCCCTGGGCCAAAGGCAGGCGCCAAACCGCTGTGCCACCCAGGGATCCCAAGATCTACTTTTCAATTTATTTTATTTTATTTTATTTTATTTTATTTTATTTTATTTTATTTTATTTTATTTTATATTTTTTTATGATAGTCACACACAGAGAGAGAGAGAGAGGCAGAGACACAGGCAGAGGGAGAAGCAGGCTCCATACACCAGGAGCCTGACGTGGGATTCGATCCCGGGTCACCAGGATCGCGCCCTGGGCCAAAGGCAGGCGCTAAACCGCTGCGCCACCCAGGGATCCCCTTTTTAATTTTTTTTAAAGCTTTATTTATTCGTGAGAGACACAGAGAGAGAGAGAGAGAGAGAGTGAGAGGCAGAGACACAGGCAGAGGGAGAAGCAGGCTCCACGCAGGGAGCCCGACGTGGGACTCAATCCCGGGTCCCCAGGATCACGCCCTGGGCTGAAGGTGGCGCTAAACTGTTGAGCCACCAGGGCTGCCCAAGATCTACTTTTTTTTAAAAAAAGTTTATTTACTTAGAGAGAGAGAGCAAGAGAGCGAGTGTGCACGCACAAGAGTGGGGGGATGGGCAGAGGAAGAGAGAACATCAAGCAGACGCCCCACTGAACGTGGAGCCCAACGTGAGGCTCGATCTCAGGACCCGAGATCATGACCTGGGCTGAAACCAAGAGTCACTCAACCAGCTGAGCCACCGCGCGTCCCCAACATAGTATTCGTAACTGTAGTCATCGTGCTGTACGTTACCCCCCAGGACTTAATTATGTTTTGGCTGGAAGTTTTGTTCCTTTTTGTGGCCGAATCAGATTCTGTTGTGTGGACAGAGCACGTTTCGGTTATCTGGTCACCTGTGGATGGACACGGGTTGGTTTCAGCTTTTGGCCGCTGCGAACAACCTGACGAACCCTGGGGTACAAGGATTTGTGTGTGTCCCCGATGTAAAGTCCTTTGGGTGCACACTTAGAAGTGAAGTTGCCGGGGCGGATGGGATTCTACATGTGACCTTTCGGGGAACGGCCAAGTGGTCTCCCACGTGGTCTCCCTCCTGCATCCCCGCCCGCCGCGTCCAGAGGGCTCCAGTGTGTCCGGAGCCTCGCCAACACTTGCAGTTGTCTGGTGTTGAACCTGTCCATCCTGGTGGGGTGAAGCGGCATCTCATTTGTGGCTTTAGTTTGCATTTCCCTGGTGACTAATGATGTTGCGCATCTTTTCATGTGCTTCGTGGCCAGTTGCACGTCTTGGGAGACGCGTCTATTCAAGTCCTCTGCCCATTTACATTGGGTTGCTCATCGTCTTTGTTGTCGAGTCGAAGGAAATCTCTGTATTCTGGATATTAAACCCCCACCCACCCAGGGTGAGGACTTGAACCCGCTCTGAGCTGCTCCTCCCAGGCCCCTGTGCTCCCCGGAGAGTGGGGCTGAGGACTGTCCCCCGGGCCGTGGCTTCCTTGGTTTTCTGCTCGGGCTGTGACCTCCGTCCTGGTGGGGTCCTTGGCCGAGCCGCAGGGAGAGGGCCTCCGGGATCCAGGGGCCCGGGTGGCTTTGTTAGCCTGGAGGCCCGGGGGCTGGCGCTGTCCCAGGCCGGAGGTGGCCCCTGCGTGCAGGGGGAGGGCAGCTGCCGGGGGAGCCCCGGTCCTGTCCGCCCGCCGGGCTGCCGGGGGTTCCGACCCCACCTCAGCCACCCGCAGGCTGTCCTTAGGGCCGTGGAGAGTGGCTGCTCGCTGGGGCAGAGCCCCAACCACCGGAGCTGCCAGATGAGGCGAAGGCTTGGGGGGCGCTGGGGGGGATTCTGCTGGCTTCCGGGCAGAGGCAGCCGGCGGTTCTAGGACTTGAGAGCCCCAGCTCCCCGCAGCATCTCCAGCAGACGTGGGCTCTGCCGTCCCGGAGCTAGGATCCTTCATGGGGACAGGTACTCCGCGGAGCACATGGCACCCTGCCATCACACACCGAGACACCGACTAACCCCAGGATGGACTTGTGCGGTGGCAGCTCAGGCAGGAGGATTTTGAGCCTGAGTCTCCCTTCCAGACTCCCGTTGCCCCTGTTGTGTGTTTCTCCTTGCATACTCCCAGGGACAGTCGGCTCACTACCTCTGAAGCAGCCTGTTCCGTTGCCGGCTGGCTCTGACCAAGTTTTGTGGGCTGGGAGGAGGGCGGAGGGGCCTGGCTGTGGGGACCTTGGGCAGCTGAGCCGAGCTGTCACATCCTTCCCTTCTGAGCACAAAGGGGAAGTGACTTCCTGGGTCAGCTGGAGGAAAGGGCCGGGCAGGATCTGCCCTTGGCCTGGCCGGTTCCGGGCCCTGTCGGTGGAGGGTGGAGGGTGGAGGGTGGAGGGTGAGCCCGAGGCTGCCCGGCCGCTCTGTGGGCGGGAGCGGGGAAGACGCTGGCGACCAGCACTGGCTTTCCCGAGGGTGCCCGGGTAAGTCCCGGGGACCTGGGCCCAGTTTCCAGGTCTGTGCCTCACGCGCGGCTCTGCCTCTGAAGGCCTGGGAACTGGGGGGCAGGTGCCCCCTGAGCGCGTGAGCACCCCTGGCCCGTCCATCCCCAGCCCTGGACACAGCACCGGACTCCTGACCCCCCTCCCACCGAGCAGCCAGGGAGCTTTCTGGACGGCACCGCCGTCCTGGCCAGGGGCACCCCCGTACCCCACTCTTGTGCTCTCCCTGCGGGGTCTGGCCTGGCTGCTTTCTGGCCGGAAGGCCCTCCCCTGCTTGGCCCACTCCCACCATCATTGTCTTTTTCTTTCCTGTAGAATAAAGTACAGAAAAGTACAAAAGATCCTGTAACAAGCACCCCCCGCCCCCCAAAATAAATGCATTCAACATTTTATCGAGCTTCCTTAGGGCTGGGCTAGGAGCGGGAACCCTGGCGACAGAGCCGGCCCCCCCGGCCCCCCCCGCCCCCGGCCCCAGGGCGCTTACCCTGCCAGTCTAGGCCGCTGCTGGGCTTCGGGCCTTAGTGTCTGTGACCCGCGGTGACACCCGCTCTTTCTTCAGGCAGGTGGCGAGGACGCCTCCCGCCCCCCCTTTCCGGGAAGTCTCCCCAGAGCCCCCAGGCAAGGCCGTCCCTGTCCCCCAGGGCCCTGGTGTCACGGCGGGGGCTCGGGGGCTGGTGCGGGGCGCGGGGGGAGGGGGCCCGGCCTCACGGTCTGTCCTCGTCCCCGCAGCCAAGTACCCGGCCATCAAGGCGCTGATGCGGCCCGACCCGCGGCTCAAGTGGACGGTGCTGGCGCTCGTGCTGGCGCAGCTGCTGTCCTGCCGCCTGGCGCGGGAGCTGCCGTGGCGCTGGCTGCTCTTCTGGGCCTACGCCTTCGGCGGCTGCGTCAACCACTCGCTGACGCTGGCCATCCACGACATCTCGCACAACGCCGCCTTCGGGTCGGGCCGCGCGGCGCACAACCGCTGGCTCGCCGTGTTCGCCAACCTGCCGGTCGGCCTGCCCTTCGCCGCCTCCTTCAAGAAGTACCATGTGGACCACCACCGCTACCTGGGCGGCGACGGGCTGGACGTGGACGTGCCCACGCGCCTGGAGGGCCGGCTCTTCTGCACGCCGGCGCGCAAGCTGCTCTGGCTGGCGCTGCAGCCGTTCTTCTACTCGCTGCGGCCGCTCTGCGTGCACCCCAAGGCCCTGACCCGCATGGAGGTGCTCAACGCGCTGGTGCAGCTGGCCGCCGACGCCGCCCTCTTCGCCCTGTGGGGGCTCAAGCCCGTGGTCTACCTGCTGGCCAGCTCCCTGCTCGGCCTGGGCCTGCACCCCATCTCCGGGCACTTCGTGGCCGAGCACTACATGTTCCTCAAGGGCCACGAGACCTACTCCTACTACGGGCCCCTCAACTGGATCACCTTCAACGTGGGCTACCACGTGGAGCACCACGACTTTCCCAGCATCCCCGGCTGCAACCTGCCCCAGGTAGGCGGCGCCCAGCGCGGGGCCACCCCAGCCCACGCGGCCTTGCCCCCGCAGTCCCGCGGCGAGCGCCCGGCTGCAGGGGGAGGCGGGGGCAGCGGGGCGGGCAGGGGCTCGCGGCCGCTTTACGGTCAAGGGCACCTGGTGGAATGAGAACGTGTCGGAACCCAGCTGCGACATTTACGCTCTGCGGGCTGACGTCCTTGGGCAAACCGCTTGCCCTCTCTGTGCCTCGGCTTCCCCCTCCTTAAGCTGGGGTGGCACAACCTTGGGCTTGCGAAGGGCCTCCCCTCCCCGGCTCCTGCCTCCCCTGTCCCTGCTCATCTGGTCACTGCCCCGTGACCCTCGAGGGCCCCCTCATGGCACAGAGAGGACAGGGTGGGCCTCGCCCTATGTGGCCAAGGGGCTTGGCCTGAGCTGCCGCCCACCCTGGGGAATTTCTGAAGGTGGGAGGAGGGAGGGGGAAGAGAAGAGGAGGAGGAGGAGCTCTGGCCGGTGCTGATGGATTAGAAAGAGCCGAGGTGACCCCAGGCACGGGCTGGCTGGAGGGGGCATGGGGGGGAGGGTGTCGGAGTGTGCGTGCCTGCCGTGTGTGCAGACGCTTGCATGGGTGCCTGAGTGTGCCGGTGCAGGCTGCTGGCCCGTGTCCAGCCCTGGCCGTGCAGCCCCCGCGCCATCCCCTGCCCACGCTGCTGAGGTCCCGCGGGGTGCCGGCACCTTCTCAGCCTCACCGCGGCCCAGCCCCCCATCATCCACACTTCACAGGCAACGCAGAGCTCAGACAGGGGGCGTCCCTGCCTCAGGAAGTAGCAGAGCCAGAGTCTGGACCCCAGGCCGCGGAAACTCCTGTCCTTAGCTGGGAGCCCGTCCTGACCTCCCCCAGGCTGTCACAGGCTCCCGGCCCCCGCCCCCCCGCAGGTGGGCTGGTCACCTGCTATAAAGCCGCCTGTCCTGGGGCTTCCCTGGGGGGAGAGAAGGTCGTCCCCGGCAGTCAGGTTGTATCCGTGCAGGCGTTGAGGCTGGGAGTGCTTCCCGGAGGAGGTGGGCTGGGCGTGTGGGTGCAGAGGCTGCAGGAGGCTGGGGGTGTGTGTGCGTGACACACATTCAGGGAAATGGGAAGCACCGGGCCTGGGAGGAGGGCGGCGGGGTGGGGCCTGGTGGGATCTGATGCCAGAGGGGCTGGGGCGCAGGAGAGGGTGTGGGAGGCTGCGTGACCAGCTCCGGCGGGCCCGTGGCTCAGTGGAACCCACGCCGGGCTGGGGCTCAGGAGTCCTCGGGTGCTCCCCCAGGATTCCCTCGGGGGAATGCAGGTCGGCCCACGGGGGCTCCTGGATCAGACACTTGCACGGGCTCCAGAGGGGCAGGGGGCACTTTTAACCGCTCACCCCTGCGTGGGGCAGGGGGCTCACAGCCTGTCGGGTGTCGCAGGCCAGCAGCCCCTCCACGTTGGGCAGCACCCAGCTGGACGTGGGAGCCCGGGGGTGACGGGGTGTGTGTGCCCGTGTGCATGCTCACGTGCATGTGCGTGGGTGGGGGGCGGCGCGTGCCCGGACCGCGGCCTCTGACCCTGCTCGCCCTCCCTGCAGGTGCGGAAGATTGCACCTGAGTACTACGACCACCTGCCCCAGCACCACTCGTGGGTGAAGGTGCTCTGGGATTTTGTGTTCGAGGACTCCCTGGGGCCCTACGCCAGGGTGAAGCGGGTTTGCAAGCTGGCCGAGGACGGACTGTGAGCCCCTGGTGCCCCGAGTGGACGGACCCCGCGGATCCCCTGTGGCCGGCTGCCCCGCCTTGCTCCTCTGCCGCCACCAAGCTGCTCGTCACTGCCCACTCCACCCCCAGCCTAGGGCCCAGAACTGGTTTGGCCACATTTGGTTCCCACACCCTGGCTGCTCCCGGTCTCCCAGAGCCCAGGACCACATCTGGCCTGGAGAGGCCTGGTCTGCACCTGTGCGGTCGACCCCCGGCCCGGCCCCCCTTTTCCGGGTCTCGGGAGAGAGGCCTGGCCCTGGCCTGGGTGCTCTGTGCCCACAGTCTCCACGGAGCTGATTTTGCTGCTGTTCCCACGCCCCAAATTCAGTTCAGCGTTTGTTTCCACACCCGCAGATCAGATCACGCTTCCCAGTGGCGGTCAAGGCTCCAGCCTGGCCTCAGAAGGGGGCCCTGGCTCCCCCCTCCCTCCCACCCCGCAGGCCTCGGGGCCCTCCATGGCCACACCAGGTGGCCCTGAAGCCCCTCCTTAGCAGCCTTCCCTCTTCTCAGGCCTGGCCGAGTGTTGCAGACACTGCCCCCCTCAGCCGCACCCCTGCTCCTGCTCCACCTTGAGGCCTTGGCCTGAGGTGAGCCTTCCCGGAGCCCCGGAGGGTTCAGGTTGGACAGGGTGGATCTGTCTCCCTGGCCAGCTCCCCCAGGACTTGAAGAAATCTTCAGGGACAGGTGCTGCAGGCCAGATGGACGGAGGGTAGACAGGTTGGCTGGACAGACAGGTGACTGCCTGAGTGAACTACAGCTCGGGGGAGGCAGGCTGGTGTCCTTGGTGAGGACCCTGTCCTGACGGGTGGGGGCACAGCTGAAACCTCGGGAAGTCTTGTCAGCCCCTTGGCCCCAGGGGGCTGGTGGCAGGAGCAGGAGGGGCACCAGGCCCGACCACGGTAGGTGTGGCCCTGAGGCTGGGGCGCACCCCCTGGACAGGTGCAGAGGGGCTGTGCTAGCGGCCGAGGAGAGGGAGGGCTGGAGGCAGGCCTGTGGCAGCCCGGAGACCCGGCAGGTGCCGAGCAAGGACTTCCTGCCCAGGGCTGGGAGTGGCCTCCTGTGGTGCCAGGCACCCCCGTTCCCTGGGCCTGTGGGGTGAGGGAAGTGTGGCTTGGCCTGGGCAGGACCCCCACCCCCACACAAACAGGCTGGCCTGAGTCAGGGGCCCCAGGTGCACGGCACCTGCAGGTCACCCACCTGTCCGTCACCACCTGCCAGCTCCCCCCACCCCGGACCCTAGGCAGGATTCCCGGGGCCTATGGGGGCAAACGCAGCTGGAGAGAGCAGCTGCGGACCCTGCCGCCCTGGGATACAAGCGCTGCTGGATCTGGGGCGGCCACTCTGGGGTCCGGCCTCAGGCTGCTCACCCCCAACAGGCAGGACCATACTGCTTCCGTCTTTACGGTTGTTGGGAGCACCTGAGCAGGTGGGGTGTCCAGAGCTGGACCGGAGAACAGCGGTCGCCTGTCGTCAGCCAGACTGGGGGCCCTGCCTCCTCCCCTCCCCGAGGCCCTCCCAGGACGGCCTGCACGCTGCTGAGTCCCTGGGGGACGGGAGGTGGCTCAGCATTGAGGCATAGAGCCAGCCCCTGATGCTCCAGGTGTGGGCAGGACCCAGGGCCCGTCTCTGGGGGAGGTTGTGGGCGTAGGCCCCCTCAGGCTCCCCAGGCCCCTCAGGCTCCCCCAGACCCCTCCGGCCCCCTCAGGCCACCCAGGCTCACTCCCGCCTTCCCGTTCAGCGCGGCCACCTGCCGAGGCCGCCTCCTTGTCCCCGCGGCTCCTGGCCAGCAGGCTCGAGGGCCGTTACCCAAGGGAGCGTCCTCAGCCCGGAGGGCCCAGAGCCGTGAGAGAGGGAGCCGGAGCCCGGTGTGGACAGTAAGCGTTTATTACCACGTGGACACAGGCAGCGCAGTGCGTGGACAGGTGCGCCACGCCGCTGGGGACGGCTCGCCACTGCCGGCCAGGCTGCTAACAGCATCACCTAGGAGAAAACTCGGAAACCATCTAATGAAGCGCGTGATTCGGGGAGTCCTCTATAAACCAAAAGAAATGTACACTTAAATAGGCAAATATAAAATACAAAAAAGGCGAGTAGACCTGGAGTTCTGTGTCAGGTAGAATCTAAAAAAATCCAGAAGTTGAACTTGTTTCCTCATTTTAATATTTCATCACAGGTTAAGACTTTGAAACGAAGCCCCTCCGGCTCCAGCGCGAGCTTGCGTGCGCCGTCCCCCGCCGTCGCGGGCCTGGCGTCTCGGCGGCGGGGCCAGGCCGCTACGAGGTGCTGATCCCGCTCAGCTCCTGCCTGATGGCTGCGGGGCGGACAGGGAGGCTCAGGGCGGGCCTGCTGGTTCTCTGGCGCCCCGTCCCCGCGCCCCCGGGAGGCCTCTGGGCTGTGCCCGGCCCCGTGTCCTGGGCGCCGCACCCAGGGGTCCCCAGGCAGCGGGCTCCGGCGCAGACCCTGGGGCGACAGCACAGCCCCGCGGGCGACCCGACCCGCCTGCCACCCCGAGCCGGTGGGGGCCTGTGAGCCGCTCGGGCAGGTGGCCCCTGGTTCCGGCAGCGGCAGCAGGTAGCGCCGGGCCTTGAGCAGGGGGACTGTCCTGGTAGCGCTGCCTCTCGTCTTCTCCCCAGTCCCCCCGACCCCACCCCTCTCCCCACACTTGGGGGAGAGCATTTAGTACCACGTGGACACAGACACCGCAGTGCGGGGACAGATTTCACCACGACGCTGGGGACAGACCCCCCTCGCCCCCGGGGCCTGGAGCCAAAAGAGCCAAGTGCTGGGCACTCATCCAACCAGGGGATGCTCCTCGAAGCCCCGGCCGTGCTGCCCCGGCCTCAGGGGAGGCCCACCCTTGAGGCAGCTTCCCCCCAGGCCTGGCCTGCGGGCCCTACCCGCCCCCCCAGCCTCCAGCCTTGCCGGGTGCCCTGCAGTCAGGCTGGCTGTGCAACCCCGCTCTGGCGCCCACGGGCCCTGGCCCCGGGGCCAGCTGGCGGCCCCTCCCAGACGGGGCCCCCAGCAATAAAGCGGAGTTAATAGTTGGCCTGTGTCCTCTCTGGCTCCCCGCTCAGCCTCGCTCTTCATTCATTAACTCCTTATCTGCCCATCCCAGGCCTGCGGGGGGGGGGGGGGGACTGGACAAACAGGAACACCAGTTCTCGGCTGGGGCAAGGACAGGGCGCGGTGCTCACAGCTCGGGGCAGGGGGTTGGATCTCTGGCCCCACACGCAGGCTCCCATCCTGGCCTCCCCTCTCCAGCCGCCTGCCACCAGCGCCCACCCCTTTTAGCTCATTGCCGGGGTCCCCTCTGCTGCCTCGGGGCCAGGCCCAGGCTCGGTGGGGTGAGGAGCCCAAGCTGTGCCTCTCTGCTTGCTCCCGGGGCCAGCCGGCTCTGCCTGAACCTCTCCTCTTCCTCTGGCTTGGGACCTGAGCCAGTGTATCAAAGGCTCTGGCAGGAACCGGAAGGACGGATGTGATCCACTGCAAGGGCCCTGCCCTCGGGAGACACATGCCTGCCCTCCTGGCCCAAGGCCAGGCCCGCTGGGAACTGTGTCAGACCCACAGGTCGTCCCGGAGCTTCTTGGTGTCCGTTACCCCCCCACCCCCACCCCCAGGAAGGCAGCAGCCGCCCTCCTAACCCAAACCCGGTGATCAAAGGTGGGAGACTCAGGGACGGCGGTCTGAGTGCACAGATGCTGAGGCAGCCAAGGATCACCGTTGAGGCTGCTTCAGTGGTCTTGCTCAGGAGCGCATCCTCGGATCACTCTCCCGGTCCACACTCTCACACGTTCACCCCAGGGAGGAAGCCGGGTGAGCGCAAATCTAGCTGTCACCCCACCAGGAACATACATATCTTGGGCAAGTCCCTTAACTGAGCCTCAGTTGGCTTGACCAGAGAACGGGGGTGATGTGATCAGCAGGAGGGACGGAACCGTGGCCACGGGACCTTGGGCGTCTGGGCCCAGGATGGTCTCCCTGCTGGGCCAGCACGGCTCTGCTGCCTCGCAGCCCAGGGGGTGGGCCGTCCTGCCACCCCGCAGGGACCCTGGGTGACGTCCCGGGGCAGGCCCTCCACTCACCATCGATGATTTCCTCCTTCACTTTGTGGAGCTCTCGGACTACCTCCTCGAGGATCTCCTGTAGGGAGCAGAGCTTCAAAGTGAAGGGACAGGAAACAGAGTGGAGGAAGCTGGCTTTGCCAGGGGCGGTGTGTCCCAAGGACGCGTCTCATTTGCGTCCCCACAGGGCAAGGTCGCAGTGAATGGGAGACGGCACCCCACCCCAAGTCCCCCTGCAGAAACCAGGGGCGGCCCCAGAGCAGGCTGGGGGGTCCAGAAGGGCAGAGGGAGGCTTCTCTGCTGCTGATGGGGTTGGGGGCCCAGTGCTGAGCGTGGGCGCCCCCTGACAGACCTTTGGCCACCCTGCCTGCCTGCGTGGACATGAGAGGGTCCCAGCCTCTGGCTCCTGCACAGCCTCTCAGGAAAGGTCACACTCACCTGTTTCATCCGATCCAAATCTAAGGCATCCAAGGCCACGTCATTCACGCTCCCCACCGGCTTCATCCTGGAGAGGGTGGCAGGGTGCGGTAAGGAGGGCAGCAGGTCCTGGCGGGCGCCCGCCATGCGGGGACAGATAAGGCAGGCGGGTGTGCCTGGGCCTCCAAGCGCAGGGCCGAGGCCCGGGCACCAAGCACTGCCCTCTTCCCATCAGAAGCTTTTTGCTTTTACGCCTGGCCAGCCTTAAGCTACCCTGAAAGGAGTCTAGTGGCACGTCTCCACCTCAAGAGGGTCTCATGAACACCGTGGCCAGCCTTCCCAACCGGGTACAACGAAGGGGCTGTGTGGGGACGTGAGAGCTCGTACACAGACGTGGCAATGCCACGGTCACTGTTCCAGTCGCACTGCCCGCTCTGGACAGCAGACACCGGCAAGCTCCTCGTTGGTGAGGGATCTGTCCCTGCCTAAACCGAGACTCGGGGAAACCAGTGACGAGGACTTTACGTAGGATGCAAAGTCACAAAAATCACACAGTAAACACTCATCCCAACAGCATCTGCTTCCAGCAAACCAGCCTCCCTGGCGTTGGGAACTGGTCCTAGCGGGTAACCTTTTTTTCAGGAAACGTCCTTGGATGTGGTGTTGCTCTTCTCAGGCAAAGGGGTCTCGGTCACACGGACTGTCCTTTGAAACGCTGCTGAACTAAGGTTAGCTAGTTCGATAGTTAATGTCTCTTGCATGGGAACCATCCCTGGAAAATCTTTACAAAATGCTCATCTGAGCACTCAGCCTCTTTAGAACAGGGCAGTGGGGGCGCAGGGGCCCACTCTCTGAAGCCCACTCATCTCCCGTGGAGAGGATGGCGGCTGGAGCCTGCGGGACCAGGAAGTGGTGTGGCCCGAGCCGGCTGTGAGGACCACGGAGGTGACGGATGGTGGACACACACGTGACCCGGCAGGGCCAGCATGGCTGTGAGGGGCTCCTCTCTAGGGACAGGGCAGGCTGGGCAGCCGCAGTGTGTGTGGGTGGCCACCTCGGGCAGCAGGGAGGGCCCACGACAACCCAGGCCAGAGCTGCTGCTGGGGGTGTCTGAAGGAAGGAAGACCGCGGTCCTGAAGGCAGGGCCCCCTGGGTCACGGCAACGTTACTGACAGTGGCCTCGCCGTGGAAGTACCGTCTGCTGACAGACGGACGAAGAAGATGCAGTGCACCCGGCCCTAAAAACCGAGTCCTGCCGCGAGTGACAACAGGGACGCCAGGACGCCCCGAGGGTACGACGCTGGGCGGATCAGCAGGCAGAGGAAGACTGCTGGTCTCACTGCGCTGCGGAATCTCGGGAAGGCGAGCCCACAGGAACCGGCAGATAGGTGGCTGTCGCTGGGGCTGGGGCGGGTGAAGGAGGTCAAAGGGCACACGCCTCGGGGTGTAGTCGTGAGTTCTGGGATCTAATGCGCAGCCGAGCGCATGGTGTGGCACCCTAGAGGCGGCTAAGACACGGATCTTGGCCCCGAGCGGTGGCTGTGTCCGCTAACCTCATCACGGTGAGCATCTCACAGACATAGATCACACAGACATCGCCGTGTTGCACACATCACACTCAGACGATGCTGGATGTCAACTATATTCTAAAAAAGCTGAGAAAACCAACCCCTGAATAAATCTAGGGGTCTAATACCTAAACCTGGAATAAAAAAAAAAAAAAAAGGAGGGGCTCAGTTGGTGAAGTGGCTGCCTTTGGCTCAGGCCATGGTCCCAGGGTCCTGGGATCGAACCCCGCGTGGGGCTCCCAGCTCAGCGGGGAGTCTGCTTCTCCCTCTGCCTCTCCCCCCTGCTCTTGTGCTCTCTCTCAATAAATAAAACCTTAAAAAAAAAAAAAGAAATCCAAGAAGAACATGCTCCTGCTCCTCTCCTGGCTGAACTGAAGAGAGGCCAGTGTGGTTCTGAAGGAGTCTAAATAGCTTTGGATCCTGGTGGGAAAGGAGGTGCAGCCTGAGACCCCCGGCCCACACGTCCGTCTGTGGGGTCGGGGCCTGTTCCAGCAGCCATTTCTGGGGCCACCTGGACAAACTGCTTCACCTGTCAGGGCCTCGGTTCTCCCACATGCACACCTGACAGCTCCCCCGGGGTCACCCGAGGCAGACTGCTGCCGCCCTCCGTGGAACTGGAGAGCACACTGGTCTCAGAGGTGGAGAGCCCCATCCCAAGTGGGAACACTTGGCAGCCCACCATGCTCCACCCGCAGGAAGTGCTGGGGGGCCACAAGCGCACCCCTGGCCACCTCACCTCCGCCCTCCTCCCGGGGGCCCCTCCTTTGGCTCCGGCCCCCTCACAGCCAGAGAGAGAGTGCTGGTCCACCACGGAGAGCACATACAGAAGGCAGCCCAGCCCTCCAGCCGCGTGACCCCTGCTGACCCCTCCCCGCCTGCTGCCACCTGCTAGCCACGCTGGCCAGCTTCCTGTTCTGTGAACTGCCGGGTTGGTCTCAGGGCCTCAGCACTTACCATCTTCTCCAGCTCGGAAGACTGTCCCCAAGCTCTTTGTAGGGCAGGCTCCTCCTCATGCAGGTCAACTCAAATGCCACCTCTGAGAGGCCTGTCCCAGCCCTGTGCTAGAGCACCTCGGTCCCCAGCATGGTCTGCCATGCGACCCTCTGTGTTCCACACAGCACCTCTCAAACACACGGCCGCCTCGTGCACGGGCCTTCCCAACAGAAAATGGGCTCCTTGCAGCAGGGACCTGCAGGCCCCAGCTCAGAACCTGGCTGACCCGAGACCTCACTCCTGAGGGCCGCGTCTGTCCTCAGCGCTCCGGCCGGAGCCGGGCCAGGGCCCTCCCCGACAGGCTCGCTCCACTCTGCACGGCCGGCTCCGATGCTACTGCTCTGAGCGCGGCTCCCCTGCAGTCTGTGCCGGGCAGTGGCGACCTTTCCTAGTACGGGTTCCAGAGACCTGCAGCTTTAGGCCACGCTCGGCTCCGGTGACTATGGGGCTGTTTGCCTCTCACTTTTGGGGACACCTCAGCTTTGAACATTCCATCCCGCTATGCACACCAGCTTTTGGTCTGGGAAATATGGTCTCCCTGGGGGAAGACGGCTGTGTGCTGTGGGCAGAGGAGGGAGGGGAAGGAGGAAGGGTGCCGGCCGGTCCCGGGATCAGTTGAGCTGTGGGACTGTGTCCAGCTGTCGCCCACTAATCGCTGTCACAAGACGCAGGGGCTCACAGACCTCTTTACGGGATCGAGGAGGGGAGGCCGGGAGGGGCCACCGCTTGCCCGATGTCACAGAGAGCCCGGAGCACTGTCATGGGAGTCCGATGTCAGCCTCGCCTCACTACCTCCCCAGGCCCCAGTCTCTCCCTCTGGGAGGGGACAGCCAGAGTAGGCGTGCACAGCCCCTCACATCTGCGTCCCTCCAGCCCTGCCTTCCCCAGGTCTGAGGGAACAGGCCCACCCTTTCCCAGAGCAAACTGTTAGGTGACAGGACAGGGGGCAGGTTTGGGAGTGTTAGTCACGGGCAGGGGACAGAGGAGGCCCCCGAGACGGGGTTGTTCGGTACCTAGAGTGAGGCTGCGCCTGAAGGGGGCTCTTAGCTTCGGGGCTCTTGGCCACGGACGGGGTTCTACGGCACGGAATGAAACAGACAAGTGAATTGGCCCCGCCGCCCGCGTGGCCCCGCCGACTCGCAGTGCCGCCGCGTGGGGCAGCTCACCTGGACAGCAGCGAGGACACAGGCTTCTCCACCGAGTTGCTCCGCTCCCAGGGCTTCCGGCCAGTCTCTGTCAATTCATACCGTGGACAGGGAGCCTCAGAGCTGGGAGACCTCTCGGTGGCCACGTTCCCCCACAATCCCAGGCAGGAGGCCCCCCAGTGCTGAGGGTGAAGAGCTACCCCATCAGGAGGGGCTGCTGCAGGTGGAGCTGAAACCTGGCCCCTCGTTCCCAGTCTCCCCATTCAGGACACAGCTCCCATTCCCTCGACCTGGTTGACCTTGACTTGTGGCCTGGTTCTGAGTCCTCTCACCATAGCTGGGTGATGGGGGAGCCTTTCAATCATGACTCCCAGAGTCGAGTCATGACTCCAGCAAAGGGCTGGGTGCGGGGTACAGACGGAGCCCTAGGCCGGGATGCTCTCAGGTGAGCCTGAGGGCCATGTATACACCTGCTGCCCAGAGACCGCTTGTTTCCCCCGCACCCTGCAGCTGGCCCCTTCCTGCCCCAGCCCTCAAAGCTACTTTCTTTTTCCATTTTCTTTTTTAAGTGGTGCTAAATTAATGTTTCATTTTACTTCAAGAGATTTTTGGACTGAATTGAATTCCTAGACTTTGCAGGATGAGCGTAGAGGCAGGAGAAAATCCCTAGAGGAAGCAGGGAAGCCACCCAATGGGTGTGAGGAGAGCGTCCCCAAAGCCACACTCCAGGGCACATGCTGGGCCCACAGGCATAGAGCCTTGGGCAAATCATGTCACCTCCTAAACTGGGAAACAGAACCATTCACTGGAGTGTGCAGTGTTCATGGAGTCATTCACCAAGAATCCATGGTGGCAGCTCTCAGGAGAAGAGGACACAGGGGCAGTCTCACGGGGCAGGCAGGCAGCCACACCAGCAGAGTGGCAGGACCAGAGGCTGGTGCAACAACTGGCCAGAGCCTCCCTCGCTGAGGGGGGCTAGCGGGGTTCCCCTCTGCCTCTCCTACCTTGTTCGGGAGTACAGGCCCGGTGTGGAGCAGATGCTGAACAAATGTTTGTTGAATGACTGACCAAGCACAGCGGCTTCTTCCCACCCTGCAGCCTCCAGGAACTGTCCTAACTCCATCCCTGTACCCTGGGGCTCGCATCCTGGGGCTCACATGGGGCTTCTGAGCAGGGTTGGGACTGTTTTTCCTCTAACGCATAACTTTGGAAGCATTGCCTGGTAGACTTTCTTTGAGCACCACAATGAGCGAGACTCATGGGTGATCCCTGTTATACCTGCCACAGCTGGCGTTTCACAGGGAGACAGGAGTGTGGCAGGTCCGTAATCCTCCTCAGAGCCCTGGCCTGAGGCCAGGAACCTGAACCCCAGACGCAGTGCCCTCCTTGTCTCCGTGTGGGAAATGAGAGGGCTGGATGGGGGGTTATGGTCTGGCCAGCTCTGATGCCCTTGGGCTGTCGGCACAGGTGGCCACGCCAGCATCTACTCTGGATCAGTGTGGAGGCTCAGGGCTTTCGGGTGTCAGGGAGACCAGCTAATGCCACCTCACTGGCCCTCACAGCTCATCTGTACAGTGAGGCGGTTGGGTTGAGTCATCTCCCTGGAGGGGGTCCCTCCTGCTCTAAGACCTTGTGCCTGTTGCAGGGCAGGACGGCACCCCTCACCTGAGGCGTTAGGTGGCTGGCTGGCTGCTCGGGTCCCGGGAGATGGAGAGGTGCTCGGCTCTTCCTGAAATGATAAAGAAAAACGCTGCCCTGGGGGATCCCTGGGTGGCTCAGTGGTTTAGTGCCTGCCTTTGGCCCAGGGCGCAATCCTGGGGTCCCGGGATCGGGTCCTGCGTTGGGCTCCCGGCATGGAGCCTGCTTCTGCCGTTGCCTGTGTCTCTGCCTCTCTCTCTCTCTCCCTCTCTGTCTATCATGAATAAATTAAAAAAAAGAAAAAAAAGAAAAAAAAAGAAAAAGGCTGCCCTAAGAGTCTGCATAGGAAAGCCAGTCGGGGCAAGAGCAGGGTGCCTCTGACCAGGTCACGAGGACACGTCAGTTTCTCGCATTTTCTAAGGAGCACATATTACTTTTACAATCAGCAAGACAATGAAAATTATCATTAACACATGAAACCCCCCAATCTTGGTGGGGAGTAGGTCTAGCCAATGGACAGTCAGGGAAGGAGAAGGCCGCAGGGAGAGACATGGGCTCCTGTAGAGTGGGGCAGACAATCTTTGGGGCTGGCGACAAGCCCTGCCCATTACTGAGTCCCCTGTGAGCCCACCTGGCCAACTGCTTATGAGCACAAGCACGGCCTGAGCCCCAGGGGAGTTTCTGCCCCACTGTCCACTGGGCCCCTTCAGCTGCCTGCAGGAGTAGCCGGGCAGGACCACGGAAGTGACCTCCCTTCTCCAGGCCTGGTTCACATCTCCATGGGCCGCTGTGAGGACCAGATGTTAGGGAACCCTAGAGGGGGGTGTGCAGGCAGGCTGCAGCAGGGCTGGGCTGCCCAGGGCACGGCCCACGTTCTGGTTGTGGAAGATCCTGTTCACTCTCTTTTACCAAGGGAGGAGGATGTGGTAAGAACCCATGCTCTCTCTCCTCCAACCAGCCCACAAGTTCCTCAGTGTTGCTGCCTAAGTGAGCTCTAGAACCTAGCTCTGCCCTCAGTGCCCCTCTGCTAAAAGCACCCACCTGCCGGGAGAGGCAGGGTTGACTGGTGGGCCGGGTGGAACCCAGAGCAGGGCCGCCTCTTGCTGCCCAGCAGTGGGTGTGCCCCACACCACTCTGTGCCTCTGCCTCCGTCCCCGCTAGCACCGTCCACCATGTCTTCCCTGCAAACTCCGCTCACCATTTAAAGCTCTGGGTAAATGTCACTTCTCCTGGAGGCTCTAGGCATATTTTAGGACTTCTCCCTCTCCCCCAGGGCCCCTGCTGCTCCCTCTCTCTCTGCCCTCAGCACTTTCTTTGCTCACTGTGTCCTCTCCCTTGAGGACAGTGGTCACATCCTACTGGCTCTGGACCCCCTGCACACATACAGCACCTAGCCCATGGTGGGGGGCACCACAGACCCCAGCAAATGCGTGTCTGCTCTGCCTGGGGGATGTCCATGGTGACACGCAAATAAAGGAGGTGAATGATTCAAATTAATTCAGAAGTAATAAAAGCTGACGTTTGTTGCACACCTGTACTTTGGAAAAATTTTATATTCTTGGGAAGGTGGTATTTACTAAGTAATAATAATTCCTCTGCTTTTATTAAGCAACATGCACAACTGCCATGTGGAGCACTGACCAGGGACAGCCAACCGCCCTGCCGAGGCTGAACTGGTGTAATTCTGACCCAAAGCCAAGAACTACCTTCTCTTGCTGCCCATGCCGCATCCTGTCAGCTCTCTGCTTCCTTCCTCTCTGGTCCATCAGAGGCTTGGGGTGGAAGGACTGGGGCCCCATGGCCACCTCCAGGGTCAGGACACCGGGCTCAGTGCTCCAAGCAGGAGGCCCCCCAGCACCCGCCCCCCTACAATGTGAACCTGTAAGAGCCACTTGTTCTCAGACTGTGAACAGACCTGGCACCCACCAGGAAGCACCTAGATATCTGTGGGGTGAGCAGGCGAATCCTGAGAGCCTCTGGTCTAGAAACAAGAGAATGTGCTGGGCTCTGGTCTTGGGAGGAATCTCCTCGGGCCTCTCATCTCAGAGTGGAATAACTGAAATCACGTGCATTAGCACATGTGCATGGGGACCCAAAGGAAACAGGCAAGAACGGAGGCCAGGGTGAAACCAGGATAAGTGAAACATTACAAGTTTTTCTCCCATGCCATCCTATTATTATTTCACTAATAATTCAAAGAAATGCTCCCTCTACAAAGGGAAGTTCTGCTTCCTCTCCGAGCTGGGAAGGAGAGCATGCCCCATCTCCGGGGCACCTTCCCGCTCCTGGCCAGCAAGCCCGCTCCACCCCCAGCTCCACATTTGGGGTTTTTTTTCTCTTTTAAATAACACTTGCTTGTTTGCCATTTGTTATTGAACCTACTAGAGGTTCAATGAAGAGACTTTGGAAAACACTGAGCAGTACAGAATAGGAGAGCCCCGGCCCACAGCGTGCTTGCTCTGGTGCTTGGGGGGGGCTCTCTCAGCTCCTGCTCTGTGGGGAGGCTGGCCCTGGGTGTGTGGGGGGCTCCTGACTGTGCGTGGGACCACAGCAAGCTGAACCAGCAGTGACCCGGATGCATATTCTAAAAGGAAAGAAAGAGTGGGGGTCAGAAGATGAGAACTCCCACTTGGAGTGGAAGGGTTCTCCCAGAAGTCCCTGGGATTTGAATCCACTCTTCTCGGAGCCGGGGACTGGGGTGTGTCGAGGGTTCTGGATGGGGCTAGGTGGCCCTGCAGTTGCCTGGAAAAGCCAGCGCTGATTCAGGAACGCTGAAGCGAGACCACAGGCTTTTGGTGCCTGTGACGGCCCTGCAATTGTAGAAATGCGTGGGGCGTTAGCTGGGCCAACTCCAGGGAGCAGTACACCAGCCTGGTCCTCCCAGGGCCTAGTACCAGCAGGACAGAGTGCATCTGAATGAGCACAAGTGCGTGCACAGGGCTAGGGATCAAGCAGTGGGCAGCCTCACTTAGCCTGGGGGTCTGGGATGCTATTTTGGGGGGAGCCATGTTTACACAGAGATGAGAAGAAGCTGGCTGGAGGGGCTGAAGGACTGCATGTGCCCAGGCATGAGGGGCAGAGAAAGGGAAACCCGGCTGGCAGGGCCAGAGCGGGGGCGGGGGGCGGTTATCTCAGATGAGCCCAGCCTGCTGACGGGGGGACGTAAGGCAGCAACCAACCTGCTGGTTATACTTGTCCTGGCTCCTACCCCTGAGATGCAAACTGTACGCCCCTTATAGTTAGGGTCTAAGATCAGCCACTGCACCAGGGGCCTAGTTTTGTAAGAAAAGCTTAACACAGAGGGAAAGTCAGCCACCCCAAGTAGAAGCAGATGCTTGGAGCCCGTATGGCCAGATTGGGCTCCAGGGTCCTCTGCTCAGCTCACCTGCAGCTCCTATTGGAATCGATGGACTCAAGTGGAATCTTTTTAGAAATAATTTGAGAATATAAACTGCCCCAGTCTTCCAGCAGACGTCACCTACTGCGAGTGCACTCTGACTGCAGGCCTGCAGGCTTTCCCCTCACGGGACTCCTGGGCTGGATCCTGCTTCTCAGCCTTTTATCCGACCTCGTGAAGTTGTGACCTCCAGGGCAAAGCAGGGCCTGTTGGATGCTCAGAGAGCCCAGGCCTGCCGCCCAGAGTGTGGGGAGGGCCAGACTGAGTGCTTGGCAGGCTCTTCGGCACCCCCCCACCCCAAATTCTCTTGTCTGTCCTGTGAAACACCTGGTGAAGTTTCTATCACAAGTATGTCCAAACCAGGCGCACATCAGTGCCTCAAAGGCCTGGCATCTCCCACTGGCGAGCGCCCAGGGCGGCGAGGGCTGGGGTCTGCTTACCACTTGGCTTTCATCTTCCTTTTTATCAGCCGGCTTGTCTGTTTGGGAGGCTGCTTTTCTCCTAACACAAGGAGGAAGAAGGTGCAAATCAGCTCCTGAAGATTCTCACGCTGACCCAGATGCCTCTGCTGGACACAGCTGGTCCTCAGAGGAACCTGTGGTGGGGATCTGAACCCTGTTTGGTGTGAAGGAGGCAATGCCTTGTTGAATGCCCAGGCCTTCTGTGCTCGTTGCATGACCCTGGACACAAAACTGGTCTGGGCAGGGAGAACAGGGGCCGGGGAACATTCCTGTGTCTGTTTACAGCACCTGAGGGCTAGAAGAAGTTGATTTGCACCCTGTCTAGGTTCCCAGGGGCCTGGGCTTGGGTGGGTGGCAGCTCTTCCCCCAGAACGCTCAAGGCCAGGCACGTGGGATGGGGAGAGGCGCCCCTGGGTCACAGGTCGGGGCTGAGTGATCATTCTGTCTTCAGCCTGACTGGCTTTGGTAAGCGAATCCCACTGCCTCGTAGGAGGCAGAAGTACCTCTTCCTGCCTCAGAACTCAGTCCTGCCGCGGTGCCTTCCCTGATCACCGCTGAGTCTGCCCCTGCTCAGAAAGGGGAGGATCCCAGAGAGCTGCAGCTGATGCCCTCTGGTCAACCTGCCTGCTCCCCACTTGCATGGACCCCTTCTCTTAGCCCCTAAAGCCCACCTGTGTTTTGGCCTCCTCAGTCGCGAACGTCTGGCTGACGCCCTGAGCTACACGCTCCTCTGTATTCCTCAGAGTATGCCCTCGGGGCTCCTCAGCTCTGCAAGGCTGAAGCTGTCACAGCCGAGAGACACCCCCAGGGAATCCTCCCCACCAACCTCTTCCTCACAAGAGCAGAGCCAGTTCTGGGGGCGCCCAGGTGGCTCAGTGACATGTCTCCTTTAGCTCAGGTCACGATCCCAGGGTCCTTAGATCGAGTCCTGCGTGGGGCTTCGTCCTCGGCAGGGAGTCTGCTTCTCCCTCTGCACCTTCCCCCCGTTCATGTTCCCTCTCTCAAGTAAATACACAAAAATATTAAAAAAAAAAAAAAAAAAAAAAGAGTAGAGCCAGTTCTGCCTCCGCCTGGTATTTCACGTCTGTCCTGTCTTCCTGCTGATACCCAGCACCAGCCGGCAGCCCCTCTTCCTGGACAACGGTGGCCCCCTGGCTGGGCTTCCCACTGCCACTTTGCTCTATGACACTGTCTCCACCCAGAGCCAAGCTTTAATCTTCTAAAGACACAGAGCAGGCAGGCATGCCAGTCCCGGGAGGGCTCTTGGCCGTGCGGACTTTCCCGCCTGTGCCCCCCGCCGCTGGGAGAGAGGCCGGGCAGAGGCCAAAACTCCGGGCTTCCAAGAGTGCCTCGCTGAACCGTGCGGGCGGGGTGCACTCATGCTTGTTCTTGGCAGGGCCTCGCCTGTCCCGCCAGCTTCTGGGCGTCTCACGGGCTCCTGGTGACACCAGCCTTTTCCTGTCCTCAGGAACTTCCTCTGCATTTGGTCTGAACCAGCTAGGCCTACTTGTTATTGTTGATGCACTGCTTTTGGACTTGGAGAAAGTGTATTTTCTTTTCAAAAAACATCTATTTTTACCCAAGGCTCTGTTCACCTCTGTGAGATTGAGCCCGACGTGCCTGCAAACAAGGCTACCTCTTGCAGCCTGACCTTCCTCACTCCTCCACGCCCTGGGCTCTAGGCCCAGGGGCTATCTCAGCCTTCCCAGTATTGTAACACTGCCCACTTGCCTCTGCCTGGACATGTGTTCTCCTCCTTCCGGGCCATGCGCATGTGGAACCTCCCCTTTGGAGCCCTCCTGGTTTTCCCCAGGGAGTGGCCTGCACTGGTGGGTAGCCATATCACCCTGCAAGCCTCCATTCTGTTGTGTGACAACTGCTCACGGTCTGTCCCTGTTCTTGGTTGCCTTGTGTGCCGTAGGTACTCAGCCTCACGGCTCTTTCTGCCACTCACAGCAGGCTCCTTCTCCTGTCCCTTGCCATGTGTGCAGAGGCCCTGGGCAGGAAATGCTGGCTCTGCCCTTGTTGCAAAGCCCAATGACCCGCACTCTGGGGGCCTAGGTTTCCCACTTCATCCTCTCAGAGCTGTGTGTACTTAGTGACGTGATCCCCCAGCCCAGTTCTCACTCAGGGTGAGCCCGCTTGGAGGACAGGGGACGTACCCAGAGAGTGAGAAGAGGTTGGGGGGTGGGTGTCACTGTTGGAGCGGGGCTCGGATGCTGCTTCGTGGACTTGAAGGAGCATTCTGATGGGTGAGGTCTGCCCCTGAGCCCCCTGCTCTGGTGCCCAGGGGAGCTATGGCATTGGCAACCTATGTCAGCACATTCCTGCTGCTGTGCCACGTTTATAAGGAGAACCCCTTGTGAAAAGGTCTGCCTGCCTGGCCTCTCCAGCTGGGGAGTCACTGTATGGCACAGGGACAGGCTGATGGCCTTGGGCAAGCTGGAGCCACACCTGCTAGTGTGGTAGAGAAGGGGATGACTAGGCCCGCGGCCCCAGCACTCAGCCAGGACGTGGGTGGAACTCCCAGGGTGGTGCCCTCTGGGCTCCTCTGTTTCAGAATGCCTTCCCTGTGTCCTCCACAATGGTCCCTGTAGGACTGGTCCCGTAGCACGCATTTGCCCTGGTAGACTCTGAGTGGCTCCAGCACTGAGGCATCTCATTTATGCTGGGATCTTAAGTGTGAGGAAGGAGCCTCTTCCCCCCCTGAACCAATGTCTAAGATTAGCTCCAAATTTCCCCCTGCTTAGGGTGAGGTTGGTACATGGAAGCTGCGTCAATCAGTGAGGTCAGGAGGAGCTGAGAGCTGAGACGACTCCTCTGGGCTTGATGCCTCAGGGTGAGCCCTCGAGGAGGGGAACTTGATTAAGGTTCCCGGCTTGGCTGAGCCCAGGTGACAGTGGGCCCTGGGACTGGGCAAGGCTATGCTCTGATGCTGAGGAGCAGGAAGTCCCTGACAAGTAGTTGGGTCTGGGGGGCCTGAACACCCACCTCTTGGCCAGAAGCTTGTTCATTTCTTCCATGAGGCCTCCTCCTCCACCCCCACTGCTCGCCCGGTTGGCGTCAGACTTGGAGGTCCCGCTGGGGCTGGAGCCTCCAGAGGCATCTTCTGGCTAGAAGGTAAGGATGTAGCATTAGTCTGGGGTCTTGGGGGGGATGTCACTGGAGGGGGAGGGGGCACATGTAAGTGTGGATGGGATTCCTATGACGGTGGCAAGGGGGACCACGGCTCTCGAGGCTCATCCCCCCAGCTCCACAGGGGACCAAGCCAGAGTCCAGCAAGGGAACAGGACTGGCTGGTTGCTGCCCAGCACTGCTGGCTCATGTCAGCGCCCTTGCTAAGGTGGGTGTAGACATGAAGGGAAGGAGAGGCAGTGTCAGAGATGCTGTCAGAGTCACAGCCACTCAGCTGCCCCATAGCCGATCCCCCTTCCAGGTCACTGCAGAGGTGCTGGGACAGGCCGTGGGGCATGGCACTGCTGGCATCTAGATTGGTGTGGGAAGTGAGAGGGACCCAGATCCAGGAGACCTGGGTCTGAGTCGGAACCCTGCAGCTGACCGCCACACGGTGGGCAAACTGCTTCCATGCCTGTGCCTTGGTCCCCTCATCTGCAAGGGAATGCTTCTTGCCCCACCTATGACGGTCAGCGTGAGGGAGGTTAGAAACTGACAGCATCTTGTGGCTGGCACAGTGCCGGGTGGCACAGATGGTGTCTACGCTGGAGGGCTTTCCTGGGGTCTTATACATGGGGGCAGTTAGGGGCCCGGCCCACCCGTACCCATGGATGCTTACCCGCTGGACTCTCCTCAGCTTGGCCCCAGCCAAGGCAGCAGCCAGGCCGGACACGGAGCTCTCGTCGTGGCTGGCACCCTGTGCTCCTCCGGCTGGCAGTGGGGGTGGGGGTGGGGGGGTGGCCCCCGTGGGTGGAGGCGGGACAGGGGGTGGGGGCGGGGGCGGGGGTCCACTACATGAGAGGGGGGCGCTGGCTGCAGATGAGGGGTGCCCCGGTGGGAGGATGGGTCCTGAAATGCAAGAGTGGGGCTTAGTCAGTCCCTAGTCCCCTGCGGCTACTTCCCTGGGTGGAGCGACAGAGGGAAGCCTGCTCCTCTGAGGGATCAGCTCAAGGCTGCTTCTTCCAGGAAGCCCCCATGGGATGCGCCTAGCCCTGGTCCCTTCCCTCCCTACGCTGGTCTCCCCAGCATTCTGGGGCTTGGTTGGACTTACAGTGTCACATAGTGAACATCTGTTGAGCTCAGCTAACTTTCTCTTGCTCTAATCATGGTCTTCCCATGGGAGATGAAGGGCTTTGGTGGCACAAGTTGTATCTCTTTGTCCTTCTCTGTGCCTAGCACCACCCCAGGGACCAGCCCTTGTTGGTCTCTGAGATGCAGCTGTGACTGACCCAAGGCCTCTGGGGACTGTAGCAGGTAACTGTGGTCGCAGGGCTGTTGGGGGCCTATGTGAGGGGGCAGTGCTGGGCAGTCCTCTGTCCACCATCTGAACAGCCCTCCACCCAGTGCTCACTGAGCCTCCCTCGTGTGCCCAGCACTGTAGCAGGTGCTGGGGAAAGCAGCCACAGGCTCCCTGCTCATGGCCTCGTGGGCAAGCACGGAGCGAGTCACACAGATAAATGCACATCTACAACTGCGGCAGAATGACACGTGCTACTGGGACCAGGCACATGTGCCACCCTGGCATATAGAGGGGGGGGGGCTCTGACCTCAGAGCCCAAACTGCAGGGAAGTGGCCACCGTGCCAGGATGGTAACAGATGAGGAGTCAAGTCTGGTGTAGGAGGAGTGAGGTCGAAGAAGGAAAAAGAGGAAGGGAAATGCAAGAGTAGGAAGAGGTACCAGGAGTGCTGTGGGCACCAGGCCTCTGCACCTGGGGGCCAGCTGTGACGGGCAGGAGTGACGGGCAGGGCTGACACAGGACGGGCGGGGGGGGGCCCACCGGGGGTCTAGTGGAGCGGGGGGTGCTACCAGCTAGCATTTGCATGAGGTGGGGGGGCTCTTGCCACTGGACAGAGGCTGGTGCTTGGTTTTCTCATCAGTGAAACAGGGTACCATCCCCCCGCTTACTGCGCAGGGCGTTGGGGGAAAGTATGTAAAACAAAGGATCTGAAAGCGCTCGCTGAGCCGGGAAGTCCTGTGCTCACTAACCAGCATCGCCACTCTTCAGGGAACCTCTGGCCTTACTGTGCTCGGTTCTGGTCAATGCTTAGGACGATACTGCACCTTGTCTGCAGGGCTCCTGACTCCCGGGGCAGGTACGCCTTGCACTGACTTAGTCGCCGTGCGTGCACTGTGATGCTTCAGTGTTACCCTGACAGGGGCTCCCTGACAGGTTGTCCCTGACAGGACGCTGAGCTGGGGCTGTCTCTGCTTCGTTGACTGCTGTGTTCCTAACCCTTAGCACGGTGCCAGAGACACAGGCTATGCCCACTGAGCATCTGCTCAGGCACTGAGTGCTGGGGGACCGGAGGCTGGTGGCGAGGGCCGGACAGAGCTGAACTGATCCTCTTCCCCGAGCTGTTCTCTTGTACCCCTGCTTTCATGGGACTATCACACAGGGAGATCTATGCAACCAGCAGCTCTTCATGGAGGGCCAGAGGTGCCCAGTAAAGGAGCCGGGAGCAGCTAGAGAAACAGGCCCCACAGGGGCTCTCACCTGTGGCTGAAGTTCTTCTCTCTAGAGACTCCTGACGCTGTTGCTGGTGCTGCTGCTCCATCACTTGTCTGAAAAACAACAGCAGAGCAGGTCTGACTTCTCGGAGCTGAGAACAATGTGGCTCTGTGTCCGGGAGCCTGGGCTGCAGAGTTGGGTTTCGCTGGCACTCCCTGAGAGCCACTGCACGCCCGGGGCTGGGGGCCTCAGCGGTGAGCTCGCCCCCTCCACCCTGGCCCCGCCTGCCAGGCTCGCTGTCCTCACTGAAGGGAGGTGGGGCATGTGACTGGTTCCAGGTCCCCGAACAGCTGAGTGCTGGCAGTACCCTTGAACAATCTCATGAAGGCTGGGGCGACCATCTGGCTGAGTGACCAAGCTTTTCCCCAGGCTGGACATGCTCATCTAGCTTTTGGGGGGCCTAGAACCTCAGCAGACCTGACCTAAGGGTCGCCCATTCTTAATACAAATGACTATGTTTCCTGGAACGATTTTTAGGCATTGCTGGTTGCCAAGAGAAGGGACACTAAGCCGGCATGTCCTCATTCTTTTTACCCCAGATCTAGCTGCAGGCCAGGCCTACATCAGAGAGCCATCTGGTAGGCTGCAGTGTGATGCTGTGTGTGCCTCAGTGGGCACTAGCATCCTGGGTCCTTAAGGCAGAGTGACCTTGGTGATCTTGAAAGCTGGTTGAGTGAGGACACCAACCCACAAATATTTCTACAGAATCCGGGATTGAGATGCTGAGGCAGAAGGCATGCAGACTCCGGAAGCAGCAAGGCTTTAACTGGTTCAAACCACCTTTAATTAGCTCTGCTGATGAAGCACAGGTTGAAGGGACGTTCTCACACCTACTCTGGGCTCAATGGGAAAGCGTGCTAGAGGCAGGCCATGGTTTCTGCCCTGGCCACGAAGGGCAGCGGCAGAGCGGGAAGCTGCTGGCCATGGGTCTGCACTGCACCCTCAGTTTTCAGTGAGCTGATGCTTCTCTGGTGCTGGAACCATGCCCGGCACGTAGCAGCTGCTCAGTAAGTGCTTTGTGAAGCAACAGATACACATAGGAAGGAATAAATACAGCTGCCTTCATCTCAAGAAAGGTCAATGACACAGCACTTTTTCCAGAGGGGACCCAGAGTTTACTGCAAAGACCATTCAGAGGTAGCAAGCTTTCTGGGCTCCTGTTCTGGGATCATGGCTTTGTTACTGTGGGCAAGTCACACCCCTTCCCCAGACATCGGCTTCTCTGCAGAAGAAGCACCACAACACATGTTCAGGGGGCTATATGTGATCCCTATGAAATCACGGTAAAGACCCTTTTGGCGCGAAAGGTGTTTGAAAAGCTCCCAACAGTGCCTGCATCAGCTTCTCTATCCAAGATGCTGACACATCACCCAAAACTCCAACTTTCCCAGCAGGATCCGTATGCTTAGCTGCCCCTGGTAAAATGAAGGCACTTGGAAGTCCTCAAAAATCAGGTGTGGATTTCAGACCCTGTTTGTGAGAGGGTACAAGGTTCCTGGGCTTAGAGTCACCACCTCGTGTTGGGCCCCCACGGAAGTCATCTCTCCCCTGGGCCTCCCTCGGTGTGAGGTGACGGGCAGGGACAGAGGAGCAGGTCGCGGCCCTATGGCCGGTGCTAACTCCTGCAGGTCGCAGGCCTCCAGGGGGCACTCCAGCCCATGGAGCGTGGACCGCAGGTGGCCTCCGAAGGAATGCTGGCCTTCCGTGGTGGGGCAAGGTATGCAGGCTGGTGTGTAGCCAGTTCTGAGAGCTCTGCCCTGTACATCATTCCTGAGTCCACCTTCTGAGGGTGGAAGCAGCCCCGAGACCCAGCAGAGGGCTGAGCGGGGGCCGGAGGGGGGGGGGGGGGCCCATCCTGGTGCTGCCTCTAACTGCTTGTTACCTTGGATAAGTCCTTTCCACTCTCCAGGCTTATGTAAGGGATGGTACCAGTAACAGGAGCCTTGGAAGGTTAGTGTGAGAAGTAAAACGAACCAAAGCCTGTAAAAGCCCTTCACAGGCAACAACATGCTGTATTCTTGAGGGGCCAGAAGACAGGCCCATGGAATCAAGAGACCCGTGGGAATTGATAAAAGGAGTCTCCTGTCCATAGGCAGTCTAGAAGCACAGTCCCATCTTTATTTCTTTGAGGTGTGCAGGGTGAGGAATACTACTGTTACGTTCCAATGGGTAACAGGCCTAGAGCAGGAAGGTGCCCAGGGTTACAGAGCACCCCGTGGGGCCAGAAGGCACTCAGAGGTTACCAGCTATGGCCTTCAGTCCTCAGGGTGGGGGAAAGGCTAGAGGAAGGAGGGCCCAGGAGATCCTCCCAGCCAGCTGAGGGGTGGGGACGGGGCCTCCCCAACTCCCAGCCCAAGATTCCACATGAGGCTAGCTGCAGGCCCCCGGCTCAGCCCCTCGTCCAAGAACCTGGGTGGGGAAGGCTTGCACCCGGCCCTCGTCCTGGGCACAGCTCCCACAAAGCCCGATGCAGAGCCTCTCAGAGACGCAGAGCCCCTGCCGAGGCGATAGGCCGGGTACACACCCTGGCCCTGCCTTTCCTGGCAACGTGACCTGGGGTGGCTGCTCCCTCCTTGGCCACCACGAACTCTTCTGTAAGTTCAGGACAATGGTACTGGCCCCTCCTCCCAGTCTGAGTGCTTTAGAAGCTCCTTGGAGGGGATCCCTGGGTGGCTCAGAGGTTTAGCGCCGCCTTCAGCCCAGGGTGTGATCCAGGAGACCCCAGATCGAGTCCCACGTTGGGCTTCCTGCATGGAGCCTGCTTCTGCCTGTGTCTCTGCCTCTCCCTCTCTCTGTGTCTCTCATGAATAAATAATAAAAATAAAATCTTTAAAAAAAAAAAGAAGCTCCTTGGAGTGGGGGTGGATGTCATTCAAGGCTCACATCCCATGGGAGCTGCCTCCTCCATGGCCTGGCAAATGAGGACAACAACTCGGCCCCGGCCAAGCAGTTGGAGAGCAGCTGCAGCCGCTGAAGGGCATTCACCACCTTTGTCCACCTTAGTCTCAACTGGGAGGTGAGTGGGCTGGGGTCAAGATCCTCCTGAGAGGCTCTGGCACCCGCCCAAGGCAGCCAGCGAGGGAGTGGCAGGCAGCCCTGGGTGGGTCGGCCTGCCTATCTCCAGCAGCGTGGCCTTGGTCACATCACCGAACCCCTCCACAGCATGACAACCACCTCCTAACACACGTGGGAGGGCTGAGTGAGGTAAGTGAACAGCACCCAGGATGCTGCAGACCGGAGGTCTCCATGAGACCACACGTTCCCTTCCTTGCTCTGGCAAAGCCACAATGAACGTGCTCCCTCTTCCGTCTGGTCTGGCCTGTCCCCACCCTGGTGTGTGTCTCTGGGAGTCCTGGCCCTAGCTGCAGGCGTGTCCTCTGCTCGCCACAGGGTGCCACTGGCCCTGGCTGGGGGATTACCTTCTCTGGATGTCCATCTCTTCAGGAGAGGGGCCATTCTGCACCTGACGCTGGGTGGAGGGGCCTGTGGGGCAGAGAAGCACAGAAGCACAGCGGTTAGTGGAGAAGGAAGGCCCTGGCAAAGCAACCTGGAGCTCTCCCCGTCTCTGCCCTCCTGGCCCACAGGAGTGGTCCCTGCCCCCTCAACGGGTCCCCAGCCTGCCCCATCAATCACCTCTCTCTCCCCGTCTTGAGGTTCTTCTCTCAGAGCCCAGTACAGGACAACATTGCTCACGTGGCTCAGAGTCCATCACGTAGCTAATGAACCCTCTCTCCTTCCCTTTCACACTGCACTTGCTGTGTCCTTACTTCTTCACTGTCTCGGGCCTCTCCACATCCCACCAAGCTGTTCCAACTAAAATCACCAGTGTGCTCAGCATCACCAAACCCAGGAGATCCATTCTGTCCCGCCTTTTGAGCAGAGGGTTCAGTGGGTTCAGTGTCAGAGCCAAGGATTTCACATCTGGTCTGGTGGGGCCGCAGCCCGGGCTCCTCACCACGATGCGGGGCCCTCCTGTCTGCATCTAGGAGCCTGCAGCTGTGGGTGGGAAGGACACAGTGAGGCACAGATGGCAGAGGCTGTCACGGACAGAGCCTTCCAGGCCACACCCTTGCCCTGGACTCTGAAGGAGTCTGAGCAGTCCAGGTCTGCTGCATGCACCCTATGTTCAGATGGGGGCTGGTGCTGTGCCACACATGCAAGAAAAGGCAGGCTTCTGCCCTAAACTGAGAAAGAGCTGATTGTTCCCTTCTCTTTGCCAGCTCAGATGTCACTGAGGAACTGCACAGAGTCACAGTGACAGGGAGGGACCCTGGGCAGGCTGGTCCGACCTCACTGACTACATGGGGAAGGAGCTTGTCTCCCCTCTAGGACAAAGGGGCAGCCACAGTTAGCCCACAGCAAAGCCCACAATGAGTGCAAGGCTTCTCCCAGAAGTGCTTCGAGCTGCAGAAGGATTGGCAGGTGGTCCCTGGATCTGGGGCACAGCTGGGGACAGAGAACAACAGAATCTCAAAGCCAAAATGGATCATCTGATTGTAGGGCAGTCTCCTGCCCAGTGCAGGAGCCTCCTGTGTGCCTCCCAGGCAGCGACTGCTGCCCAATCCCAGCAACGGAAGCCACTACCTCCATGTGACCACGACCACATGCTTGCTTCCACAGAGGTCTTAAACCTGCCCATCCTCAAAGACCCTGTCTCTACCACCGGGAGGGGCACAACATGGGTCAAATCTTTCCATGCCCTGAGCGAGCTTCCATGTTCAGCAGTCTCTAGACCTTGTTGTCCTGGGCCCTAGTACCCACTTTAGTCAAGTTCTCAGGGAGCCACGTCTTGCTGCTTTCCTGGCCCCAGTATGAATGTTCCAGCTGGGGAAGGAGGAGGCCAGTGGGCCTTCTGCTTGGTGGGAGGAGAGTGCCCTCCAGCACTCAGGGAAAAATGCTTCCCTGGGTCAAGCTGCTGGAGCCCGCCCTTGCTTGGTGCCTTCTGCTGCTCTCTCATGATGGGCAGGAGAGAAGGTGCCTAAGTGCTTTTACAGACATGACTTGTAAAAACCTCGCGTGGCGGCCTGGCACACGATAGGCATCAGATCAATCTCAGCTTTCTTTCTCCAACTCTAAACACGTTTTAAAAATTAAATAATTTAACATATAATTTTGATCTTTTTAATAGAAATTGGTTTTTCTGACTTTAAGTAACATGTAACATGTTCAGTACAGACTTTTGAAAATTTAAAACACACCCTTGGGGCACGTAGGTGGCTCAGTCAGTTGGGCATCTGCCTTTGGCTCAGGTCGTGATCCTGGGGTCCTGGGATTGAGTCCCACATCAGGGTCCCTGCCTCTCCCTCTGCCCCTCACCTCACTCGTGTGTGCTCTCTCTCGCTCTCTCAAGTAAATAAATAAAATCTTAAAAGCAAACAAACAACAAATCCTTGATGGGGTTCTTTCTCTCCTACAGGGAAGACCCAGGTGCTAGTGCTCCTTCCTCCTTGTTCTCAGGAAGTAGGAGTAGGAGCAGATATCTGCTATACGGCAGAGTCCAGGCACTTTCCTAAATTGTTTTAAAAAGATTTATTTATTTATTCATGAGAGAGAGAAAGAGAGAGGCAGAGACATGAGCTGAGGGAGAAGCAGGCTCCATGCAGGGAGCCTGATGTGGGACTCGATCCCAGGATCCTAGGATCACGACCTGAGCCCAAGGCAGACGCTCAACTGCTGAGCCACCCAGGGGTCCCCACTTTCCTAATTTAATTGAAATTCACCTTCATTCTTGCAACCCTGTCAGCCACTGAGTGGAACTGTAATGGGTGAGGTGGCCTGAAAGGGGAAATGACTTGCTCTGGGTCTCACAGACAGCAAGTGGCAGAGCCAGACTCAATTGACCTGCAAAAGGCCACTCTCCCTTCCGTTCAATCACACCACGGGGTCGGACTGAGACCAGCTTAAGAGTGAAGAATGAAGGTGGCAGGGTGGCAGGCTGGCTCTCCAGGGCCACAGGTTGGACAGGTGTCCTCTGACCCCCACCCAGAGGGTCTATGCCTCTACCCACTTGTCCTGGCTGAGGCAGGAAGGATTTGAGACATCTCAGCCTCCCCTCTTCACCCCATTCTGGGAATCAGGGGCAGCTGCTCTGCCTCACCTCAGGGCCTGGCCTTGGCTGCTGAGCCCGTGTCTGAATCTGGAGTCGCCCTTCTTCCAGGGTTGAGCCCATCCCAGAGACCCTGTTTAGCACGTGGTCTAAGGACCAGAGCCCATCCTTATCTGAGCTAGGCTCTCCTAGCACTGAGGTCATGTGATGCTTGAGCTCTGCTAACAGCTCAGACATCTCTGTGTCTGCTGGCCTGGTCTGGCCTCGGTCACTGGGACTCTTTCCCATCCCATTGTTAGGACCCTAGATGGCAGCAGATGGCCTCCACAGTGGTCTGTGGTGGTCTTGTGCTGGTGAGCCTCATTCTGCCTGTTGGGCCGGACTTCCTCCCAACACCTTCAGCCAGCCAATTCCTTCAGAGGGTGGAGAACGCCAGACAGGAACCTGGCTGTTCCCAGGGGGCTCTGGCCCCTACACTGCAGGCATACTTCAAAACTAGACAGTTGGGGGACGCCCAAATGGCTCAGTGGTTGAGTGTTTGCCTTCGGCTCAGGTCGTGATCCAGGGTCCTGGGACTGAGTCCCACATCGGGCTCCCTGCAAGGAGCCTGCTTCTGCCTCTACCCATGTCTCTGCCTCTGTGTCTCTCATAAATAAATCAATAAAATCTTACAAAAAAACAAAACACTAGATCGTTGGAATTTTAGACACTGCAAAGGAGGAAGAGAAAAGGCTTGGCTGTATAAGGCGTTCCATTCTTCTCAAACCAAGAAAATGTTAGTCCGTTTTGAACTACAAGGATCCTTAATGTTAGGAAGCACAGTCCCTTTGTCTCAGAGGTGGGAGCTGCGGCCCGGGAAAGGGGCCTGGGAGTGTCACACGGGGTATCTGCAGCAGCCATGAGGTTCCCACTGTCTCCTTCCTTACTCCTGGCCTATTCCCCCACTGGCCCCAGTGGCAGAGCAGGGAGGAGGACAGGGGGGAGGATTTCTCCTCCTGAGCTGTCTAGGATTCCTTGGGAAAGCCCTGGAACAGCCCATTTGCAGGAGCTTCCTCAGTGGGAAATCCCAGGGTGGGAACACTGGGTGGCTGTTAATCACTCCCATGTGTCCCAGAGCCGAGTTATTTCTGGGTAGTCCCTGTGGTGCAACTGGAAGCCAAGGTGGAGGCCATGCAGAGACCCCTGCCGTGGAGTCGTCTCAGGTCAGCCAAGCCCTCGCCTTCAGGATCCTGGTGAGAGGGGTAGGGGGGACCCCTGGCTCCCCCGCCCTCCTCGGCCTCCCACTTCCAGTTGGTGATCCACTCTTACTGCAGCATTGTGCAAGAGCCCGACGGAGCCCACCCGCCTCTCCATGCCCACATGCCTGCCTCGGCATCTCTCTCCTGGACTGACGGGACCCTCTGCCTCCACCCTCTCCCCTTGCTTCCTGCCCTCTTCCACACACATCACAGCCTCCATGATCTGTGGCAAACACAAGCCTGACCCCCCAGGGGGTTGGGGCTACACTTGGTGGAAGAGGACTCCAGCCTACCCGGTAGCTGCTGCTTCCAGCCCCACCTCTGCAGCAGACCTTTCACATCTGCTCCCTCGACTGACCACATGCTGTGCTCCCCACCTCTCTGTCCTTGGCTGGGGCACTCAGTCTACCTGGGGTGCTGTCTGCAAGGCTCAACGCCAGTCACCTCATCCAGGAAGCCTTCTTATATCCTCACACTCCTCACTGCTTGATATGCAAGGGCTTGTCACAGCACAGCTTTCTCACTAATATTCACTAATATTATTCTTCTCTTCCCTATGAGGTCTTGGGCTGCTTGAGGGCAGAGACCATATCTCTTACTCATCACCCCGTGCATAGTGCCCAGCTCACACCAGACACTTGGTATGTTTTGCTGAATTGAGGTGGGATGGTTAGAGGGAACTCGTGACCACAGGTGAAGGGACGGGGCTGAACTCACTCAGATGAAAATAAAAACCCCTTAAGAGATAAGCCACAGAAACACAAGCGACCCCTAAATTCAGGCTTGTTTAGAGAGGAGGCTGGTCAAGGGAGGGTTTCCTGGCTAACTATCCCCTGCCATAACCAGGACTGAGCTGGCAGCAGGACCCAGCCTTTGTCACAGGGCTCTGTGTTTGATGTGCTCTTGGGCACAGAACCCCCTCGGCTCTGCACATAGCTGTGTGCTGACGCCCCTCTGTGGAAACGTAGGCCAGACACTCATTTGGGGAGATCATGTTTATCTGCCTTGTCCCCACAAGGTACTGATCTGGGCAGGCAGGCAGGGAGATGGCCCAGGGTTGGGAGGGAGAAGGCCTGGCCAGGGCTTGGGCCCACACCTGTCAGCTGGGCCTCCTTGCCTATAAAACAAATGTAAATATGACTTCTAAAGCCAACAGTGGCACCTCACAAAGCTGCTGTGAAGAATAAACGGACTGCATGAAAAAGTAGTCTGTAAACCATAAAGACCTGGAAACTTTTCTTTTTTATTAGTACTAAAAGCAAATTCCTGGGGTGCCTGGGTGGCTCAGTCGGTCAAGCACCTGACTCTTGATCTCAGCTCAGGCTGTGTGAACCCCGTGTTGGGCTCTGTGCTGAGTGTGGAGCCCCCTTAAAAAAAAAAAAGCAATTCTCTGGTTGGCGTCTCCTCCGAGTCCAACATCTCTTGCTAATCACAGGCCTGCCTGCATCCTTGCACACTCAAACGCCCCTTTACACCAGTCGGACTGCTGGTGCTTTTAGGAAGGCTCCCCACTCACAGAGCAGTCCTCTCTGCCAGCCTCCATGCCTGCCTGCACCGCCCAGTCGGTCCCACCACAGCCCTGTATAAGGTGTGGTGGTGTCTCTTAGAGGGGAGGGGACCTGCTGAGGCCAAGGGGCTC
Source organism: Vulpes vulpes (assembly GCF_048418805.1). NCBI lineage: Eukaryota > Metazoa > Chordata > Mammalia > Carnivora > Canidae > Vulpes > Vulpes vulpes. The sequence continues at coordinate 126,481,987 of NC_132785.1, read as the reverse complement.
CTGACGCTGGCCTCCATGTCACAGCTTGCTGAGGATGGGCGCTGGTTTGGGGCTTTAATGAAGACAACCCTCATCCTCTCTCATGCGGCTCAGATAAGTGTTGCCAAAGTTACGATAGAGAACCTGTCGGCACTACAGACATGTGAACGAGAAAAAGGGAAATGTGAGGTGGAACAGCAAACAAAGGTGGGGAGAAGCAGGGTGCCGGTGCGTGACCGGTGTGTGGGCCCGGCCCGGGCGGAGGGTGGCCTGTGCCTGCGCTGGCAGACGCCTGTCTGAACAGAGCGAGGGGCAGGGCACGGGGGTGAGGCCCACACTGATACTCGCAGCCGGGCCTGTCTGCTCCACGTCCCGCTGGACAGTGATGCTTCTCGGGGGAAGGAGCTGACTTCCTGCCATCTCTGAGGCCCACTTTCCAGACAGCTTTAAGATCCATCAGACATCTGCTCCTACAGAACATGCTGGTGACCCAGAGGAGGACTATTCATCCTTAGGGGTCAGGAGGTGGGAGAAGATAGAGGAGAAAACCAAGTTAGATGGGGCTGAGGCCGGGCCAAACTCCAGCCATGAGCCCATCTTGGAGGGGTGATGCAGGACCCTGGCCAGAGTGGCTGGGGCTGGCCCCCACACCACAGAGGCTGGGGGACTGGAGGGAGAGTCCACATGACTACCTGGGGCACTGGTGTCAGCCAGACCAAAGGACAAAGTGGGGCCAGGGGGTCTGAGGTAATCTCTGAGCAGTGGCACTTCTCCCTGGGGCTCCTGGAGGATGTGGGACCCACAAGCAGGGTGGCAATGATCATCCCACCCTTCACAGGGCTGTTGTGAGGTGGGATGTGAGCACACCTGGTGCTGGTACTTTCTAAAGGCTTCTACAGCTCTGTCTTTGACATAAAGATTTGACAGAGGATTCTAATGTGAGGTACACTCATCTTTGGGAAAGCCACCCCGTGTAACAGAAAGGGGCTGGGGGAGAGCAGCTGACACAGGAAAACCAGGTCGCACGACTGGCTCCAGGAGAATGAACCAGCCGTGGGGGATGCTTGGCCCCGGTCCTGCCCAGTGGTAGGGGGCACCTCCCTGTGGGGACTCAGCTAGTGCGGAGCTCCTTGGCCACGAGGACACAGTATGAACGCCTGCCCGGACCAGGAGAGACAGTCAAAATGAACCCAGGCCAACAGCGGTCTGACTTCTACTCTCCAGGGACAGAACTGTTTTGTTCTCTGTATCCCCAGGACATGGTTTCTGGCCTACGATCAACACGCGGGCAGCATTTGTTGAATAAGCGAACGATGAGGCCCCCAAGCAAACTGCGTGAAGATTTCCAACCAAATGTCAAGACTACAGCAGGTGACACATTCTTAAAGTTCTCAGCTCACAGCTAGAAACAGTCAGTGGTCAGGCCGGCGACTGCCTCATAAGCCTTGAGATATTACAGCAGGAGAGACACGGCAGGTCGCCAACAGAGGTGGTGCTCGGAAATGACCACAGATGGGGTAAGGGAAGAGGGAGCCCAGGTTTCCTGAGGAGGTATTATGTTCTGCGCACAGGGTCTGTGTGGGGTTTCCACTGCTGGTCCTCGTCCTCATGGGCGGGAACCTTGCTAGCACTGCTCCCACGGGTGCCTTCAGGACCAGGCAGGCGGCCTTTCAAGTGCTGGCCTAGAGGCCTCTGCACCATGGACAGTGCTCATGCCCCCAGCAGCCCCCACCGGGAGTGAACAGCCCAGGCCTCCTGCTCCCCCTTGTTCCCATTTTCCCTCCCCATTCCTGGCTGGCCTCTTCTGTACTGCTCCAGTTTATACAAATCCCCTTCAGAGTGAATTTGGGGCCAGGACACCCAAGTTCTTGTTTGAATTCTGCTCAAAGTAGTTAGGTACCTTGAGAAATCCCTCCTTCTCTGGGCCTCAATTTACCATAAAGTGAGAAGGATGGAACCAATGATCACCTAGTTCTAACTCTCTGAAACTGAAAAGGACAAAGAAGGAAAGAGACCAAGGTGGGGACAGTGGTTACCTGCAGATTGTGGGATTATTTCCCCTTTGTCAACTTCCAAATTCTGTACACGTGTGACGTATTACCTTACAATAAAGAAACACATGGCTGAGAGTCCCCACGGAGGGAACAAGTGCTCCTCTGTGACTCCATTCTCCATGAGTCTGGTGGTGCGGGGTCGATGGACGCCCTTACGGCTCCTGGCCCAGGTACCCCACTTTAAATTATACAGCCTGAGGTAGGCAGATAAGCCGAGGTGTTGCTGACACCTCCTCCTGAGAGAGACTGTCCTCCTGCCTGTCCATTAACATTCATGAGGCTCTGGGACATCGACCCCCTGGGCTCCTCTGGGACAGAAGGGACAGGCTAGGTTTCGAGTTAGTCTCTATAGGAAAGGCATCCCCTGGGCCTCCTGAAAAGATGGAACCTGAGATCCCAGGAGTGCCAGGGACAAAGGATCCAGCACCTGCTTAGTGATGCTTGATGGCATTTCTGGCCAGCAAACGACAGCTACTTAATCTGGGTTGGGCAGAGTCCCAAGCCCCTCTGAGGTCCCCTCCTCCTCTCTGCCATCTCTGGCTGCCTCCTTCCCCTCTCTCTAGAAGGCCCCTGCATTTTGGGTTGATTTAAAAGTGGCTCTCTGTGGTGGAGGCAGCCTTCCTGGACCAACGCCTTAGCACCCATTCCCTCTCCTTTCAGGGCTTCTACTGCCAGGTAAGCTAGTACCCATGCGGGAATGGAGTCTGTGGTCTGGGCTGGAGTCTTTGGAATTGCCTTGCCAAGGCCACACAGGAATTGGTGGTAGAGCTGGGACCAGCGCCCAGGACAAATGTCTCCCAGTCCAGGGCTCTGGCTGGACAAGCAGCTGTCTCCCCACTTCCACGCTTACAGAGCCAAGGTGTCTGAGCAGTAGACAACCCTGACTGCCACCTCCTGCTTTCATGACAGCTCAGCTGCTTGTCTGGGTTACCCTGGGTGAGTCTTCCAGTGCCTTTCCCGCCAAGGCCTTGCTAATGAACTGAGGCTCACGGTGGACTGATATGTGAGGTAGCTGCGGGGTCACCCATTATGCCCTTGTAACAGACCCTCACTCCTGAACCTGCAAGTTATGGTTCAATCATCACCCCCTGGTGACCGATGGCTAACCCTGGATCAAAAGGCCAGTGTCTAAATGACCCGAAGCCCTGGAAGGTCAGCCAGTGCAGATGTGAGGACTGTGATTCCGAGAGGGAGCTAAGGCCTGGGCCATACAGTGAGAAGCACCTTCCTGGAGTCTAGAGAGGACAGGCCTTTGCACTGTGTCAAGGGCAGCAGGAGGCCTGTGGAGGCAGCAGCCCCTGCTCCCTGTCCCCGTCCTTGCATAGAAGGCCTGGGAGGCCCTGTTCTCGGGACAAGTAAGGCTGGGACCTAGGCCCCTGGCTTCCAGGCCAGGATACGGCCAACCAGCCTGCCTCATCCCCTCAGGCTGTGTTCCTCAGGCCACTTATTTTCCTGCTGAAATAACTTGTCTCCCTTTCCTAATAAGCTCACTGCAGCACATATAACGAACCTTGAAAAGAATCTCAGAATAAAGAACAATAGAAATCTATCACACCTTTACAGTGTGCATGACAAAGTGCCCCTGCATGATTTGGTCATTAACCTGCTCAACTTTCCAGGGTGGGGCCTATCGGACCTCCCTTAGAGGCGAAGAGATGGAGGCTCGGAGAGGGTGAGCGACCACCCAAGGCCACAGAGGAGCCCACGTCTCCTGAGCTCAGTCTGTACACTGCTTCTGCCCACATTTCTGCGATGCCTCAGTGCAAAACAGGGTTTACCCTCTGGTCAGCCACTAATGGGTGCTCCATCCCAAGACCCAGAGCTCATGCCCACCATCCCAGCTGATGGGAGCAGAAGGAGAGGCCCGTGAGGGGCGGGGAGGATGGGTCCATGAAGAGGAGCAGGGAGGAGCCCTTGTGAGGAAGAGGAAAGACCCCCCGGCCCCCACCCTGAGAAGAGCAGGGAGGAGCCCCCCAGTGGGAAGGGAGGAGCCACCTCCCTCCATGCGGTGTGGGGAGCCCCCATGAAGAACAGGGAGGAGCCCCCCGTGAGGACAGGAGCAGCCCCCTTCCCACCCTGAGGAGCACGGAGGGGCCCCATCACCTACAGCTCACTCTGCAAAGCACGGTGCAGTCGCAGTGGCAGAAGCAGAAGCAGTGGAAGGTCCACTCTCTGCTGACCATTACGGGCAGGCCCCCGGGCGCAGTGCAGGAGGGCGCTTCTCGCATCCCGGCCACTTACCTCTTCTTCCTCAGCCTCCCGGCTTATGCAGTGGGAAACCGATATGCCAGCCAGCCGTCAAATGGGCTTCACTGTCTCAATCTTTAATGAGGCTTCCCAGCTAACCTATCAGAACCCTCCCGCCTACCTGATCCCAGCAAGCTCTGGGGGCTGTGGAGAGGTGTGCAGGCCCCTGTGGGGTCAGCTCACAGGCCCTGGTGACAGCAGGTGTCTGCCAGAAGAACCCCCCGCCACAGCTCTCCTCTTGTCCACTGTGGGCAATGGGACGGGGCAGGGTGGGCACAGAGCCAGAATGCAACAGGTGAATAGCTGGAGGCCGGGGCCTGGGCACTGTGCGCTTAGGCCACCCGCTCTCCCCAGGCTCCCCTGGGGTCCCGGCTGATGGTCCTCATGCGTCCCCTCCTTGCCATCATGTTTGCTTCCTCCCAACCAATCCCTGCCACTCCTGGTTTCTTTCCCAGCCCAACCAGCTTGAAGGCCTGCAAAGAGTTTAGTTTTTCCACCTGCCGGCAGGCATGCATCTCTTGCACTGCCCTGGGACCCCTTCCTGTCCTCACGGCCATAGGCACGGAGGCCATTCGTTCTGCTGGGAAGACACATCCGCCCTTCCCTGACTGGCAACCCCACAGAGCCCAGGCTAGGTGGGTCTGTCTCTGCGGAGCATTCCCTGGTTCCCCAGGGAGCAGCATGGGTAGCATCCCCCTCAACCCTTTGCCTGCTCTACTCTAGTGACCTTTACTGTCATGCCGTAAGGAATGCACCCACTGCCAATATCGGAGTTTGTCTTCGGTTTACTCCACTGAACTATGAGCTCCAGAGCAAATCCCATGCTTCTCCCTGCTTGTCCCCAGGCACCCTGCACAGGGCCTGGCAGGAAGTGCACCAAGCACGTCCATGCAGCCTGCCCAAAGCCAGTGTCACATTCTCCCTGTGGGTACCTGGTCAGCCCTGGTCTGACTAGGCTTGCCCCTCTGTGCCTTTTCTCGGTCCCCAGGAAACGTCGTCTCTCCAGAAAACTACCTCTCAGGTCTGCCTTCTCTGGGCCGTCTGGGCCCCAGCTCTTGAATGGGGTCTCTCAGCCTCAGGCTCACCCCTTGAGCCATATCTGCAGACGAAACATCAGGAAGCACAGCTCTTCTGTGCCGTTCCCCGGCCAGGGCCTGAGCAGGTCCTACCAGCACTCACGGGAAACTCTCACTTTTGGGCCTGAGGCCTCCTCTGCTCAAACGTGCCTGGCCCAGCCGCTAACTGCCTTCTCCAGCTCCCTCTTCCCCTACCAGTGACTTACTTGGGCCAGACCCCACCCTCTTTACCATCTTCCCTGTGGATACTGATTGTTCCCTCTTTCCATTCCTGGGTATAAACTGCAAATATGCAAAATATGCACAAATTTGTAAGGGACAGCACTGGACTTCAAGGGAATTGGCATCTCTGTCTTCCCCAGACACTGACTGGGAGGGCCACCCGGAAGCTGGCAGCTCACCTCCCCCTCTACTTCCTCCCTGAAGCAGGGCTCACGTGGTCCTGCCTGTCTAGACCTTCCTCAAACAAATGACATCCATTCTCAGGGTCTCTGGGACCCTGGGCTAGGTAGTCAGGGTCCGTTTTTGGGATTGTACCTTCCCGTCTGCGGGACTAAAGTAGAGAGGCAGCATCACTGTGCCGACAGCGGCCCCACCGTTATGAGGTTCTCACCATGTGCCAGGCACGGGGTGCCTGGACTTGAAGTCACTTGGAGCTAGATGCAGCCCTGGCTCTGTCACTTACTCTTGGCCTTGGACAAGTTACTGTAACTCTGTTTTCTTATCTGAAAAATAACAAAAGCACCCTCTGTCTTGGCTGATGCGGCCCATGAGGCCCTCTGCAAACTAGCTAATTAGATATATTTGTTTCTTCAACAGGTATTTATTTCCAATTTTTTACTCTGATGGAGGAAAGCAAGAGAGGGAAGTTATTTCTAGACCAGATCACGTAAGAACATTCTGTTAATGGTGCGTGGCTTGGCTAATCTCCAGCTGTGCCAGAGTCCCCGGGGTCAAATCTGGTGGGCAGCAGTCCCCCTGTGCCAGTCACTCCTACCTGCTGCTTCTGAGGCCGGTTTACTCTCTGCCATTCACTCCTAAGCTGAAACGGCTCCCACACCTGCAGCAGGCCCTCCCACCCAGGGGTGGGCACCCCAACAGCTTGGTGGTGCTCTGGGGGTATATGGAGGAACAGAGAATGCAGACCACCTGGAGTATCAGGTTTACCACAAGGTAAATAATTCAAAATTGGGAAATAAGCACAGATAGATCAAGGAGTAGAACAGAAAATGTGCACGAGTCTGGAGTGACTTTGGGCCGCACCACAACCAGCACAGGAGGGGCAGGCTCCCAGCCAGCACCCACCCCCAGCCCATCCGCATACTCCAGCCCAGCCCCAGGTGCCCCGTCGCCTAAAGGCTGCTCCTCTTCAGGAGGTCACGTGCATCTTCCTGAAATGTTTCTGTCTTTCCTGCCTCTCTCTGGTGGTCCCTCTGCTTGCACTGAGGCGTGTCCCCTCTTGTGCCCCACAGGCCTGCCATCCCCCGAGGCCTGCTCTGGGACTTGCACGAGACACCTCCTGACATCTTCACAAGGGAATGCTCTTCCTCAGAGCCCCGCCCGGCCTGGCGCCCTGACTGTCTTTTATTAGAGCCGTGTAGGTGCTTGTCTGCACCCCTACTGGACTTCGAGTACCTTGCATAAGAGAAACACCCTGTATTTATGCTTCCGCATCACCGCGTTGAATTCTCAAAACAATGTGACAAGCTATTATTATTGCTCCACATAATAGAACAGAAAATGGAGCTTCAGAGGCATGAATCACCCATCTAAATCAGTGGCAGAGCTGGGTCAAGCCAGGAATCTTTCAGTTACACCTTTCTGCCATCACCAACGGGGCCTGTGTTGCTCTGAAACGAAGAGAACAGGCAGGTGTGCTGTCTGTGCACAGTGGTGACCGAGGCCAGCCTCCAGACAAACCATCACTGACTCCATCTGGGAGGAAGTCAGAATGGCTCAGAAGCGGGGCAGTCAGAGCCTGAAGCTCTCAGGCAGCTGCAGGTCAACTGTGAATCTGCTGGGCCCCTGCTAAGAGCCGTGGCTCCGGGGCAGAGATATCCAGGCTGTGATTCTTCACCTCTGAAGAACTGTTTGGCAGGGAGAGGAGGCCATGAAGGCCTGGGCCTGGGGGGAGGGCTCCTTCCTCACAGCTCCGGGGAAGGGCTATGCCTTAGAATGTTATACTCAAAGGTGGTCCTTCAAGCCCTGGCCCTGCCGCCTATTCCGCAGCCTCGTCCTGTCTCCCACAGCATCCAGGATGGGCAGTGCTCCTGGCAGTGAGGGGGGCCAGACGCTGGCAATCTCTGTGCCTTGCACACATAGCTGCCTCTTTCCGGAACTGCCTCTTCTCTCACTGGCAAACTTCTCCCCCTGCTTTAAGAGCCAGATCAGGCTCGCCCACCGCAGAGGCTTTCCTGACGGCTCTGTCCCTCTACCTCAGCCCTCGTGCCAGGCCTCCTCTCTAGTCTCCACAGGCCCTGCCCTGCCCTCTGCCATAGCACCCGCCGTGCTGCACTGTCAAGTCTCCCTTCTCCCCTTGACTGAGCCCCAAGAACACTGGACCCTGCCTCCCCACCTTTGTGTGCTGGTGCACTGCCCAGAATGGATGCTCTGTAAATGGCTGTGCATTCATTCATCACACAAATGTCCCTGTGAGAGGCGCACAACTGCTCCCTTGGAACTTACACAATGAAGACATACATGTAACAAGAACATAGGAGGTAAGAAAACCAAAGTGGTAGGTGATAATTAGGGGATGATTGAGCAGAGGTGAAGGAGCTACGGGCTATGTGGAAGGAGGAACACTCCAAGCCAAAGGGACATAGGTCTAAGAGCCTGTGTCAGGAGCATGTGTGGCATGCAACAAGAAGGCCAATGTGCCTGGAAAGAAGTGGCTGAAGTACAGTGAGGGGGAGGTGGGATCAGAAGGTGCCAGGACCAAGTAGTCCTTGCAGGCTTTGCTAAGGATTTGGGTGTGATTCTGAGTAAGACTAGAAGTCTCTGGAGAGTCTTGAGCAAAGGTTGACCTGACCTGAATTGGACTCGAAAAGACCAATCTGTTTGCACGTGAAGAACAGACTATCATGAGCTGAGCATAGAAGCAGGCAAAACAAGTAGATGTCTGCTGTGAAAACCCAGTCATTCACTGAGTGAATAAAACGGGTGAACGAAGACAGGCAGCAGACAGGTGCGGGGCAGGGCTTCAAATGCTCACACCCTGTCCACTTCAGAAACTGCAGGTCGTACTCAAGTTCTGCACTTGGGTTCCTGAGTCCTTGTGACTATTACTTATTAAGAGATATGAGTTGGCTCTTATCCTGCATGAGCTAAACTTGGCAGGAGGCTGACCTGTGAAATGATCATTCTTTAGGGAAGAAAGACAGGCTAGATGAGCAAACAGAAAAGGGATGCTAATGAATTTTTGACTTCCTTCAGATGTAGGAGTTTGGCCATAGAGCTGGGCCCGGCTGAGGGCCCCTAAGAGTCCACCTATGATCAAGCTGGGTTACCACACTCAAAGTGTGGAGGCCACCAGCTGGCCAGCAGCTCTTCTGAGAAGTGATCAGTGCGACAGGAGAGACTTGGACTGGCAATTAGGCGGCTGGGGCTCTGTCCCTCCCCAGTGTGGCCTTGGGCAAGTCACATACTGCTCTGAGCCTTCATTTCCTTGTCCTGAAAGTGGGGACAACTATCCCTAATGTCTCCCTGATGATCGCAGAGGATGCTGCGAGACCCAGTGGGATGAGCAAGCACGACGGCGTATGGGACATAGGGGGCCCTGTCCTCTCAAGGAGTGGGAGGATGAGTCCCTGGGGCATGCTCCAGCTTCTCCCATGCCAGTCATGACCCTGCCATTGTGGAGGGGTGAGGTCCCAGGACAGTGTTCTAGGAACAAGGACACTCCACTCAAACGCTCCCAGGGCTTTATAGCTGATGAATGACATTCCCATCCACCGTCTCACTGAGCCTTGTTGCGACTTGGTAGGCAGTTACTGCAGCCATCGTAAAGATAAGGAAGCTGGGCTGAGGGTGGCTTGCTCAAGGTTGCTTGGCTGCTCCGTGTGCCAGGCCAGAGGCATGGGTCTGCCACCCTGTCATCTGCCCCCAGAGTCTGTGTCATTTCTGCCAGTCACCTGTGCCAACCACAGGCTGCTCACCATGCCCCAGCCACAGGCATATGGGCAGGAGCTGGCAAGGCCGACCATGTAGCATCCTGAGCCCTGACTGGGCCCTGGCATGTAGGCCGTGGCTGTAGAAAAATAAAAGCCCCAAAGAAATCTGCCCACTAGTGTTAGGGAGAAACCCCGGGGGCTGGCGGAAGGGGGTATTTCTTCTCCAGGAAATGAACAAACAAACCAGCAGCTCTTTAAAGGAAGACAATGGTGGGATGTTTGGAAATCAGGGGTCCCCAAGAGGGATACAGAGTGCCGTAGTGGGTAGAGGGAGACCCCAATGTCAGGCAGAGCTTCTTTCCAGACCCTTGATTTGAAGTCCCAAACCACGGAGACCTGGTTGTGTCCCATCCTCCTTATCCTCGGCTGCTCCCACCTACCCTCAGTCCCAGGGCCACGGCCGGGTTCAAGCACCGCCTCTCCCACCACCCTGCACTCCTGACCGTCCCAGCCCTGCAGCCTGGCCTCCCCCTCTGTGTCCCAAAGCAGGGTGGTCAGCATCACCACAGGAGTTGATACAATTAGTTAGCATTTCAAATATGGGGGGGGGGGGGGAAAGAGTAACTTCAAAGTGTTACAGTAATTTCCAGGTGACAAAGTCATGAACGCCATGTCAGGTTACCCTCACAACAACCCTGTGAGGTAGGTATGATGAACCTGTTGTACAGAGGGAGAAACGTCTCCAAAATGTATGGTAGCTTGCCCAAGGGCACACTCTTGGTACAAGCAGTGCTTGAACCCAGATCCACCTGACTCCACGTATGATGTGCACACGCCGCAAACAACGGTAGGTTCGTGAACACAAGGCTGCTGGCCGAGGAAGGTGCGCTCCTTTGTTTAGGGGTGGTGGTAGGCGGGCCAAGGTGACGGGTGCGATTTCTGTGTGAGACAATTCTATTTGCCATGTCCCTCAATCACAGATAGCACCCCTCACCTTGCGCCCAGTTTCACAGGCTTGCGAGCGATGCTGGTTCAGGAATGCCGTCTTGGTCTCCAGACGATGGCGTGATGGCAGGAAGTGCCAGGCGACATGAGGCACACAACACACAGAAATGAAGGGGTGAGCTCCCCCACTCTAGGGCGCTGGAGATGGGAGGAGCAAGATGCCTGCCCTCTAGGGGCTCACAGTCTAGATCAAGTAGGCTGGATGACTGCACATTCAGAGCCAAGGAGTGAGCCCGGAGGTGCACTGGGGCACCTGGAGGCTCCCCTGGCACAGCACCACGAGGGATGGAAAGGTCAGCCAGCACACACAGTGGAGGACCCACAAGTATGGCAGCACTGTGAGGGGACAGCATGGCATAGCTGGTGTGACTCATGCACACGGTAGGAGGACAATGTACGTGGGGCAGGAGTGGGCTGTGGAGGGGCTTCCTGAACTGACCCCGGTTCTGCAGAAAGGTCATGCTGGAAGCACCAGCAGGAAGGACAGGCCAAAGAAGGGAGGAGAGGCTGCCCTGTTAGGGTCCTGCGACGAGCCTTCAGGGGACAGAGAGTGAGCGTATGGGATGAGTCAGAGACATGTCAGGGGTCAGGCACATTGCACACGTCATCAGTGTAAACTGTCCAGCGTCATCAAGGATGGGATTGGGGGCCTGTGCCGAGTTCTAAGATACGACAAGCCTTTGAGTCTTGATTTGCTCACTCAACCTGGCATGATACAGCAAAAGCTCCTAAGTCAGACAGTGTGCTGGTTTCTGAGGGCCCAGTGTCAGGACACTTAATGATGCCCAACCAACTGGATTCCCATGGGACAATGCCAAGTGTTGTGAACCTTGGTGATGGAGGCAGAAGTAAAGCCGGGGTAGGGGTGGATGAGGCTGCCACAGTGGCTGGAAAGGCTTCATCCGAGGGGTACCTTTTGGACAGGAGGAGTTGGCCTGAAAGTGCAGGGTGGTGAGTAGGGCAATAGCAGGGGCATCCAGAAGTGTGGTAACATGCAGGCGTAACCAGGCACAGATGTCTCGCCATCTGTGGATCTTGAGAACAGAGGCTAGTCAGGAGCTGGCCGACAGAAGGCGGTCAGGAAGGAGGGGGTAGGACGGGGAGGAAGTTCGTCTTTCAGGTAGGGCCCTGCTGGCCCTATGTTCTTGTGTCACAGGTGAGGCAGGTGGGAGGTGAAGACAGCCAAGTGTTTTCATTTAGGGAAAAAAGGTAGGTCCATTTTCCACAGAAAGGTTTATGAGAAGGGAAATTAAGCCCCGAGTCTAAGAAGCTATGAAGTGGAATGGTGTGAAGACATGGAGCTGGGCCGGTCTTCATGAGCAGGTGTGTCTAGAAGTCCCGTGCTGGGACTCCTTCCCACGTCTGTTTCCCTGCTGCTCAGGGTATCAACCAAGGACACCAGAGGCTGGGAAAACTGGGAGGACACTGCTCGCCCAGCACCAGCACAGTCAGATCTCAGAATGTACCGATGATGTTATTACAAGCAAACCAAGAAAGAAAAGGATATTCCGTTACATTCCTTGAGGCCAATGAAAATATGAACTTCACCATGTGTTTTAATTCACTCCATGTGGATTTCCACTAAGCTACCAGGTTTTTCTTCTTTTTCTTTTATTAAGGGCCCTAATATAGATAAAATAGATACAGGGGAACAATTTTTGTTGCAGCAGGGTAAGGTCCCTGGTACCTAGTTGGACCCTTGGAGCTCCTCGAAATAACAGTTTGAAACTCACCACATGCCACCCAGAAACCACAACCAAAGTGGCCTTCCACTCGACCGCCGCTGTTCCAGCCCCTGCCCAGCCTTCAACGTCCTGGGGGCATTCCCAGCTCCAGTCCATGGCCTGGTCTAGGCCTGTAAAGGAAATCTGATACACGAGGCATGAACTCATTTCTAGACAGCTAGCCTTCAGGACTCCTGCCCTCAGCACTGCGCTTTCCTGGAACCCTCGACCTCACTGAGACAGGCATCACCAACTCATCCGACAGATGAAGAGGCAGAGGCTCGGAGGAGCGGTTCTACCTGGGGCCAGACAGCCTATCTGCAGCTGCGCCGCTGCTCCTGACTTGCACCCGGCGATGCAGCTTTGCGTTACCGCCTGCTGTCCCAGGCAGCCTATCCTGCGACAGATGTCCGGGTGCTGGGACAGTGTACTCCAGGACACCCCCCTGGGGAAAAGCCTCCTTCCTCCAGCTCTGAGGACTATGGCTGCCTACCGGGAGTGTCCATGGGCCCCAGACCCCGGTGATCTGTGTGGAAGGCCTCAGAGCCACTGCGGGGCGTTCTTTTCTTTTTCCTGACATGGTCTGGCTCAGTCACAACATGAAGTTTGGCCAGCTCCCTGCCAACCCCCATCATTCCCAGTGACCTACTGGGAGAGGCCATGACTCTGGCATGAGTTGGTGGTTGCTGGATCTGCTGATTTCAAAAGTTTCTTGGGGTCTTAGTGGGAGTCTGAGGAGTGAACCCTCTGTTTTGGTTGGGGGTTTCCCCACCCTGTCCTGAGTTGACAGCAGGAAAGGTGAAGTGCTGGGAGGGTGAGGTGAAGGACGCTGTAGCTCCTTGAGGCTAGAACAGGGAAGGACTGCCAGCAAGGGCGGGCTGTTCCTTCACCCAGAAACTCTGACTCAACACCATCAGAACCAAGAGGGGAAACGATGGACAAACGAAGCTACCTGGAGCCCTCCTGAGCACTGCCCTTCACGTTCCTCAGGTCTCTTCTGAAAGAACCCGAGGTCCTAGGTCCCAGGGAAAACTCCTTTTTAGGAAGGAGCAGGTGGATCCAGCCTGGGTCTCTGGGGCTAGTGGGAGAGACCTTGGGCGCAGCCCTGGCTCTGCCCCCGTTTTTTTGTGTGACCTCTAAGTCCATCTCTTGTCAGGCCTCGGTCCTGTCATCTGCAAAATGTACACTGCTTCATGGCACCCAAGGCTCTCTCCTGGTTCCCACTCATTGGCCCACCTGGGCCTCAACTGTCTTCCACATCAGCAACGGCCTTGAGGAGGAGGCAGCTTTTCTCAAAAATTCCCTCCACTGGATGGCTGGATCCCATCAGCTGGGGGGCTCACTTCAGGTGTCGCTAGGGCCCTACTGTCCTGGAACAGCGGGAGATGATGATACAGAGATTGTGGCAAATTCTGAGAGAACCTCAAATCCTCCAACAGAAGAGTGCTGGAGCTGCGGGCGAACAGGGGAGCAGGGCTGCGGGCAGCGGAAGGAAACAAGCTCGATGTCCTGACACCTGTGAGTATCCCACACAGGAACTGTGTCCCGGAATCCTCCAACAATCGATGGTTCTATTCTACTCAGTTTACAGATGGACTGACTTGCTCTAAGCAGCAGAGTAGGAATCTGAGCCTAATTGTGGGGAACAGCACAGCCAGAGAGCATGGAAGCTCCTTCCCCCTTCCCTGCACCTCGCCCTCAGCATCTCATCCATCCATCGGGTTCTTCCTGAGTTACATCCTTTATAACAAACTGGTGATCTTAGAAGCAAAACGTTTTCCTGAGTTCTTGAGCAAGTTACTCAAACCCGAGGGGCTTGTGGGAACCTCTGATGTACAGCCTCTTGGCCAGATGCACAGGTGACAACCTCAGCTTGACTGGCATCGGAAGTGGATGGTGGGGCAGGCCTGTGGGGCTGAGCCTTAACCTGTGGGGTCTGACGCCACCTCCTGGCAGACAGTGTCAGGACTGAGTTAAGTTGTAGGACACCCTCCTGGTGCTGCGGGACTGCCTCATGTGTGGAAACCGCACACACCGGGTATCAGAAGTGAAGGACTGTGGGCAGAGGAGACATACAGGAGTGTGATGGGGGTGGCCTCCCTTCACCCAAGGGACCCTGGTGCCAAAATGGACATTCTTACCACTGTGCCATTTTTTTTTTAAGATTTTTAATTTATTTATTCATGAGAGACACAGGAAGAGAGGCAGAGACATAGGCAGAGGAAGAAGCAGGCTTCCTGTGGGGGAGCCTGATGTGGGACTTGATCCCAGGATCCAGGATCATGACCTGAGCCAAAGGCAGACGCCCAACCACTGAGCCACCCAGGCGTCCCCGCACTGTGCCATGTTGCTTCCATCACACCTCCTTGTTTGGGAATGAGAAGAGGAAAGTGAGTTAACCCAGCTTCTCTTATTGCCTGGCCAAGTGCTCACTTTTTCCCCTTGGGACTCAGTTTTCTCAGCTGCAAGATGGGCACAGACAGGGTGTTATCCACCTGGCTCTGTCAATCAATCTGTGACAATCAAATGAGACTTCAGACACCATCAAGAAGGAATGAGTCTGATTTTCACAGAACTTCAGGCCCATCCTTTCACACTCAACAGACCTTTTTATTATTAAACGTTTTATAATGCTCCTTATATTAAGTGAGATTCGCAGGTTATATAACCTACCTACATAAATTAGAAAAAAATACTGCCTTCAGTGTACCATAAAGGAGAGTAAGAGAGGAGTGATCCATACTGGAACGCACACTGCCAATGTACCAGGCAGGCAGAGCTCCACTAGCAGACGTGGGGGGCTGGATGCTTGCACCTGCCCACAGACTCGCAGTGGACACAGACTCACAAGGAGGGCTGTGTGGATGGCAAAAAATTTCAAAGTGACAGCACTTCCAAAACAGAAAACAATTCTTGGTAAAGTCATAAACTAAAGCACACTTTTAAAGTATGTGGTGGCTGTGTTTCTAAAAAGTTCAGCACACATTAAGCCTGGCTGAAGGAAAAAGGAGTGCTTTTCCTTAAAGCAGGGCTAAGTTCTGGCTCTGATCATTAAGTTTTTCACCTCCATGTGCTCAGTGGGACATGCAAAACTATTCTTCATCTGTAGGACTGCCTTGCACACTGCAAGACATCCAGCAATCCTCGGCCCCTGTTCACCAAGTCCCTGTGTCTCAGCTGTCCCTGCTAACTACTTGTCTAGTCCAGCCCGGGCACTTCAAGTCTAGACTATGCAGGGCCTGCAGCCTGCCTGAAGTCACGTGGAAGGCAATGGCTGACTGGGCCCAGAACGGGACTCCTTATGTTTAGGCCAGGCTCTCCCATGGGCTCAAGTGAACTCTTGGAGAGTCAGATTTTCCCAGAACTCAGACACTGAAGCAGGAGAGGCATTTTCCTTAGCTAATGGGATTTGGCCAAGCCACTACCGCTGGTCACCAACACAAAGCTTCATACCTGTGCTGTGCAGGATGCCTCAGAAGCTGTCCACACCCATTTCCTCTACACCCCCATACTAGGAGGCACACATACCACCCATCTTACAGGTGAAGAGGTTGAGGTCCAGAGAAGGAAAGTGATTTGGCTCAGGACACATGTCAGTTAAATGTCATGCCAGGTCCAGCATCCGGGTCTGCTCACTTCCTGGTTACCATGGCCTCTTAGTTCCTGAGCAGACAGCGGCTTAGTATGACACAGAAAGGGCTGTGACTGGCCACTAGCCTCATAAGAGACCTCGGAGGACAGCTGACACTCCATGTTTTAGCTGAGGGAGTGGAGGCCCACAGAGGTCACTGGGCCTAACTGAGGTCCCACAAGCCAGCACATAGCAGGACCAGGACCAGAGCTGGGCCTGGTGAGTCTCAGTCCAGAATAGATCCTGGGGACTCTGGTCCCTGCAGGATTGCTAAGGGCCAGATCAGAAGGCTGATGCAGCCCCTCCCACCTCACGAGTTCTGGGGGGCAGTGATTACCCAGGTGGGGTGCATGTGCAGGGCTGGAGTGCTGCCTACAGCTGCCCAAGCATGAGGCAGTGGTGACGCAGCAGGGACGAGGCTGGGCCGCAGCTAGACCCACCAATGTCTATGCTCTCTAGAGCCTGGGACTCCCCTGCACCCGTGCCTTCAGCCATAGAAGCATTTCTGCAGTCAACATGGAGTTCTGGGGAAAAACCGAAACTAAATCTAAGATCTTTCTCATCTTTAACCTCATTTCTAAATATAAGTAAATATAAATACATAGCTCAGTGAGGGAATAATTTACCTATTTGAGTGGTTTTCCAAAGAAGCGGCCACATTTCTTTCCCGGGATACTTCTGTGAATCATTCAGGGAGATGCTTTCTCCAACAAGCAGCAGACCCCAAAATTACAGCATAAAGACCATCGCTATTCCTGTCATTGTTTCTGTTACTTTTAACGCATAGCTATTTCATCCCCACCATGACGGAAGCTTCACAAAGATTATGAAAAGTTGTCCATGGTAAGGGCAAAGAGGGATGAGAACCAAAGGGGAGGAGACCCGGCAGCAGCCTAGAACACCACTTCACTGGGGCGCAGATGGCCTGCTGACACACATCCACTGCTGGTGTACATGGCACCACATTCCCTGGGATTTTCATGAACAAATCACAGGGTCAATGCCACCAATTAGGAGGCATGAGCCGGGCAATAACTCATGGGTTGGGACAGAACCGTTGGCATTAATAAACAGGAGAAAAGGAGCACCAAAGCCAGGTCTCTGATCAACAGTGAGAAGTAGTGGCCTAGAGCTTGACAGAGGAAGGAGATTTAAACAGCCACCACCAAACAAATAGGAGAACTCGAAGAGTAAGGTCCTCTGGGGCTGAGGAATGCAGAGGTTGGTACCTCCGCGTGTGTCCCCAGCCCAGCACCCCCTGAAAAGATCACAATGGGTTTTAAAAGAGCGTATGTTTATTGGGCAGGTACTGTGTGTCACGACTATTCCGGGCACTGTATAGGGACAAGCACGGCTAATCCTCAGGACGTCCCATGAGGCACAGTGCAACGACTAACATTCCCTCTCTACGATTCAGGAGCCTGCACTCAAAGAGATCAAGCAGCTTGCTCCCCACACACAGGGACGTATGCAATACCTATATCACTCACATGTCTGCAGCCTGCAGCACGCGGGCACTGGACTCCTGGCTGTGAACACAGAGATGGTAACAGGTGACCCCTGCTCTCATGGCCGTGCATGCAGGCACTCACCACTCTACAGCTTATTCTGGGGGCTGTGAATGCAGAAGCACTGCGAAGGTGCTGGGGCACCCTGGGAACAGGTCACACATGACAGACATGACTCTGCCTCTCACAGTAGCCGGGCTTGAGCATTGCTGGCAAAGGCAATGTGGAGACAGAAGCTCTGAGAGCATGGAGAGCCGCAGACTGGGAAGGGGGTGGCACACAGAAGTTCCGGTGAGAGAGAAAAGGTAAGTACAAAAGGAAGTACAAAGAAGGAAGAATGAACAAAGAGAGGCCAGAGGAGGGAGCTGAGAAGGTGGAGGAGGGGTGAGCTGGATGAGCAGGGCTGGGGAGAGCAGGGCTGGATGGGCAGGGCTGGGGAGGGCAGGGTGGGGAGGGCTGAGCTGGATGGGCAGGGCTGGGGAGGGCAGGGCTGGGAGAAGTAGAGAGGGAAAGAAATATTCCCAGGGAGGGAGTAATATTTGAAAAGCTTGGCATCTACCCCTGTGATTATCTGCCCTTTCTAGATTTGTCCTTGGCTACGTGCCCTTATTCTACTGGTTGCATATTGTTTGAAAAGACCACAAGCTCAGCAGAAGGCTCTCCGTGTGCCCTTATCACTTTTGGTATCCTTTCTTCTTTTTAAAGATTTATTCATTTATTTGAGAGAAAGAAAGATTGTGTGCATCTGCGAACACCTACCTGCATGTGTGAGTGGGGAGAAGAGGCAGAGGGACAATCTCGGGGAGACTCCCCACTGGACATGGAGCTTGATCTCATGACCCTAAGATCAGATGAGCCAAAATCAAGAGTCAGATGCTTAACCCACAGAGTCTCCCAGATGCCCCTTGGTATCCGTTCTTCTTTTAAAAAATATTCCTGAGATAATTTAAAATGGTCACATTTCCAGCCTCCTCAAACCCCAGAGCCATGGAATCCTGCCTCTCTGGTTTCTGTCCATTTTTAAAGTAGGGGACAGTAGGAGGGTAGGTGCTGGGGCCAGCAGGCAGCAGGGAAATACCCTGGCCAGACATACCCTTCGAAAGGGGGAGAAGGGTGAGAGGGGCCTGTGCTAACAGGAAGCCGCCCTACCTATATCTGTGCTTCTGGCAGAACTGAGGTCTTCTAACTCTGAGGCCTCTCTTCCCTCCTTTAAGAAGCCAGATGAAGGAACAGCCAAGCAATCTCCCTGCATCCTGCTGACATGATTCTAGATACTGAACTTGAACAAGTTCCTCCAGTGGAAAGAGAGGTCCAGGGAACAAAAGACAAGTGAGAATTTTCTCCTACGGCCATGCAGACACAAGTCACGAGTCACGGTAACGATGCCTAAAGCACAGATGATGCAGATGCGACTCTACAGTGGCCTGGGGAGGGAGGCGCATTTACTATCTATCACATGCCTGATTCACACCACATGATGCCAGACTGCCTCCATTTTTCTGCCAAAGGAAATACAAGACCCCATTGTCCTTTGAGGACACACACACTTTGGGAAGCCCTGCAGGTCTGAGTCAAGGTGTGGGAAGCTCACACTTGGCCATACTGTCCTCATCTAGTACATCCACTGCTGCAAATAACGGAAAAATGAAGTCACCAATTAATGTGAGAGAAATGTTCACCCATACTAGTAAACAGGAACACAAATGACAAGGATATGTTTTTCCTTGTCTTGTGCTTACTGGGATGAGCAAGAGTGTGAATGTCTAGTACTGGTGGAGGCTGGGGCAGAGGGTGATTGTCACACATGCTGGGGAGCGTATTAACTAGTGCACTCATTCTGGGAGGCATTTTGGCAAAATAGATCCGAACTTTAAAAATGTACGTATTGTTTGATGCAGAAATATACCCAAGAAGTAACTGGACAAGTATGCAAGGATGCACCTGTACAGCACAAAATATCCATACAAATACTCAGATAGACATACGTTAAAGCCCTCTATTACCTCGATGTAACAGTGAAAAATGGGGACAGCTTTTATGTTTAAAAGCAGAAGGCTGGTGACATCATGGTGCATCTTCATACAGCACGCAATGCGATACTCTGGCCACTCAGATGGTGTGAAGACCTGATGTCTTGGTATGGAAAGACATTCATAGCATAGGGCTAAGTGAGAAAGGGTTATGGATAGTATATACAGACTGTTTCTGAGGAATAACTATTCACTCATCTATAAACACAAAAAAGTCTGGAAAGATATATATGAGTTTTAATAGCGTTCATCTCCGGGTTATAGGATTACAGGCAATTTTTGTTTGCTAATCTGTATTTTCTATTTTCCCTGATAACCAAGCACTGACTTGCTCATTGACTCTGGATGACAAGCGGCCCTGACTCCCCGGTGTGTGGGGGCCCCACAAGGGGTGAAGAGGACATCACTCCATTCCAGTTTCTGCACAGGGCTCTGCCCACTGCTAGCCATGGTCCCTAAGCAGTGAACTGGAACTCACTCCTGCGTGACACCATACACAAAACCACTAGGCCTTACAGAGATCTGGTCAAGTCCCTAGCTTTTCTTCTCCAGAAGGGGAAACTGAGACCCCAAGGAGGTTACATAGTGGGTCCGAAGCAGGCTCACACAGCAGCATGTAGAAGCAGATGCCTTTATAAAGGCTACTGAACTGTGAGAGAAGACTGTGTGGGGGAAGGAGAGCCGAGCCCAGCTGCGGTGGGAGTGCGGCCCCGAAACTGGCTCTAATCAGGTGGGGTTGCACTCCCACTAAAGACGGCACCCAGAGCAAGTCAACGTAAGCGCTTTCTGGAGTTGATGTCAGTGACACAGGGGTCATGATGATGTGGACGCACTGACACAGAAGCTAGAGACTGGCTATCCTGTGAGTGGCTGTGACACGCCATGAGCCTCGCTTGCTGCCCAGCCCACGTTCCTGCGATCCCCCCAGTGAGAAGACTTGGATGCAGCTGGCTTTCCTCTCTGACCTCCTGAGGCCGAGTTGAGGAAAAAACCCTGGATTTCTAGCCAGAAGCCCTAAACTTCTGTCTCAGTCCCACTGGTAGGTTCTGGCAGACAAGCTACCTTTTTAAATCTCCCATGCCACCCCCACCCTGTCTGCATAAATGTGTGTAACAGTAGCTGGCCTATCTCCTTGTAATAGAAGCCAAATCATAAGCACTTTAGAGTGTAAGGAAGCACTTTCTTAGCCAGCTAAGGTTTTTCTGTTGCCCCAACCCCTGAGGCTATTTGATTAGTGGGGACCTTTCCTTGAGAAGGACAGAGAAGGGGCATGTGGGAGAGGTAGCTTGGTAAAAAACAAAGTGTTCAGGCTTTTTAAGAGAAGGTACAGTATTACTCGATATTATTATTATTATTATTATTATTATTATTATTATTATTATTACTGGTGTCCTCCAATTAGGCCAGAGAAGCCTCACTCTGAGTTCCTACCTCAGCACAGACACCATCCTTAGCCATCACACCCTGTCGTGCAGCACCTGGAAACCCAAAAAAGCAGAACCACACAGTCTGTGAGCCAAGCTCTGAGAAGAGCAGGGGCTGGGAACCTGCACGGCAGCAGTGACTACAGTGAGAAAGGACTCACCCTTTCCACCTACGGGGGGCCACATGGAAGTGATGCTCCTCCCTCCACTAAGAAGGCAGCCAAGCGTTAGGAACATTTCCTCTTACCTCCCAAAACCACCTCCAGATGTCAGTTCCTGTAGAAAAAGCTCCAATAACCCAGTGACTGGCTGCCCCTAGCCTCTGGGATAATCCCTGAGCCCAGAGATTGTGGGTCTCAGTGAACCCCAAGCTAGCTTTGTATCCTTGTCCTCCACCCAGGGAACCGAAGCCACAGAGCTCCAGGGTGATTATTTTACTTGCTAAAGTGACTTTTGGCTCTCTGGGTTGGGCCTGAAGCTGACAAGTGAGTACTGAAAAGTTATTGCAGAAGAAAAACAGATTTTGGGAGTACAAGGAACAGTGTCACTAGAAGACCTTCCAAGGTCAAGTGCCTGACCATCACTTCCATGTAGGCATTAGGCAGCAAAAATAGGATGGTGCTGTGCCCGTCCTATTCTTTCTCCAGAATCCTGGCTGACAGTGAGCCTCACGAGGTGGAGAGGCAGGAAGGAACAAAGAAAGAGCACAGGCTTGTGGCTCTCTGTGGTCTTTAGCACATGGACGGTGCAAACTGCTGAGTGAGCACAGCTCTGGGTGTGCATTTCAGCTAATTCTCTGGCTGGGGAATCAGGGAAGTCACTTTCCTCCCTGAGCCTCAGCTTGCTAACCTAGACTTATCTGGGCCCTCCTCCCCCAGGACTGGGTCGAGAAGTCAGGGAAGAGGAGGGGGTGTGACGGCCATTTGCTACACAGTGCTTGGCATCTACAGTTTGGCCTGCCGGGCGACTTTTAGGTTTGTAGACAGGCGTCGTGTATATGCCAAGCTCTGAAGACCCCAGAGGGGCCCCATCAGTGTCTGCCCACAGGGGAGGAGGTAGAGGTGGGACATGCCCCGTAGGACTCAACCTGAGGAGACCCAAATATTAGGAAAGGCTGTGATGGGAAGGCAAAAGCCCCAGAAGCCTACCAGGGAGCAAGGCATCCACTTAGGGGAGGGGGGGCAGCAGGTGAGCACTTAGGAGGTGCCAGACACCCATGGGGTCCCATTCCCCCCTCAACTCTGTAGTGGGACTGATAACCCTATTTTAGCAGGAAGGACACTGAAGCTTAAGGAAGATAATCACATCTAACAAGAACAAAAGGCAAAGAACCAATAGTATTTGTGCTCTTATCACATACCAGGCACCGGATGCTAAGTGCTTTATAAACGTTTCTAAATGAATCTCCTTAACAACCCTGGGAAGTAGGGTTTATTATCCCAGGGCCCCAGGCGGCAGAACAAAGACTTACTCTAAGATTTACCTGCCCCCACCACAAGTGCTCTTTTGACTACAGCGAGTTGCCTCTCCCCAAGGGAGGGTAGGATGGGATTTCCCGATACAGAGGGGATTCAGGAGAGAACAGCACAATGACCTGGCAGCCTGAGGCCTTCTGCAGTGGCTGGTGGACAGAGCTAGGGGGTGGGGGGCTGCCGGTGCATGCCTGGGCTCTGACAGGCCAAACTACGTACAGCAGACGGGGCAGATCAGTGCAGACGTCGCAGCCACAAGGAGCCAACAAAAGAGATGAACCATTCCCTGAATGGATCCCTCAAACACACTGCTGAGGGAGAGAAATCAGGTACAAAGTACGCCCTGTATGAGCTACACACACAACGAAGTCCAAACACAGGCAAAACTGCTCTGTCATCTCAGAGGTGACATCCCCTGTCCTTGGGGGATGGGGGAGGGATATGGTTGTTCTGGGGACCTATGGGGCTGGGAGGGGGCTGACACATGTATAAAAGTTCATCCAGCTGCATACTTCCAGCTTCTGCACAGTACTGTCAGTAGGTCTCACTGCACATGAAGGAAAAGCTAAACTTGCTCAGAGGGCCTGGATCTCCTTCCACCAAAGGTCACTCTTGCAGAAGTAGATTAGGCCTCAGACAAAGAACTGGGACAGGCCACTGCTATACATGGTGTGAGCTGCAGGTGAGGCCACCCTCACACGGTGACCCCAGTCCTACCCTAACCAGGATGTTCGTCCAGCCCGAATGAGGCAGAGGAGCTCTGGGTCCTAGCTGATGCTGATGGTGCTGAGTGACTTCCTCATCATGGTCATGGGCTGCTCATTTGGAAATGAGGGCTGCATTAGCTAACTCCTCTGTGACTATGGTAAATTTAACAAAGCAACTAGTAGTTTTTATTTAATGAGCAGTTGCTTTGTGAGGGTCAGTTGTCTGATCAAATTAAAACTTTGTTTTTGGGGCACCCTGGTGGCTCAGCGGTTTAGTGCCACCTGCAGCCCAGGGCGTGATCCTGGAGACCCAGGATCGAGTCCCACGTCAGACTCCCTGTATGGAACCTACTTCTCCCTCTGCCTGTGTCTCTGCCTCTCTCTCTCTCTCTGTCTGTCTGTCTCTATGAATAAATAAATAAAATCTTAAAAAAAAACAACAAACTTTGTTTTTGACTCTTGATGAGTCCACCTGTACAGATCAAATAAAGCTTAGCTCTCATATCCTGGGGCAGGGTGAGGTGGTTTAGATCAGAAACCTTAAACCCAGCTCATTTCACCATGAAGTACAAGGCCCTTGGGTGGAAAACAGTTTAGTAAACATCTGCTGGGTGCCTTCAATGCTTCAGATATTGCTCCTGTCACTCGGAGGCTTTCTGAGGTGAGGAGAACACTCCATGAGTTCCTGTTCCGTGCATGACCCATGGGGAGCATACTCAAAATGTATTCTTTATTTTCTTGGAAAATTCTCTTAGGGTTTAAATTGGGCTGCCACCTAACAGGCCCAATAGATATGTAGAAGCCATCTCCCTCTAAGTACCACGTCCCCCACTTCCCACCCCGACTCTGGCAGCAGCCACAATGGGAGTGACACTACCGACAAGCGACAACGCTGGGTGACTGCTGTGTGTCTGGCAGCCTGCTACGTATTTTACACTCTACCAAAGAAAATTAAAAACAACTCTATATCACCCTCATCTGACAGATAAGAAAACTGAAGCCCACAAAATGAAGTAACTTGTCCAAAGGGTCCTCAGCTAGGATGTGTGGCAGAACCAGGACTCAAACATAAACCTTGCTCTTGATTATCAGGCTCTACCAAGGTTAAGACCTCCAGCAAAGCACAGGACCATATCCGTGGACATCAAGACACCTGCGCCCTGGACGGCTTCTGGATTCCCTCTGAAGCTAACACTGCAAATATTCAATCAAAGCCACATACATTTTTGCCCTGCTTAGAAACTTTTGCTAGTACCACCCTGCCCCACTCCCTCTTGCAGCTCCACTGTTTACCCCGAGTACCAAGCCCGCCCATAGTCTTCCAGGTCCTTGGGACCCTTCACTGTGAAATTTCACGTCCAGCTTCTTTCCTCTGTGTGCCCAAGGCCCCAGAAACATTGCAGTGCACTCCCCCGCACATGCTGGGCTTTTAGGCCTGGATGCCTTTGCCATCAAGCCTGCACTTCCTCTGCCTTGTGACCTCCTGGACCTTCCAAACTGCAGCCCAGATTTCCCTCTGTGTGTTCCCTAAGTACCACACCCACACCTGGCTGGAGCACTCACCACGACTCATTGTGTTAGCAGTGTACGAATCCATCTACTCAGAAGTGTCCTGAGCAGAAGGACTCCATCTATTCATTTCTTACCTATTTGCCTGGCCAGTTTCTTACACTCAGTAAATATTCAGTAAAAGGTCATTAGCCGCATGAATGAATACTTTAATTCAACAATGATTTGTTGCTTGTTCCCTCCCATCTCTGCTAAATATATGTTCTAGAATACAGAAGATGATGCACATAAAACATATTTGGATATATAGCTTCGGGAACACATCAGTGCAAAGCTCGATCTCACAAATGGCAAGAAGATGTGAACACCATTCTCTCTTCCTTCAAAGTGTTACTAGGTCCTTTCAGGCTGGAGTCAGGCAGCAGGCCTCTCTGAGAACCCAAGTCATGTCAGCCTGATGCAGTTACTGGGCTAGGATAGCAGGGAGCCAGTGCCCAGGAGGGAGGGCGCCGTGAAGGTCAGGGTCCCAGCACGGGGCCGGGACAGAGCCCCACTTACCTCCTTCTTGGGAATTCATGATGTTCAGGGCAAACAGCATGGCATTGGAGAAGGTGGTTGCCTCTTCCTTACTTGCAAAGTTCAAGCCGTACACTTGGCGGGCATCTCGCCACTGGTGGAAGGTCGGCGTCGCCTGATTGTACTTCAGCCCTTTCACGATTGAATAATTGATCACAACCTGGAGGGGAAAAGAGACAGAAATACGTGTAAATAAATACAAGGTAAGTGAGCTGGAGAGCGCAGCTCTGGGGCATGGATCCTGTGTCCCCTGGGGCCACCAGAGGACAGAGAGGTGGGGGTGGGGTCAGAAGGAGGGGAGAACGTGGCCAGGCAGCTATTCAGTATGACTGACAGAAGGGTGAGGCTTTGAAAACCAGCTATTTCTTTCTTTCTTTTTTTTTATTTCTTTCTTTCTAACAAATTTATTTGAGAGACAGAGAGAGAGAAAGAGAGACAGAGCAGGGCATAGGAGCATAGGGAGAGGGAGAAGCAGACTCCCTGCTGAGCAGGAAGCCCCATGCAGGGCTTGATCCCAGGACCCTGAGATCATGACCTGAGCCGAAGGCAGACGCTTAGCTGACTGAGGCATCCAGGCACCCTGAAAACCAGCTATTTCACCTAACTAACAATGCTGTGTCGTCATACCCTCTAGACGAGAGGCCTGAGCTGGGAGTCAGGTTCCCAGAGTCCAGAGGCTGGTCCCTCCTCCCGGCCACGTCACCCAAGGTAACCACCTTGGTTACCATTATATCAAGAATGGTTAAGGGGTCTTGAAGCAAGATGAAAGAAGACTCCAGTCAGTCTATCATGACCACTACAAATGGTATATTTGGTAAATATTTAATGCAGACTTGAGAAGACTGTATATTCTTGTTGTTGGCTGTAGTTTCCATAAACGTAAATTAGGTCAAGTTGGCTAATAATGTCATACAAATTTTCTATCTCTTTCTGATTGTTCAGTCAGTTTCTCAGAGGTTTTGAACCTTGGACAATTAGAACCCCTAATTCTATTTCTGGATTTGTCTATTTTTCCCTTTAGATCTACCCAATTTTGCTTTATATGTTTTGAAGATATATTATCAGATGTGTACAAATTTAGGATTGTTAGGTCCTCCTTTTCAATTGACCCTTTCATCATTAAAAAGGTACTTATCTGGGCAGCCTGGGTGGCTTAGCGGTTTAGCGCCATCTTCAGGCGTGATCCTGTGCTACGTATGTTGCTACGTATGTACACATATGTATGCAAGTACTAACGTATGCACATATATATGTACTATATATGTATGTATGCCCCATCCATTTGGGGAAAAGAGTGTCAACCACACTCTAGGAGCCTGTCTCTTGAACATGCAATTCCAGGTAGAAAGCTGTGCTATTTGACTGTCAGATTCTGAGAGTCTCTCAGAGTCAACACAGCCTTTGAATTTATGGCCCAGGAGGCCACTGAGGACTGCTGCCAGTCCCTCCCCACATGGGGAAAAGGTCTCCTCCCACATGAGCCTTGAAGTGTGGTTTCTGCTGAGGAGGCAGTGAGGCGCTGAGGCTCTAAGAACAAGGTGCACATTGGTTTCAGGGAGTCTGGTTCTCCAGTACCCTGTCATTTCCAGCACACTGTGCTATCTTCCTAGTATGCCCTGGAGGACAACCACAAGGTGTGAAGGAAGGGTGGTGTGGGAAACTTGTATGATAGAAGCAATCGCTCAGGGAAAACCCACTATGATTTAGGAGCTGCACCAGGTAATGGACCTCATGTCAAAGGCAAGTAGCAGGGAGGTACTACCGTACTGGCCCCTACCCATGTGTGTTAGGGAAATGTGTCAGATGCTTTTGGTTGTCACCAAAATCGGGGCTATATATCCTGCAATATATAGCACAGCGTAGCTCTAAAAGGCAGAGCCAGAACCAATGAATTGGAAGAATAGGGAAGTGGCTTCTAGAAGGTTTCTTTCTTTTCTTTTCTTTCTTTCTTTCCTTTCTTTCTCCCTCCCCTCCCCTCCCCTCCCCTCCCCTCCCCTCCCTCCCTCCCTCCCTCCCTCTTTCTTTCTTTCTTTCTTTCTTTCTTTCTTTCTTTCTTTCTTTCTTTCTTCAGATTTTATTTATTTATTCATGAGAGACAGAGAGAGAGAGAGAGAGAGAGAGAGAGAGAGAGAGAGAGAGAAAGAGGCAGAGACACAGGCAGAGGAGCCTGACGTGGGACTCAATCCCAGGTCTTCAGGATCACACCCCAGGCTGAAGGTGGCACTGAACCACTGGGCCACTGGGGCTGCCCTTCTAGGTTTCTTGAGGGGCGCCTGGGCAGCTCAGTGGTTGAGCATCTGCCTTAGGCTCAGAGCGTGATCCTGGAGTCCCGGGATCGAGTTCCACTTTGGGCTCCCACAGGGAGCCTGCCTTCTCCCTCTGCCTATGTCTCTCTCTGCCTCTGCCTCTCTCTCTGTATCTCTCATGAATAAATAGATAAAATCTTAAAAAAAAAAAGTTTTCTAGAAAAACCTTCCTACTGGTAAGGCTCACTGACAAGGGAAGGCAATGAAGGTACCGGGAGTTCCAGGTTAGACCTTTTATCAGGGGTCCTGAAGTGGGGCTGTCCCTTTTAGCCACAAGACTTTGAAACTTAACAGAGCTGTTCTGGCCATAGCAGAAACCCATTCAACAGGCCACATACTAAAAATAGAGTCCTAAGTTTCTGTTCTTTGTTTTCTAATTGCCAACATGCTGATTTTTACAGAGATAGCAACTAACCTGCTGCTCAGTTTAGCAAGGCCTTGACCAACAAAGGAGGCAAAGAGAGGTTATTTGGGTAGAGTTTTTCATAAATGCTGAAACCAC
This sequence comes from Vulpes vulpes, assembly GCF_048418805.1. Taxonomy (NCBI): domain Eukaryota; kingdom Metazoa; phylum Chordata; class Mammalia; order Carnivora; family Canidae; genus Vulpes; species Vulpes vulpes. The sequence continues at coordinate 126,454,125 of NC_132785.1, read as the reverse complement.
AGAACTGTTAATTTCACTGCTAAAAATGCCCTTGTTGATCTTAATGAAGAGAGCTGGAGGCAGAACACTGAAGAAGTAACCAAAGTCGCCGACCGCGGGTAAGCTACACAACCCCTTCCTCCACATGTCTACTTCATCCATGTCATGTCAGATTACTCTTAGTTATGTGCACGACTACTTCAGAGGTGGACTTCAGTTTGTGTACCAGGTATACTCATAAATGATCTTGTCTGATTTGCCCAGGAGGTACCCTTAGGGATAGAAATGATCCCAGATTCTTCGAATCATGTTTTGTCTCTTAAGATTTATTTATTTATTATGTATGTATGTATGTATGTATGTATTTGAGAGAGAGAGAGAGAGAGAGAGAGAGAGAGAGAAGCACGAGCTTGAGTGGGAGGGGCAGAGGGAGACAGAATGTCAAGCAGGCTCCATGCCCTGCATGGGGCTCAATCCCATGACCCTGAGGTCACGACCTGAGCTGAAACCAAGAGTTGGATACTCAACCAACTACACCACCCAGGTGTCCCCAAATCACCTTGATATTCTTTCCAAGGTAAGACGGGTGATGTTGGGGGGGGGGAGGGGCTGATGAACCAAACATCTTCATGGCATGTTACCTATGGCCGTGCAGGTGGGAAGAGGCAGAGATTTTAAAACAGCCCTGCAATACGCTTCTTCAGCTGTTTCCCGTCTATTATGTTATTCTAAAGTAACAACATGGTGAGGCACACAGAGTGTGGATTACTGTCTCTGTAAGACAGATGTGAAAAGTGAGGCTCAGAAAAGAGTTTGCTCAATGCCTCAGACGTTGGAGCAGAGTGAACCCAGATCTTCCAACTCCAAATCCTAACCTTATTTTTTCCTGACCTCTTTTTGCTGTATGTGGGGACGGGGAGGGGGGCGTATGCCCATGAGTGTAGCTTGCCACCCCAGAGCCTACCTGCTGATCCTGAAGCTTGACCCCGACGACTCTGAAGGTGTTGCTGGCAGTGTTGTGGTAGATGTTTATCCGGCTGAATCCCTGCTGGCCAGGTTTGATGGGCACCCATTTCTTACTGGTGTCATCGTAGACCATCACGGAAGCCCGGGCTTGGCAGATACTCTGTTCACTGCGGACCAAGACAAAAGTGAAGTGTCAGCCTCAGCTGTAAGGGGTGGAAGCTGGCTTCCCTTTTCTGAAACAGAGGCCAACTGCTCCTTGACACACAGAACGTCCAACTGTCCCCAGAAGGGCTGTTCTATGAGGAGACGGGTTTTCATTCGCCAAAGTCCACAGGGAGCAGAGAGCAAGGTCTGTGCCAACATCTTCCACCGCTCAGAAGATGCACAGCTTTCCTTTCAGGGAATAAGTACTTGAATGACAACGGGATTCTGATTACAATTTGCTAACTGTCTACAACAGCCTAGGCACTATGTTAGGTACGACCTGCATTAAAGCATCTAAGTGTCACAACTCAGGACACAGCCGTCCACTGCCTCCATTTCGTACATGAGAAAAGAGAAGAGAGTGGCTCAGAGACTTACAAAGATTTACACAAATTCACGCAGGTATTCAGGGATTAAATTTGGGACTTCAAGCCAGTTCTGTTGGACTCTAAGCATGTGACATAGTATTCTTCACAACACCCAACAAAATGTTCTATTTATCATATTACAACAGGATAGTATCATACAAGTTATATAGACAACAAAATGATTAGATGACTTTCTACAGAACAGCGATACAAAAAAACTAAATAGATGGCTGCACCCAACTTTGCTGAAGACATTTCCCAAACAACTTCATCTGTTCAGAACATGACAGAAAACCAGGGAAGAATCACTAGAGCTTCTCAGAGTCCACTGGCCTTTTTATTTGCATATGAGCCAAATAATATTGAACATGTAGTTTCTTAGTATCTAGCATATTAGAATTCCCAAATTGAAAAGGCCTGCTTACTATAGGTGGGCATGCCCACAACAGTGAGAAGGGGTTGTTACCAGAAGAGAGGCCATATAAATACAATTTAAGAATCAGGAACAATATTTAAAGCTCAACAACTTGAGGTCAATTAATATAGAAGCAAAAGTGTATATCCTAACGGGTAACCCTAATGATGAGACTAAGTAGTCAACAAAAAGTCACATTATGTCCACTTTACCATATTTAAGAAAGCAGGAAAAGCAAAATTTTGAAAAAGATCCCTCTCCCCACCCTCCAGTAGTTGGGTGACAAAACAGTTTTTTATGAGATTAGCCCTCAGTGACTTGGAAACCTCAACTTGACCTACACAGTCAGTTCCTAAGTGTTCCAAAGGCCTGAGCTCCCCCATGACTCAGACAGTGGGTGATCCAGTGGATAGACTGTTTGTTACAGTCTTAACGATGATTTTGTGTTCAGCACATATACAAGCCTTTCCACACATACTCCTCCACTTCACTGCACGTGAACCTCTACACACATTATATGACTGTCCAGGCAGTGACTTAATGTGCCAGGTGCTGGGTCTCAAATTCTTGGCTGCCACCCCAGCTGTGTGCTCTGGGGGTTCAGGAGCCTCCGGTGTGTTTAACATCAGCCGACCATGCCATGTGCTGAGAGCTCTGTGGTGGGCAGATGTATCGGGAGTGAATTGTAAGGGTTTTGTCGTGTAATTGTGCTACTTCTTTTTTTCCCCCATAATTTATTGCTCATTCAACAAACATTTAAGGGGAAATCAGTGATGTTCAAAACAGGCATGGGTCCTCCCAGGAGATAGCTATATTAAGGGAGAAAAAAGAAAAAAACAAAAATTTTGCCATGCTTTGACTTCTCTGAGTTTGGGAGCCTGAAACCACGTATCTTTTAAAAGACTACACCTTGGAGGAGGAGTTCTCCCCTAGCTAAATCTTTGGGGCCCTGACTTCATGAAGTTGAGAAGTGAGAAGAAACTATACACAGAAGCAGACTGACCTTGGTTCAAGTCATCCCAATGTGGACTGAGCACAGACCAAGTTATGGGCTAAACTGTGTCACTGACCGCTGCTGACACACTCAGTTGCTAACCGTGAGTGGGCAAGTAGGCGTGTGTTCCTGTGTTCTCAGGAGCTGGGAGGGAACCTGAGATGTGGCACGGCATTACTTAGCAAAACGTAGACTTTTGAAGTCTGGGGGGTCTGAGCTGAAATCCCAGCTCTACTACTTGCTGGCATGTGATCACAGGAGCCGCTGAGAGGATTCTGGGGAAGCAAATCAGAAAGGTACTGTGTGATGGGCAACGCTTTCTAGAATCCCTGTGTAGCAGCCATGGAAGTGTGCGCTTCAGATCTCCTTCAAGGGAACCTATTGTGGGAGCAGAGCTGACCAATGTCCTAGCTGCCACCTCCCTGGATGCCCCATCGAGGTATGCACAGAGGCTACACTTCTCTGGGCCGCTCTCTAATGTAGCAGGGCTGGTGGTGCGGGCGTATTCCTGCCCGACACGGGGCTCTTCCACAGGGGAAACCTTCACTAGGGGCCTGGCACCAGCCCGAGGTGCCTCCTACTTGGCCTTTGCGCCCTGCCTTCTTTCACAGATGGCAGACCTGCATCATGGCCTGAGGCTTCCGTGCCTGCTTCCTCTGGCCTTCACTGACTGTTCCTCCAAAGCTCCTGCACGCTAATCACCTGAAGGCTCCTGCTGTCTGCTTCTCAGAACACCCGAAGTGACACACCCTGCCATAGTGCAGGCGGGGCATGCCTGTCTTGTTCTCTGTGGGCCCAGGGCCTGGCACGTAACAGGTGCTTAATCAAAGCTCACTGCAGAATCTCAGAGCCCAGGGATGCCCGAAGCCACCCTCAGGTCCACGGCAGCATGCCTTCTAAAGCAGCCCTACGTGCAGCATCCCAGAACAGAAACGGTTTCCCCAAGCTGCCCATTCTGCTGGGAAGTGGTTTCAGCTGTGAGGCCGTCCCCCCCTGTTCTAAGCGACATTGCACTCACTGTGCTCCAGAGTTACAGAGGTGTTTTGGCTAGCCCGTGACAGTCCACTGGACACCTGAAGGGACACCATGGTCCTCTCGCATGTTATCTGCAGGACAGAGCTGCAAGCCCCTTGCCATCACAGTCACTCTCCTCCAGTGAGTCCCACTTTTGTCACACGTTCCCTTTGTATCTGGGTCCTAGGAGTGGATAGGACATTTTCATCTTGGTCCGACAAGCACAGATGCCAGTAAGTCAAAGATATTTAGTGATGCAGAGACAAGATGACAGTTCCTGCCCTCAAAGAGCTCGCACCTACCTCAAAAATGAGACCACTCATCACACACTTCGGTAAACCTAGAGGGGCTAGGGGAGCCAGGAGACTTTCTGAGGAACTGCTGCGTGTGCTTCAGACAAAGAGCTTCAACCCCAGGTGAGGTGAGGAAGGGGATGTGGGATTCTCGGTGGGGGAGGCAAACAGCCAGTGGAGGTAGGGAGGCAAGAAATGTGTGTTCTGCAAGGAACCACAGCTCCTGGGGAGCTGGCGTGTACCTGGGGTCACCATACACCTTTTAGGGTACCCACTACTGTGCTCGCCCCTAGTTGGTGCTGAAACACCAAGCGATATTTCTCTTATTGTAATTATAGCTCTGGTTCCTTGTTGTTAACACTTCATGTTCAAATTGAACTTGGAGTTAACCAAGAAACCCACTTTTTCCCCCATATGAATAGCACTCGCTATCTCTGCTAATTTTATCACCACTACAAAACCTAAATGGAAGAAAATACCCATTTCTTCTACTTAAGATTCATCTTGTTTATATTCCTTTGGGATCTTTTGTTTTAATAAAATCTCGATTGCTGTCCAGCCTGGACATTGTCTCTGAGCTCCATATAGCCAACTGTCTTCTCTGCATCTTCCCTGGATATGAAAACTCTGTAGTATCCACAGGCATCATAAACTTCATCTGTCTAAATCAGTTATAATTTGAGGGCAGTCAGATAAATGTTTTCTTTCTAAAAATCTTATTGGACAAATGAACTATTTATGAAAATGTACATATAAAATTTGCTTCACTAAATGAAAACAGACAATTCCTCCCCACCCAGCAGGCCACATATAATCTGACTTGTGCCTGCCATGGCCTCAGAGCTTCCCCACCCCGGCTCTGAGGAGCCCCAAAATGCATGAAGCTGGAGGGAAAGCTAAGGTCAATTTTGAGCAGGGCTTCATTTCTGACGGGCTGTCTTTAAGTGATCCAAACAACCAGCTGATTAGTGGGGGAAAATCCGTCACAATACACTGCTTGGTTTGTGCCACATGGTTCTGCATCACCAGGTTGGTGGACTTTCCCCCCTGGGGATCTACTGCTCTGAGCAGTAGGACCAACCAGTGTCTCTCCCAGAGGAAGGCTCTCTTGGAACAAGTGGTCCAATCCCACTGTCATCTGGCTTTCGAACAGGTGCACACAGGAATTTGTAAAAAAATTGAAGCCTGTCATTTCCCTGCTAGTGGCATATGAGACATTCATGAAGCTTTAAAGAACCCTTTCATCAGGAGCTCAGAGGAGAAAGACTATGTGACTCTGGGCCTCAGTTTCCCCATATGTTCAGGCTAATCTGACTTCAGGGGGTCCCTCGGACAGCAGTGAGTACTTTCTGAGCCTAGCTCCCAGCAAGGCACTGTTCATGGCTTGTTACCAGTTTGGCACTTTACTCTTTTAGACCACACATTGGAGACTATATTGAATATCTGCTGAGATCCCTCACTTTCAAAGAGCAAACCACACCACAAACTTTCTGTATATGACCAGGGATCCTCTTGGACTTGACATAAAATCCCCACTCATGTGTCTGGAGAGAAAACTTAACTGGCAGGGCACCCTGTGGCATGGCCTGCAGTGCCGGCAGCTATAAGTGCATTTCATGCTCTCAACCCATCGGTGCTTCTGTTCTGGAAAAGCACAGGACCCCGCCCCACCAGCCACAGGACCTGACCCACATGACTGGGAAGGAGGTTTCCAAACTTCTCCCAGGATCACATGGACACAATATCCCAGCCACGCGCTCTCCAACGCAGTCAACTGGGAAGCCCTTTTCACCCCCCCAGGTTCAGGGCCCTTTCAACAAAAACTTAAAGGACGGTGTGTAAATTCACCTAAGGACAAGGGATGTAAAGCCAAAAAGGGCACAGAGAGGAACAGGGCTGATTGCAGGGGCTTGCTGGAGAACAAAGTCTGGGGTTGGGCTGGAGAAGGGACAGCCTGAGACCCTCCAGCCAGAGCAGCACTCGTCAGTTTGTCCCGGGTCAGTATCCCCTGCCTCACTAGACTGTGAGCTCCTTAAAGGCAGGACCCTGCTATTTGCCCCTTTGTAGCCCCAGTCCCTTGCATGCTGTGGATGCTAATAACTGGTGAATACATGACTCTCAGTAAGTACGTTTATGATGGTGAGCCCGTGGGAACATTCCATTTACAATCCTACTCCATTTATTCTCAGAGATCGAGTAGCTGCCAAGTAAAAGCATCTGTTACAGATTACCACTGTTCTCTGTGTCATGACATCTGGGATGGGAGAGCCGGGAAGTGGAGACTCTGAGGTGGGCTCACCACACACGGTGCCTGGGAGGCGGCCACCTCTGCAGGAACCCCTCAGCCTCGCCTGCCTTCCCACCCAGGCTTGGGGAGGCAGAAGGTTGTTCTGGGCAAATGTGGGCTGCCGTCCCCGGCGCCTCTGACTGAGGAGCCACATTCCCTGTCCTCAGATCTCTTCTGCAAAGACGAGGACTATACCTCCGTGTCCCCCAGCTCTGGCAAAGCCTCCTGCTCAGCCCAGCGCCCTGACGTGGTCGCCCCCTGCAGACAGAACAACTCATCACGCTGTCCAACTCCAGCAGGACTGGGAACCGGGTCTCCTTGGGACTGAGGGGTTTCCTGGGAGGCAGGCAGGTCATTTGTTACAAAAACCTCAACAGTCCCAGGCAGACCAGGGTGAGCAGTCACCCTACAGGTAGCTCCTTCTTTATCTTTTACTCAATAGCCATGACAGGCTTAAGCACCTGATACACATCCATGAACATGAGTTTGGCTGATGTGAGTTGGTACGAGCAGGTGCCCACTGCCTACCCCCCACTCCCCCACCCCACTGCTCCCGCTGGCTGTCCCTTTTCTTCCATCAGGTCCCAGCCTGCCTACTTCCCCCATTTCCTCGCCACATGCTCATGCTCCAAGCCCCTTTGGAACCTGGTTCTGTCCCTGATGTACACTTACACAGCTCCACACAAGGTCACCAGTGGGCGCTTCCCAGGGCAGGCGGCTGCTCTGCAGTTCTCAAACCTCTCCTCTCTCTTATTGAACAAATGCAGCAACAACGTCCATACTTTTGAAAATCCCTCCTGCCTCTGCCTCTTTCTACTCCCTGGCTCCTGTTTTTCTCTGGCAGCATCTTGAAGGCTTTTTTATTTGAGGTTTTCTACTCGCCACTTATGGGAGGAGTGTTTAAAATGGGGTTCACGGAAAGGCCTAATGAGTCTAAGAATTCCCTGAAATTCTTTGCAAAAGTGAGTGTGCAAGCTTTTTCTGAAGTGGGCTTTTACTATGTTCTCAAGGGGGTCTTTGCTCCAAAACAGATGTTAAAACCACTTTAAATGCTGGTGCTCCCCAATATGAGCCTTTTACAATTTCTTTTCTTCTCACTTTGTGTCTGTGACTCTCAAAATTGCGTGGAGCATAAGGGTAATACAAATTCTCAGAGCCCTCTTCAGGGGATCCTCCATACGCATAAGCACTTGGAGCAATACCTGGAGTCCTAAAGCACAGAAAACTAGGATATGATCCCTGCTCTTGGCCCTTCACGCCTCTCCTCCTTGCCCACCTGTTCATGACCTCTGTCCCCTATTCTGTCTGGCCCTTCTGCTCTAGCTCGTGCTATTCCCTTGGCCTGGGATGCTTTCTTCAGCCTAGCTTACCAGTAATTCCTACTCATCCTGAAGACTTAAGATACATGTTACTTCTGTTGGAAAGCTCTCCTTGAAGCCCCTGGCTGAGTTAGATGGTCCATCTCTGAACCCACTTAGCATGTCCTGTACCTTGGCACCTAACAGCTCTCACAGCAAGGAAGTCCAACCACCTCCTACCTTGGGTCCCTCTACTGGGCATGAGTGCCACCAGTGCAAGGACTATTTCCTTAAGACAGGCTTCCCTGTGGGGTTTAGGCCACAGTTCCTGTCCCATTTGTTTATCTCTGGAGTTCTGAGACAATAGAGCGCAAATTCTTTGTGCTCTCTGGGCACTGTGCTTGGCACAAACCTGCAAGGAAGGGCAGTCTGTCTGCACAGCCCAACCAGCAGCCTGCTGGTAAAGTTGGTCTCACAGCAAAAGCATCCTCCCGACACTGGGCCGGTTACAGTGACTGGCCAGTATTATTCAAGAGATTGAAGACGAGAGGTCTTTCCTTGGCCCAAGGTGCCTTCCCCATCCTATGCCCATAGGTCTGAGTCTCACCTTTTCTTTTCTTTTTTTTCTTTTTTTAAGATCTTATTTATTTATTCATGAGACACACACAGAGAGAGAGGCAGAGATACAGGCAGAGGGAGAAGCAGGCTCCGTGCAGGGAGCCTGATGCGGGACTCGATCCAGGGTCTCCAGGATCACACCCTGGGCCAAAGGCAGGCGCTAAACCCCTGAGCCACCCAGTGATCCCCAACGTCTCACTTTAAAGCTCAGGACAAACGTCACTGCCTTTGGCAAACACCTGGTTCATTCCCACTCATGTAGTAAGTGGGAATGAAGGGAAGGGAAAGGCACTAAGGGAAGGGCACTAAGGGAAGGGCACACAGCGAGCCTCTGGGGAAGAGCAGGACACGTCCTTGACCTTAAGGAGATTACAATCTTGCAGGAAACACAAGGTGTTACAAGATGGGCACCTGCTACTAGTGCCATCACAGGGAAAGCAGGGGTTCTCTGGGAGAAATGCTCTTCTGTCAGAGCCAATAAAATGTAGAGTTTTTTTTTTTTAATGTAGGGTTTTTTCTATATGAAGATGCCTAGCATCCAGTAGTCTGTGTGCTCAGCAAGTGTGTCTGCCCCTTCCCCCCTCGTTGGCCCCATGTCCTCTGACCCCTTTCAAGCTGCCAGAGGTCAGGCCCCACTGTGAGCCACTAGCTCCCCCACACCCTCCCCGATGTAGTATGGGGCCACCACCCTTGCAAGTCTGGGCTCAGTGGCTGCCGAGCAAACTAATAAGTGACGAGGGAAAAGGAGAGGCTAGAGAGAAGTGGCCATAAATAAATGTTCCAAAAGCCAAGCAGAAACGGAGCCAGACCCTGAGGCGGCTGGTAAAGTCCCGACTTGTTTATTTTCAGCATGCATGCAACGAAAGTGATCTTGAAATGTAGGCTGAGAACCATCGGGAAGGAAGCCCCTCAGCTGGCAGGATGCAGCCGCTGTGCAGGAGGTTGGGGCCACAGGAACGTGTCTGGGCGTGTGAGCGTGAGAATGTGCGAGGCTACCCCCCAGCACCACGGTGAGGGGCAGTGGGGAGGGGGCCTGTCCTCTCCTCCACCACTCTTTCTGTCTGAAGCATGAAGCATACCTCCCACCCCACGGGCAGGCCCCTCGCAATCGAGGCCTGTGTGATGTCATGGGATGCTCAAAACAACACTCCTGGGCAAGTGATTACATTTGTCCCTATTAAGTGATTCGTCCCCAACAACAGATGCCACTAACTGAAGACCACTTTTCTTCCTTTCTCTGGAGGCCTCTGCTCTGGCTCCCTGTGCCTCACCCTGAGTGCTCCCATCGCCCGTCAGCACTCCTCCACGCCTCGCCCCTAGCCTACCTCACTGTCTCCTCCCGGCCCAGGCCAGCACAGCACAGGCCTCCACCCACTCCACTCACGTCCCTCCCTCCAGGGCTGCTGGTGGCCTTCCAGTAGCCAGTCTTGGAGTCTCACACTCGCCCTCAGTCTTATCCTCTTAGCCTCCTTTCTGCATCTTTCTGCTGGCTCTTCTGATGGTGCTAGCTGGGCTCATCTCTAGACTGCCTCTTCTCTGACCAGGCCTTCCTAGTGAACAGGGGCAGAAAGAAAGTCATGAGAAGTCTGAGTGGCTGGTGCTGGCCAGGGACCAGAGGTGTATCAAAAACACAGGCCAGGGGCGTCCGACCAACACTGCCCCTCATGGAGACAGTGCAGGAATTGAAGGGGGACAGCATCAAAGTCCAAGCTGTGCCAGGCCTGGCCTGTTACCTGTTAGCCATACGACCTCAGGGAAGTACATGATTTTTCTGTAAAATGAGGGAAATGATCTTTCTTGAATAGGTTTTAAATTTCTTAGAGCTTGGATAAGTCTGAGGAGATAAACAGGAGCGTAGTTTACTAATAACATGATTAGCTCCCGAGCTACCATCTTGAGTAAGGAAATGTTGGCTCTGGTAATGGCAGATGTACATGAGTGGAGACTTATGGAATCAGTATGAAGTGCCTCTGTACCCACACACAGAGCCATCATGACCTTATTCTTTCAATCTCTACAGAGAAAACCCAGGTCTCCAGCAGGTTCTTCAGGGTGGCCTGGAGGGGCAGGTGCAGAGAGAGCCCAGTAGCCAGGCCTGGATGCAGGGGTAGCTCAAATGCCAGGCCCTGCTCTGCCCTGGGACTCTCCTGTCTCCAGCCTGTCCTCTGTGTCACCTCCTGGGAGAGTGATCCCTTCCCACTGAGAAGAGGCTGCTTCACTTTTTCCTATACCATTCAACATTGTACTGAAGGTCTGTTGATTTTCTCTCTCCCCCATGAGGAGAGAAACGTTTCTTTTTCTGGTTTGTTTTAAAAATATTATTCATCTCTGTAGCTCCAGTGCCTGTGATTAGTGATTGCTCAGTGAATACCTTTGGATAAATGTCTGCTTTTGGGTTTGCCGACTTCTGCTGGATATTGCATTTTAGACCTTCAAGGGCTCTTTAGTGGAGGTACAAAGGCCACAACTCACACATGAAATCTGGCCAACCTCTTTTTCTGAATGCTGTCTCTTCGCACTCATTTAAAAACAAACCCCATTTACTGTAGTACTGACTACATGCCAAATATACTCCCATGCCTACTACTTAAAGAAACTCAACCACTTGTTAAACACAAGATGTGGTCTCTGTCCTCAAGTGGAGGGCACACGTGCACACACCACAAAGTCTACAAGGTTCAGGTGTGTGCCAAGAACCATGGGTACAAGAGACAGTGGACATTTCAGGCACACAAACAACATCAGCAAAAGCATGGAGGGGAGAGCTCGGCTTCCCTGGCCATCGCTCTGGGCATCCTGCCAATATTCAACACACATTTAAGACCCATTTAACCTACACCACGGGTGTCACGATGACCCAATTCAGTGACTGAGGAACAGAGGAGCTTGGAATCACAGCTTTGTCAGAGCTCAGAAATACTCACAAGTACTTTATTTACGTGGAGGAAACAGGTCTCAAGAATGGGAGTATCCCAGCGTCCTGTGGTGTTATGCAGATGGGCTGTGTCTAGACCACAGATCTTCCTTTCTACCATACAACAGGACTTCGTTGCTTTACTTAGTAAAGCATTTTTATTACCACGTGACTTATCTCTTATGTTTTTGTTCCTGAACTATTTGAAAGTTACAGATATCATGATACTTTAATCCTAAGGTTTTTAGCACATTTTTTAAAAATAAAGACATTCTAATGGTATAATTAAAATACCATTATTACATCTAAGAAAATACTTTACTAATAGCTAATACAGAACCTGTATTAAAGTTATCTAATCTCCCAAATGTTTTGATTTTTATAGGTCCAGGATCCACTTATTTGGTTAGGCAGTTTGCTTACTTTTAGGCTAGAATGTTAGGCCATTTTTTGTTTTTCGTTGATGTTGACTTTTGTGTGTGAAGCCTTCTGGCTAATTGTCTTGTAGGCTGTCCATGTTCTGGACTGTTTCCTCATGACTAGGTTCAGAGCAAACAAGTGAGAACCAGACATAGGTGATGGTGGATACTTACTGGATCCCAGCACATTAGGAGGCACATGAGGGTAGCTGCCTCCTCTTCCAGAGGCAAAGTAGATTAAGGAAACTACCACCAGATCTCTCTGGTGGAAAGGTACATTCTCCCCTTGGTATTCCCCCCCTTAGCGGCAACAGGCTTGAAACATGTTTAATGTTATGTTTTCAACTTAAAACATGTATCCTGAACTATTTCATACCTGTGAGAAGTGGTTCCCACAATCCTACTGCTCAGTCTGGGAATAGGTATCACCTCAGGTGAAACTGTTGCACCTTCTCCCCAGATCTCAGGACCCCTCCCTTCCCATAGGAGCCGGTCTCTTGAACTGGATGCTTACGGATTCTGTGGGTGTTTCTTGTAGTACATGCACATAAACTATTTTACAGAAGTGGTTCTTGAGACCTTTTTGTTTCAGGACCCTTTCATGCCCATAAAAACTACTGAGATGCCAAAAAGCTTGTTTACGTAGGTTCAGTCTATCCGTAGTTACCATAGTTGAAATCAAAACTGAGAATTTTTTAAAACACAGGAATGCACAAGCACACATTTCATTACCTGTCACATTGACGATGTCAACACATGTCATGAAGCCTCTGGAAAATCCCACCGAGCGCGCTTATGAGATGAGTGAAAAAGGCAAACAATGTCTCAGTGTTATTACAAATATAGTTTTGACTCACAGATCCCTAAAAGGGCAGTTCTGACCACATTTGAGAATGGCTGAACTACAGCAAAGAAAACAGTGGGTGAGGTTTGCATATTTTCACACGCAGAAACTCAATGCTAACTGTTT